>NW_017306338.1:1052419-1057518 GCF_000935625.1 Nanorana parkeri
AGTATACCGCGAGCTACAGCTCGCGGTATACTGAGACGCCGCACGTGGAGCGGATCCCGACGTAGATGACGGGATCCGCCCAGCTGCGTGAGTGACAGCTGGCTCTGCCTATCTAGAGGCAGAGCCAGCTGTACCCGCCCCCTCCCCCGTCCGTTCCGCCAGTCAGCGCTGGCAGATCGGAGAGGGGAATCCAGCCGTGACAGGATCGAGAGGGGAGGGAACCCGGTATGTGTTCCCTCACCTCCTGATCTACTGAGCCGACATGTGACAGTCTCATTGTCACAGGTCGGCTTAGAACTATGAGGTGAGTGGAAATCACTCATGTCATAGTTCTCCTTTAAGCAATTTCAAATGCTGATGAAATCACTTACAACAGATGCTGTTTCCTGATGTTTAAAAGTTTTAGTTTCTTGTAAAATCAGCTGTTCTGCTGGGCACTGGTCCTAATATACTGTTTTAGAGTGGCTCCTTTCCCTGGCAGGGTCCTATGGAGGCATCCTTGTGTGTTCTAGAAAGCTGTGTGTGTCTCCACAAACACATTGGCAAAGCAAGGCAAGCTGCTTCCTGCTCCTCCTTCCTCCCTTCTTCAAGCTAGTAGATGGAGACTGCTCTGACCCTTGTGATCTTCTACTGGACAGGAAGTTCAGGGAGGCTGAGCTACGAGAGTTGGAGCCAGTGGTTTGTAAACGTGGTTACTGTAAGTGCTTGGGTAAAAATGTGTTGAAACAATTTGCTGTGCGGTGTATATTTGATCTGGATCCATTATTGATTAAAATGTCATACTTCTTTAAATAGTTCAATTGTAACTGCACTTATTTTGTAGTTGTTTGTCCAGCCAGTCCTGAGATGTACATAGTCCTACCAAAAACCACAAGCAGGTTGGTAACCTGACTTTTCTATATTGCAGTAAATTCAGTATACTGTAGCTAGGTCACCTCCCTGCCCAAAACTTGTGATCAGATAATGAAGGAGCAACACCAGAATGATGAAATGACCTTTCTGCTCTTTCAGCAGGTTCCTTGTCAGCCCTTGTGCATGCAGCACACCTGATTGCTGCTAGCGCTGCTTCTTCCACCCCCAGTCACTGTTCTACTGTACAGAAAGTAGATACCAAGCCAAATTGAGATACTTCTCTTTAGATACATTTAAAAATAAATTATATTTAATGAATACATAACTACATGAATTAGTGTTACTTTGTGCCATGAGCACAGCTTTATAAATAATCATGTAATGAGCTGTAAATGTATACAAACAGAAGATTCTGCCGGGGTAGTTTATTGAAGCATGTACCACATCATTGGTGTCCCACCCAAGGTCCACCCCCTTTGATGCGTTTCACCCAGTCACATGCTTAGTCATAGAGAACTACGATACACTGCTTACTAGCACAACTTGGGTGGCTCCATAAGACGCTGCCAGGGAAACGTGCCACCCTAAAGCATGATATCAGGGCCAGTGCTCAGAAGACCAACCTATTCTAAAGAAATTAAAACTTTTAAACATCAAGGAGCAGCATCCATTGCAAGTGATTTCATCAGCATTTAAATAACTTAAAAACCATTTGACTTTAAGGCCCAACTGAAGCCTCTTCATTAATTTCATGTTATGCAGTCAGTCTGCATATACAGTAATAAATATGTGTCTTTTCATTTTTTTATCAGCTAATTGGTGCAGAAAGGGTTAAAAACCCTGAGCTGCCAGCATGTTAGCTGCTGCCGAAAGTACTACTATTCTAAATATTGAAACAAGAATTTTACCTTGCAGTGCTTATTCAAAACACTACAGTTATGGCAGCACCCGTCAAAAAGGCATCTTTAGCTTGCAAAGGCTTGGACGTGAACTGTACATAAATGTTTTAATAAACCAAAATTCACAATGTATTTATACTTTTGCAGTCACATATCAAATGATGGTTTACAATATATATGTAGTCTCTGGACTTCACTAGGCATTGGAAACCCAACTTTTCCACTACAAGAATCTTGCTTTAATCTGAACTTTATTGGATGTTCCTCAGAAACCACAAGCAGCTGTGGTTTACCCAGAAGGAACAAAATGTCCCACTAGAGTTGTACATACTCATTGGGAAGACGGACTGACTTGTAAGTCTGTGATCTGGTTTCGCTTTTGCGTGGGGCCCCCTATGCACTGTGGGTGAGAACCAGGGCATATTATTTAACAGTAGGCAAGCCAGTCTTTCTGGAAAGATGGGTATAGTATCTATAAGTAAAATCCCAAACCTGGTTGACATACCTTCTTTCTGCTGGCAGAGTCACATCTTTCCGAGTGCACATATTAAAATAAAGCGGAGTATTTTTAAGAATTATGCTGTGCCATGTTCCTTATCATTTGTGACATTTATGGCTGCATTCCTCATGAATGACATATGAAAGTGAGAGTTTTTGATAGTAATAGTATTTTATCTAATCTCAGTACAAATGTAAGTCTGCATAAAGTGAACCTACGTTTTGCCCATTCGGGGCGCTGCTACTTTTGCCAGTGTTGGCATGAGATATGATGATGTCACCACTGTGCTGATTACCACTGCCTTCCTTGCTGGCGAAAAAGATGTTCCAGAGTTTTTAAAAACAATCTTCTCTCTCTCTACTTCATTCATTCTGTGAATCTGTGTTCTCTACACCTCCAGAGCTGCTGCTAGATTATTCTATCAGCCATCAGATGACCAGTCATGAGTAGGGCAGCTCTGATGTGAGGCAGCAAAGCCTTCTCCTATAACAAGATGGCAGCCTCCACACAAAAGCAAAGATTGGAAAAAGTCTTGGTAAATCAGCAATGAGGGAAAGATTTTTTTGGGCATAGCTTCTACAGTTCAGGTCTTTCACTGACTGAAAATGCTTATTTAGAGCTGTTTTATATTTAATATAATAAATAAAAATCTGCGCTCTTGGAGCAAACGAAATATTAAATAACCACAAAGCTGCTATGAAAAAAGGGGTGAACCTTAGTAAAAGGAGATGGGTGCTAAGTGTGAATCAGTGAACAATAAATAGATAAATAAGTAATACAATACTTCCAACCTTCATTGTAAATCAGTCAAAAATGCTTAAATCAGTCAAAAACTTTTTTTTGACTGATTTACACTGAAGGTTGGATTAGGTTTATCATTATATTAAGTATTGTATTAAGTATTGTATTACTTATTAATGCTTTCTAAAATGTAATGAGCAAAGGTAGAACCAAATGTGAAGCTTAAAGCTGAACACTAGGCACATATAAATTACAAAATGATTGCAGCTCTGTGATCATTAATACATCATGTATTTTTTGTGTGCAAGCAGTGGAAGTACCTGCATTTCACCTGGTATCAGCCTCTTGCAGTCAGTATAGCAAGGCTGGAGTGTGAAAGGAAGAAGCTGGTCACATTAGTAACATTGTTTGCCTGATGAAGGGATCCCCTGTGGCCCCGAAACATTTGCTGTGTAAAATGTTAGACTTGCGTCCATAAAGGACCGGGTTAAATCACAGTGAGTGTGTCGGTGACTCTATATTGCTTGTGATTGCGGCACCATCCACTTGTCACTGCAGCACCCACCGCAAACTTTGAGACCATAAAGTGTGATAGGGCATGTGCAATAATTAAAGGAAGAAGCAGAGCAGGGAGCCAATTAGTGCATGTGCTGACAAGAGACTTATCACTGTGCTGCTTCTCTCAAAGAGCTCATTACTGAACTGCGTCTCCTTTCACTGTCTAGTCACAGACTAGAGCAGGTCCGGGATGACCTAGGCTCAGAGGAAGTGGGTTGAATTATGCCGTCAGACTGAGGAACATTATTTGCAGGGAAAAAATCAGGCAGGGTAGTTATAGATATTGCAGCAAAAGCTGGTTTGGTTATTTTATGTTTAATTGGCTAATCATTGGATCAATGGAGTTCTACTTTAAAGTATTAGCAGGATCAAGAAAAACCAGTTGAAGATGATAAAGAAACCACTATACCAGCAGTTAAGAGGAACCCTGCTGTATAATGCACACTCATTTAGGTTAGTGAACTTGACCAAACTTTGCCAAGCCTTTTTGATTATTAATAACGACATACTGGCATTTCATGCAGGTTAGTCCCTGCAGAACAAGTATTAGTTATTGTTATAGTAAGGTTGTTGCAGCTTCTTTTTAAAGCACCTGTTTAGATTGTGTTAAGAAATGCCACCAAGCAGTCATTGTACCAGTCATTGCGTAAGTACAATGTCTGGTTGGTGGCATGAGTCTGGACATGCCACATTTGTGTGTAATGACTAGATATATAATTTAATCATTCTCATTATCCCTTTGCCACTTTTGGTCCCCATGGGCACACACACACTGTGTGTGTTTTAAAGTAGCCACCGCTCCAAGCTCACTCCTGTGATAACTGAGAAAATGTACCATTTTAAGAAAAAAATAAGGTCATTTTGAAATTGATGGCAGCAACAAGTCTCAAAAAAGCTGGGACGGCAAAGAAAATTGCCAGAATAATCTTCCTCAACGTAAAATTGCAAAGACTTTAAATATATAATCTACAGTACATGATATCATCAAAAGATTTGTCTCTGTGCACAAGGTACAAGGCCGAAACGCAATATTGGATGGCCATGATCTTCGGGCCCTCAGAAGGCACTGCAATAAAAAAACAGGCATCAACATCACTGCATGGGCTCAGGAATACTTCCAAAAATCACTGTCTGTGACCACAGTTCACCATGCTATCCAAAAATACAGGTTAAAGTTCTATCATGCAAAGAAGAAGCCATATCTGAACATGATCCAGAAACACTGATGTCTTCTCTGGGCTGAAGCTAATTTAAAATGGTCTTTTGCCAAGTGGAAAACTATTCTGTGGTCAGACAAATCAATTTTGACATTCTTTTTGGCAACCATGGGTGGCGTGTCCTGTCCTTTAGTCTTAAACATTACAGCTTATTCACAAAAGGGTGAAGAGTTTGGAGAAGACAGGAGAAGTGAACAATCTAGGACAACATAGATGATTTGGAAAAATTCTCCAATTCAGCTCACTTTCCAGTTCAGCTATGTTGTCCTAGATTGTTCACTTCTCCTGCCTTCTCCAAACTCTTCACCCTTTTGTGAATAACTGTCAGTGACA
>NW_017306338.1:1058540-1079243 GCF_000935625.1 Nanorana parkeri
GGGGGGGCGTTCCTCACCAGGCTCGCCGGCGCGGGAATTGGGCACGGGCTCCTCCTCCTCCTGGCAGGGCATCTGGTGCCGGGATTGCCGGTGCGCATGCGCAAGTTGCGCGGCTAGTGCGCGGTATGCAAGCCGCGGGCGCGCGTAGTGCACCTGTGCCATATCTCGTTCCAGGTGCTACTCAGGCTGGGGGAGGACTCCAGCTCCTGACTAGGGGAAGTTTCCTTGTTGCCCTGACAATAAACCTGTTAGTTTAACACAGTATATCTCTGTCTTATAATTGTGTAATCTAACTAGGAGGTCCCTTGCACTCCCCCATAGCTCACTAGCAAAACAAACTCTACAGATTCAGACTGCTGGCATGGGACCTGAGGAGACTCTGACCTCAGCCTTTCTCCACATAAACCAGTCCCCTGGGCACCGGAAGCTTTAATGGCATGGTCCATATTACAATATCCCTGGTGGACACCAGGGGTCCTCATAATCCCCATCTCTAAAGCAGTAATATAACCACTTAGTTGAAGGAACTGTTTGGCAATTTCTAATTTATTAAAACATTTTATCTAACGCGCTGCGCAAACTGTTGGCGCTATATAAATCCTGTATAATAATAAGAAAATAATCTACACCAACTGCTGCATTCTTGCACACGCTAAGGGATTTGGCTAAAGCCAAAATGTCTAGTTACATTGTAACTTTTATTGTATTACGTAAAAAGGTTACAGCCTATTCAAAATTGAAAGACTAGCACAGACGGATTAATTAATGCTATTCCTCTGCAATAGTGCATCCCATTATACATGAAATAAAATTGGGATCAGTGGAGATGTACCCCTTTACATTGGCAATCATTAGAGATATGGCCTGCTGAGTTGTGCCCCCTTACACTGATGGTTAGTACATTGCCCTCTTGGTAATCAGTGAAAAAGTCCTCCTTTATTGTTGCTCAGCGGATAAATATCCCTATACATTGGTCAGTGGGGAATTGCCCCCTGAATAAATGGCCTCAGATTACCCCAGGAGTAATTTGAAAAGGGATCTACACTGAGTGGCCAGATTATTAGGACCACCTGATGTTTGTAGGCAAATTAGCTATAATTAGCTATAATTTTGGGCTGAAGTTGCTAGAGGGAATATGGTTAAAAATAGCCCGAGCTTACTGCAGTATGCGCTGCACCAGAGCCGTAGCTAGCTCCTTCTGCGCCCGAGGCAAGAACAAAAAAATGTGCCTCCCCCCCAACAGGCATGTGACGACATGTGCCCCGCCTCCAGGATGTGTTTTTTTAATTTATTTATCATTTTTAATTTGTATTATTTTTTTTACTGTTGGGGGGCTTCGAGGGAAATATCTGGGGTCTAAACAGCCCCCTGATATTTCCCTTTTAAAATAGAAAAAGAAATTGAGGACACAGAGTCTCTATTTCTGCAGACTGTTCTAAATGAATGGAAAGCACTCAGTAGAGAGGCTTCCCATTAATTTAGAAAATATTTACGATCAACCAGTTTCTCTATAGTGAGTGCTTCTCCCCATTGAGAAACTCATGAATGAATAGGAAGTGATGTAAAGCAATTCCTGTTCATTCATAACTGGGGACACATAGTACTAAGTATCCCCAGTTATTTACAAACACTGGAGTAATCAGCTGATCACTCCAGTGATTGTGCTGCACACAGACGATCAGTAAATATACTGATACTTACCGATCCTCCGCTCTCCATCTTGAGTCGATCAGGCCACGCAGAGGGGCAGCACACCCTGCAGCTTCTTCTTGGATGCCCGCTGCTCTCCACCACCTGCATGGGCAAAGGCAGCGAGGATCGGAGGAGAAATGAAGCGCTGAAGCCGGCTGGGGGGCGTAGGAGGGAGTGCTGTCACTTCAGGATGGCCTTGCGGTGAAAAGAGAGAGCCGCCGGCTGTCAGATCCTGGCCGAGCGGCTCTATCCTCACCGCTTGGCCATCCTGGATGCAAGTGCACGCTATATGCTGAGAGCGCAGAGCCGCGCTGCGGCCGGGAGGGATCCCGACAATACTGTTGAGAACCAACCTGCTGGGTGATTGACAGCTGGCTCGGCCTGCCTAGAGGCCGAGCCAGCTGTGCCCGCCCCCTCCCCTTTCGTTCTTCCAGTCAGTGTTGGAGAAACGGAGAGGGAAGGGGGGAATCTGACGGTCACGATTCACTGCAGCGTGAGGATCGGGAAGTCAGCGATTGGCGGGGTATGTGTTCGCTGTTTACCTGACCAATAGAGCCGACCTGTGACAGCTTCTTTGTCACAGGTCAGCTTGAAATATGGGGATGAGTGTTTTTCACTCACCCCATAATTTCCCCTTACTTATCACTTCCCAAATATGATTTTTAAACTTCTCTAAATACAGCTCCATGTATGTTTCAAACTTTAGGTATTGTGCACCAATGATTGAGCCGTGGATGCACATTCAGAATTTCACACGTGACTTGCTCCATAAAACTACGATTTCTAGAGAGCATTGTCACAAGTGTGCATGCATAAACAGTGGGTGAGACATGTGATGGCCATTCCTGTGTAAAAGCAGCAACCAAGGCTGGATGGGAATGTCAATCACATCATTCAAGAATGGGATTCAGTGATATGGAGGCTGTGCCTGGAAACACCATGCTTTGCAAACATGGGGCTGACACGCGGGAACGCACACTCCCAGGTGACAACCTTGCTCCTGTTAATGTGTTGCTGTCACCAGAGGACAGGACGCAAGAATGGACCTTCTAATTAACAAGGGATTGGAACTGAGTAGAAAACAAACCTCTAAGTTATACAGAAGGACTGTAAGCACACTTTTAGAGGAAATAAATCTAGCCTTTGCATACACTTTAACTGATAACACATGACAGGTTACAAAAATAATCGTCTCCACTCTCAGGTGCTGTCCATTTTAGGTTGTAAGCTCTCACAAGCAGGACCCTCCTAACCCTTGTGTCCGGAATTGTATTGTAACTGTACTGTCTCCCCAGGGGCCTCCCTAGCTTTTTTAGCGCCTGAGGCTGCAGAGTGGGGAAGGTTGGCGGCGTCCTGCCACTGATGCCACTGGCTGCCAGGAGCTCGGCAGGAGGCCTGCAAAAGCATCCCAGGTTGCTAAGAGCTGGTCGGAGAGATGTGTATAGTCCTTACACATCTCCACACCTGGGTCTCATAGCATCCTGGGATGATCTGGCTGGAAAAGGGGCAAACACTGCAAACATTGTGCAGCAGATGCCCCTCTGCCTGCTACCCCTCCCCCTTTAGATGCCACCTGAGGCAAGGGATGGCCCAGTGTCTCCCTTTGTATTGTAAAGTGTTGCACAAACTAAATCTTGAATAACTATAATAATCTCAGTGAGTGGGTTAAACCTGCATCACTGCAGGCTGTTGAGTTTTGATGGCCTTAATGGCAGTTCTCCAGCTTTCAAACCCTCTGTCAGCACACTTTTGGTGTGATGGTGCTAAAAGCAACAGCTTAGCACTTTAATGTCACTCCTAAATTTGGGACTCTACTTTAGAGGCTTAAAGTGACATTAAAGTTAAAAAAAAGTTTCCCTCCCCCCAATGTTAGCACTTACCTTCAATGATGTTTCTTAATCCGATCTTCTTTCTTGTCCTTTTTAGCTGTCCCTCCAGCGCTGCGGCGGGTCTACGATCCAGCGCTGACTCCTCTGTCCTTGCTGGCACTTCCTGTCCCACGGTGTCTGCATGCGGGTGCACACGTCCATAGACTTACCTTGTGTCTCTCCTCGTCTCCCGGCTGAAAATCCGAACTGCACATGCGCCCGCCCCAAGATGCTTTGCGGCCGCCCGAGCAGTTCCGGATTATCTGACGGCAGCGTGCGGCGAAGACGAGGTAAGTTTAAACCGGTGTAAAAGCTTTTTAAAAAAACTTTTTGCATATATCTACTACTTTAGAAACCCTTTAAGCCCCAATTCACACCTGAGCAATTGGTTGCATGTTTCACACTTAAGCATTCTGTTGCCTGTCGCATATAGGCCAAAAAAGTACATGTGCTTTTTCAGGCAGAATTGCGGGTTTTTGGCTTTACTTCAGTGGGAGCAACTAAAAAAAAATGTGTGTAATGAACATTTATTCATAGAATTTTGCCCGCTGTACGCTGCTCTGTGTCCCCTCTGACACAGCGAAGCCGAGCGGTGCGGGGGAGTAGAGTGATGTGTGCGTCCAGCGTCTCTCCTCCCGCACCGTTCAGAGTCCTGTGACAGATTAGGAAAGCGGTGGTGTGGGGGCGTAGACAGCGGTTATTTGAGGCCAGGCCTGCGGTGCGCGTGAGGAGTCAGCTGTCACAGGAGACTGAGCACTACTCCTCGCACTACTCGCTCAGCCTCCTGTAACAGTGAGTCAGGATGGAGAGTGGGTAAAAGCACTCAGCAATCGCTGAGTGTTTGTAAATAATTTAGGTCATAGTATGTTTACTGTGTCCCCAATTATGAATGAATGGGAAGTGATCACATCACCTCCTGTTCATTCATAGTTGTAGTTATAGTAAACATACCCTGTCACCATGTTATGAATGAACAGGAACACTCGGTATAGAGGATTCCTGTTCATTTATAACAGGGGATGCGGAAAAAGAGATGGAGAACTCTGTGTCCTCCATCTCTTTTTCTATTTTAAAAGGGAAATATTTTCCCGAAGCCCCTACCAGCAAAGTAAAAAATAAATACATATATTTAATATAAATAAATACAAATAAAATATATTAAAACATTTGAAAAGGTTAGAAAATTTTTTTTTGTTTCGGCCTGACATTTTTTTTAATTTCCGGTTTCGGTTTTGAAGATTTAATTTCGGTGCACTTCTAATTTGTCGTCCTCTTTAGCTGGAGGTATTCTGTATCGCTATATAATGTATTGCTGAGATTTGGCGTCCTCTATAGCTGGAGGTCTTCTGTATCGCTATATAATGTATTGCTGAGATTTGGCGTCCTCTATAGCTGGAGGTCTTCTGTATCGCTATATAATGTATTGCTGAGATTTGGCGTCCTCTATAGCTGGAGGTCTTCTGTATCGCTATATAATGTATTGCTGAGATTTGGCGTCCTCTATAGCTGGAGGTCTTCTGTATCGCTATATAATGTATTGCTGAGATTTGGCGTCCTCTATAGCTGGAGGTCTTCTGTATCGCTATATAATGTATTGCTGAGATTTGGCGTCCTCTATAGCTGGAGGTCTTCTGTATCGCTATATAATGTATTGCTGAGATTTGGCGTCCTCTATAGCTGGAGGTCTTCTGTATCGCTATATAATGTATTGCTGAGATTTGGCGTCCTCTATAGCTGGAGGTCTTCTGTATCGCTATATAATGTATTGCTGAGATTTGGCGTCCTCTATAGCTGGAGGTCTTCTGTATCGCTATATAATGTATTGCTGAGATTTGGCGTCCTCTATAGCTGGAGGTCTTCTGTATCGCTATATAATGTATTGCTGAGATTTGGCGTCCTCTATAGCTGGAGGTCTTCTGTATCGCTATATAATGTATTGCTGAGATTTGGCGTCCTCTATAGCTGGAGGTCTTCTGTATCGCTATATAATGTATTGCTGAGATTTGGCGTCCTCTATAGCTGGAGGTCTTCTGTATCGCTATATAATGTATTGCTGAGATTTGGCGTCCTCTATAGCTGGAGGTCTTCTGTATCGCTATATAATGTATTGCTGAGATTTGGCGTCCTCTATAGCTGGAGGTCTTCTGTATCGCTATATAATGTATTGCTGAGATTTGGCGTCCTCTATAGCTGGAGGTCTTCTGTATCGCTATATAATGTATTGCTGAGATTTGGCGTCCTCTATAGCTGGAGGTCTTCTGTATCGCTATATAATGTATTGCTGAGATTTGGCGTCCTCTATAGCTGGAGGTCTTCTGTATCGCTATATAATGTATTGCTGAGATTTGGCGTCCTCTATAGCTGGAGGTCTTCTGTATCGCTATATAATGTATTGCTGAGATTTGGCGTCCTCTATAGCTGGAGGTCTTCTGTATCGCTATATAATGTATTGCTGAGATTTGGCGTCCTCTATAGCTGGAGGTCTTCTGTATCGCTATATAATGTATTGCTGAGATTTGGCGTCCTCTATAGCTGGAGGTCTTCTGTATCGCTATATAATGTATTGCTGAGATTTGGCGTCCTCTATAGCTGGAGGTCTTCTGTATCGCTATATAATGTATTGCTGAGATTTGGCGTCCTCTATAGCTGGAGGTATTCTGAATTGCTATTTAATGTATTGCTGAGATTTGTAGTCCCTCTACAGCTTGAGGTCAGTGGCAGAACTGCCAGGAGTGGTGTGGAATTTCTATTGCCTGATGCCAGGGATGTGTAGTTCCAGGCAGGTATTCTTTTTTTTTTCTTCATTTAGACCTGCTGCAGGGTAGCAGAGATAAATGTAGAGTGGGAGAGCCGCAGCACATTTAGTACAAGTGATCTCACGTAACTATGTAAAAGATAAATAAGAAAAGCTGCAAAATTGTCTAAATAAGGGCTTACGGTATATGATGCTGCCAATTTCATTGTTGTGTAGTAAGCAAGACTGTGGTTCTGTGAATTCTATACCCAGCTTTAGTGGTAATAACCTAATATGAAGATTATATATTACTTCAGCAAGCAACACGCCCTGATCACAAATGTCTTTGGAGAAAAAAGGGTAATTCTTAATTAAATATCACCACTTGTTGTTTATTTATTATTGCTATTCATATAGCGCCGACAATTGTTTGGGCATATCTGTCTCAGTGACAACCATGTTTCACTTTGAAGCCATTAGAAGGCAAAAAAAAAAAAAATGAACAGAAAATAGTTTTTGTTGCCATTAAACTAAAAGGAAGTGCGTGTTGTCACTGCATATGCAGATAACTCAGCACCCTTCTGGGACCGTAGAACACAAGTGCACACACCGGATTCTACACACACATACACTTCTCCCAGACACATCCTCATGTGACCGAAGCACCCAGCCGATCTCGCTCGTGCACAGTGAAGCCTCCCGTAGACGGGACCTGTTGCGCATGCGGGCATGTGCAGCGACAGGCGTCGTGTAGCGGACACGCGCCTGACCCAGGACTCCCAAATGTCCTGTAGCCGGAAGTGACGCGTAGTAGACTCTTTATTACCGGTAGGAGAGTCTTCCTGGCAGTGAAATGTTTTTGTTTTTTTTCTCCTGACGCTATGTCCTGTTTCCGGGGGAGGGGGTTTGGGGGTGGGAACAGTCAGGGTCTAACTCCTCCTCAGTTGTGAAGGAAGCTGGAGCACCAGGCGCTGCCGGCGGCTTGTGTTCCATCACCGACAGTGAAGGGGAGAACAAGAGCTGACGTGGAACCAAAGCGGGTCCTTCACCAGTTCCTCCTTGCTGCCTTCGCTCTTCGATAGGAGACCACCATCGGCAAGTGACGGCCAATCACAGCTTGGCTCCCCTTACTCCGCTCAGGTGGTGGAGGGGGAACACAGCCAATCACGGCTCGACTTTCATCCTGACTCTTAATTGTCACCGCTGGTTGGAATCGAGAACTGCTAAAACTATCTACCAATAGCCTGAGAGAGTGCAGGAACGAGGAGCCGGGGGTGGGATCACTGGACAGCCAATCAACGTCCTACATTCCTGTCACAGAACAGCTGGGGAGAGATGAGGACCAGGAGGTGACTCAGCCATCTCCAAGGCAACGGGCCAGTCATCTGCTAGACCTTTTCCCCCCCACCACACCCTTATTCCAGCCAATTGCTGCTCCTCCTAACACCCTTCATCTTGGAGTACAGGTGTGAAAACAAGTCAACCAATCAGAGGACCTCTCTGCAATTCTAGGTGAAGACTAGGATATGCCAGCCAATGAGAAGAGAGATTTCCAAACTACAGTGTAGCCAATCAGCTATCTTTCTAGTGCCTGTGTTTAAAAAAAAAAAAAAGGAGTGCCATTTTGTGGAGTGGGATACCAGGAACCCACTTGAGTAGACAGATTTCCCTAAGTGCCTGGGAACCATCACTAGCCACGCGCCAGAAAGGCCAGTGGGGCAAGGACCCGCCAAGCCCTTCTCTCAACCCCAGATTGGGATCCACAGATTCGGGACAGCAAGACACTAACCTCCATGAATGGAAATCGGCACCGCAGGTATCTATGCTACTCATTGGTATATTGGGTACAGGTAATCGGGTCTTGGTATGCTTTCATCAGTGCTAAGAACCTTGTTTTATCAGATTTATGATATGGTGTTGCTTTAGGGATAGTCTACTCCGCACATTTTTAGGGTAAAAATGTGAGAACTGCCATTGCCAAGATGATCACAGCAATAAGAACCAGACAGAGGCTAAATACAATCTGAGATATATATATATATATATAAAAACTTTGCATCTAACGCTGGCCATACACCTATCAAGTTTTTTTCGTTCCAACCCGCGGGCTGAACAAAAATAATTGACGCGATTTCTCCAACATAAACAGCCTGTCGATCGAGGAATCCCACTATTTACATTGTATTCTGACAGGTGCTTCCAGCACCTGTCAGAATACCCGACCAGAGCGGGCAGCTCATTGGCTGCCAGCTCTAATTGTACAAAGATTTTACAGCTGACCGAGGAATGCCGGCTGAAAGGGAGCGGACAGCCCCACACGCTGTTCGAATTTCGGTCGGTATATAAAAAATTCGGCCAGTGTATGGGCACCTTTTAAGGCGGTGTGTTCAGGCCCGTCTGTCAGTTTTTCAGGCGAATCTGATTGGAAGCCCAATGCTAGTCTATGGGCAGCTGGATCTAAATGGACATATGCTTACATTTGGTAACCCCCGTCCCTGGCCAGGTCTGGAGAACAAAATGGAACGGAGTTCCATATTGGCAGATATGACAGATCAGAGGTTATCTGATGTAAAAGGACACATGTCCGCTTACATCTGACTCCCCATAGTCCTAACGTGGGTCTGGTAAGTTCATTTTTTGTCCTCCATGATAAGATGGAGGAAAAAAACTGGATGGCCATATATGTCACAGCGGTGACATCCATTCCAAACTGCTCCGATCATCAGGGGATCTGTGCACAGATATCCTGCTTATTGGAACTGACAGCACCTGTGTGAAAGGGGCCTAAACAGTCAAATTAAAACCAAATGGCTTAATGATCGCGTGGGGAATAGTTGAAGTATATCTAAAACTGAAACTTTTTTTTGGATAGAGTAGGGGTGGATTCAAATTATGTTTTTGTTTTGAGGTCTGTGTCTAGTTAGGGACATTTCCCTTCACTTTCTGTCCTATGTACTTGAGAATTATATCAGAGAAGTATGGGGAGAGTGAAAAGCACTCAACCCAATAATTAGAGCCCATGTGTGACACTGAAGCTGCCACACGTCGGCTCTATTGATGGGAACTGAGCAATCACATACCGCTGATCACTGAGTTCCTGATCTTCTCCTTGCAGAGAGCGGTGACTATCCGTCACCCCCTCCCCTCTCTAATCCTCCAGCACTCATTGGGGGGACAGACGGGAGGGGGTGGGCACAGCTGTCTGGCTCTAGGGAGGCAGAGCCAGCTGTGAAACAGGCAGCTAAGTGACAATATTGTCAGGATTTTTCCTGGCTGCAGCGTGGCTTTGCGCTGTCGGCATATAGCGGGCAATAGCCCTCTCTATGCTGAGTTTATGGACACAGGAGGACATTAGAGTCATATGAGGACATTTACTAAAGAAAACTAAGATTTGGACATAGTGCTCTTTTAATATATTTCTCATAGTTCTCTTCTCACTTCCTAATGTGAGGGAAATCCCTAGACCTGAAGTGAGAGAATATATTTCCAGTCTGAGTGAATTTCCCCTTATGGTTGTCATGGGAACAAGTATCTCCATTGGACATTTTCCACTCTCTTCGTGTTTTGGTGGCAACTCCAAATTTTGCATTTACCCATCACTTATGTTTTTGGTAACATTCATGATCAGAAGAAATAGAGCGAGTGAATGTCCCCAGCGAGGACACAGGTTTTTATTGCTGACAGTGGTCCTAACTCCACTCTATCCAAATCTAAAACAAGTTTTGCTGTTTATAGTTGAATTTGTAAGTTTTTATTTTTTATTTTTGTCATCTCACTGGGAAAATGTTCCCATCACTATTTGTGTTTTTGACACTAGGACAAGTAATAAGGGGAATGGTTGTCACCAGGATAGGAAGGCACAGGCATTCATTCAAACTTTGCCAGGAACACACTGACAGCACTAAAAAGATTGTCCAAAGTTGTAACACTTCCCGTTGTACTAAGGGCTTTTTCACACCGTCGGCATTGGGCTTGGTTGCCCAAAGAAGTATCAATAAAAGGAAATGGCCTTATGTTGTATAGCTTTAGTTGGGCTGGGGGGGAAAAAAAAGGCGGCCCGGTGCAAAAATACTGTTACATTGCTGCAGAGAACCTGTTTTATCAGAACTCTCTTTACTAAGGCCTGTGTCTAGTGTATTTAAAGCACGAACTGTTGTTTTTTCTTTGTCTAGTTTTGGATAGAGTAGGACAGGGTTAGAACCCCTGTCAGTTTTCTATGTAACTGCAAAACAAAGTTATACTTGCCCAAAGCTCCGAGCCAGTTTCTTCTTAGACTGGTCCCTGGAATGTCTTTCCCCTTCTTCTGCAGCTAAGGTCCCATAAATAATCATGTCTATACACTCTGCGTAGACGTGAGACACTAAGGAACATTCCAATGTGCGGAGGAGGAGGGGACAGGCTGGAGGGAGCGCTGTGATAGGTGGCCGGCTCAGAATTTTGGTTGAGTATATCTGTTATTTTAGCACCTAGACACAAACCAGCACTTAACCCTTGCAGTTTGGGGGTAGCCCCACTGCAAGAGTTAATAAAAATTATTCCTGAAGTTCTGCTTTAAAGGAGAACTCCAGACAAAAAAAGATCATAATGAATAGCACATTAAAAGAAAAAACAAACAAGCTTTTGATTCAATTAAATAGATTTCCCCACAGTATGTCTGTCTTCAGTCTGAAGGCCAACTTTCTAAAAGGATGCACCGACACCATTTCTTCCAGACCAAGTACGAGTACCGATACTCACCAATACCAATTACTGATACTTTTTTCAGCAAGAGCGGGACCTTACGGCAGCCAACTCCTATTTAACAATTTAAAGCACTGGTATCGGTGGTAATCTGACCATCATCTTACACCCTCTCCAAGGTGCACATGAAGTAATGATGATGGTCAGACTGGTGCTGGTACTCTCCATAGTGGCCAACATTAGAGCTGTACTCTGATTGACATTCATCTCTGTGAGAAGTTCCATACTCGGCCTTTAGTGGTGAAGTTGTGAGATTGAGATCCTTTAAAGGAGAGGAGCCAATATTTGAGTGATTATGGATACATGGCTATGGAATTATCGGTGATGAATATCAGATCGTGGGCATACATCCGTAGTTGCGATAAGAAGTTATTCCCAGTTCATGTAAGCAGAAGACGTTTTCCTTTCCGTGTTATCTCATTAGTTGGATCTGGTGAGTGTGTAGGAGCTCTAGATTTCCGCTCCCCTGGTTCCCCTCCCCTGACAACAGCACAGGTCTCCTGCATACTAAAGGTGCCCATACACCTTACGACCATCGCAAGACTTTTGTCTTGCGATGGTCGTATGCTTATTGAAAGCTCGTACGATCTGCCCACCTTGGACGGGCAGATCGTACTTGCGATCATCGAAAGCCCGCCCCGCTGAGGGGGCGGGCTTCCGATGACCGCAATGCAGAACGGGCAGTGTGCGCGTGCGCACACCGGCCCGTTCAGCAGCTATCGGACGAGCAGGCTAGAAACCCGCCGACAATCGTACGATTCTCGGCGGGGTTTCAAGCATGTTGGTTCGACAAAAGACGTGCGACCGTACAGTAGAAACGGTCGCACGTCTTCGTTCACACTGCTCGATTCTCGTACGATCGCGGGATTTCGCCCGATTCTCCTACGAGAATCGAGCAGTGTATGAGCACCTTTTAAGGTCTAGCAAAACACTTCCCGCACTCAAGCATCCCCCAGGCCTAGCCTGGGGGGCGGGCTGGACAGCACCCCAACCTGGACTAATCCATGGCTGGCACAAGACTGAGCACATGGCAATTCCCTCGAGTATTGTGAAATGACGAAAAACTATGGTACCTAGATTTTTCCATAGGCAATGCTTTTAGTCCCCATTCACACTTGCGCACTGTGTGAATACACACCAAAGCAACGCGCCAAAAATGTGCAAGGTGTTGGCGGAGCCATTACTTGTTAATGGCACCCAAATGTGGCCCATAAAAAACCCACAAACGCGTTGTCAAAATACTGAAATGGTTTGAGCTTCTTTGCTGCATTTGCTGTGCTTGCGGCAGCCCATTGAAATAATTGGGCTGACATGTGGCAATGGTGGGAAAAACGCGCAACGCAGTGCGTGTTCATGCGTCGCAAAAGTGTGAATGGGGCCTAAAAGCCTTGACAGGTCATAAGTGTGTTTATATAGATATAGATGTATAGATGTATAGATATCTACAGTATATATCTATATACACACATACACACACTAAGCAGATTCTGCTTGATCAGTTTCATCCCCAACTACAGTGGCCAGGGAATGATTTATTTAGCGTGTCAGAACTGCATTTATTGCTGATGGGTAAGAATTATGAGCCATAGAACTCACATGCCACATAATTAGTTGCTAGACACAGGCCTTAGTAAAGAGAGTTCTGATAAAACAGGTTCTCTGCAGCAATGTAACAGTATTTCTTACACAGTCTTTTGAAGGAGAAGTAAAAAATATACTATACCCAATACTTGGAGATGATGTAGAACACTTCAGCTGTCTCACGCCGGCTCCATATACAGAGAGCCAAGCAATCATGCAACCACTGATCGCTCAGCTCACATTCTCTTCTCCCTGAGAGCGGTGACTGTCAGTCATCATTCCCCACAGGGATTCCCCCCTCCACACTCAGTTCCTCCAGCTCTCATTGGAGGGACAGACAGGGGAGGGGGTGGGCACAGCTGGCTCTGGCTCTAGAGAGGCAGAACCAGCTGTCAATCAGACAGTTGTATGGATTTCAACAATATTGTTGGGATTCGTTCCAGCTGCAGCAATATACTGCTGTTTTTTTTTGTTTTTTTTTTGTTTTTGTTTTTTTAGTAAAAAAACCCCCAAACAAAATAATGGACAAAATCAATGCTTTGTTTAATTTTTATATTTATTGAATGAGTGCTGCCATGTTCTTTTTAGAGAGAAGGTGCTTTCACCTGGCAACCCTTCCACACAAACTGTACTTGTTCATTTGTTTCTAATTGTACCGTCATTAACTTTATTGTTTAACATGCTAACTGAGACCTGTCTGTGATGTCACCCTTGTTACTTTGCATGTTCTGCTCTTGGGGTTAATTTGCTGGTGTCTATTCCTGGGAAAATTGGCAACTGTCTGGCATGTTTTCCACTTGTGAATAATCTTCCTCACTGTACAATGATGGACTTTAAACTATTTGGAAATGGCCTTATAACCCTTCCCAGATTGATGGGCAGCAACAATTGCTTCTCGAAGATCATTGCTGATGTCTTTCCTCCTTGGCATTGTGCTAACAGACACCTGAATGCTCCAGACCAGCAAACTGCTAAAACTTCGGCTTTTATAGAGGTGGTAACACTTGCTGATGATCAATTAAATCAAGGGCCGCACTCTTACTATGGAAGCAGTAAGAGTGAACTTAGTTTTTCGCGCATGGCTTCTCCATTTTGGCTTTCATGGGCAGGGCCCTCCTTCCCATCTTGTCTTGAATTGTATTGCGATTGTAATGTCTTCCTTATATTGTAAAGCGCTGCGCAAACTGTTGGCGCAATATAAATCCTGTATAATAATAATAATAAAAGAAATAATGCCACTTTGTAATTATATCGTGTTGTTGTTCATCTGAGGTTGTATTTACCTCATTTTAAGACTTGCTAAGGACCAGATGATGATTTTTATTATGTCCTGATACTTAAAACCATAGAATTCAAATAGGGTGTACTTTTTTTCACACAGCTGTAGTTGTTGGTAGATCTAAGGTAGTTCACACCATCACCAGAACAGTTTGTTCCCGGACCAAAAAGCATCCCTATGGTATTTCTGGTTCTGTTCACACCAGCGCTGTTCGTTCTGGTCCAGACCAAAAAATATTGCGCTAGTCTCATTTTCTCTGGTCTGGAATGCACTGGAACGCATGGAAAGGCATAAAGAACGCATGCAAACGCACTGGACCGCACTCAAAATCCCATTTTTAAGCTAAAAAAAAAAATGCTTCGGGAACGCAGTAAAAATGCAGCAAAACTCAATCCACGGCATTCCAGATCTGGTCCGGAAAATGGTGTGAACCTGACCCTAATGTGCTTTTACATGCAGATTGCATTGTGTATAAGTTAGCTGTCACTGGAACAAATGTCTGGTGATTTTACCCACTTGTCGCCACAGTGACCATGACCATCAGAGTAAATCTCCCTAGCGGGGGACATAAACTTAGTAAAAATAAATAATTAAATTGCTTCTACCCTCACCAGAACTTTAAGAAACAAGTTTGGGATTGATGCACTGTGATTTGAAATCGGTCAAATTGTTGAATTGTTGTGTCAGTAGGGCTTTTGCCCTATATAATGGAACTGCTTTAATTTGAATATGTAAGAACTCTGTTTGCTTTATGTCTGACAAAGTTGGACCAGTGCTGTCCAAAAAATGCTGTTATTGCACAATCTGTCCATAGACTATTCTAAGTTTAGAGACGCAAGTGGCTGTCTTGCAAATGAGACCATTATTCGTGTTTCTGGTTGACAGCAGTTTCTTCCTTGCTGTGTCTTCTTGATTCTGAGTCATGATCCCCGATCTTAATTAGGAAAAAATACCATATACCTGCAGTTCTCTGGATGTCTTTTTAGGATCCTTTTGTCAACCTGGATTATTTTCCACTAGACTTGCTAGTAAGTTTGGCAGGCCGGCTATTCCTGGGAAGATTTACAACTGTTAAATGTTTTCTGTTTGTAGATGTTGGTTGACTAGATTTGTGGAGTCCCTAACCTTAAAGTGACACTAAGTCCCCATTCACACCTGGGCGTCAGCGTTTCCGCACGTTTTACGCACGTTTTTACGCGTTTATCCCTAAATAGATGTGCATTTTGGACGTGTTTCTGCATATGGGTGTATTGAGTGTTGTCCAATGAAAAGAAGTCCTGTCCATGACATAAACTCCTACACATTAGCCAAGGGCTTAAAGGAGAACTATGGGGTCAGTGTTTTTCCCCATAGTTCTCCTTAGGGTAACGGGAGGACACAAACTAGGGTCCTCCCGTTACCCTAAGCTCAGTATACCGTGAGCTACAGATCGCGGTATACTGAGACGCCGCAGCCGGAGCGGATCCCGACGTAGATGACGGGATCCGCCCAGTTGCGTGAGTGACAGCTGGCTCTGCCTATCTAGAGGCAGAGCCAGCTGTACCCGCCCCCTCCCCGTCCGTTTCGATAGTCAGCGCTGGCAGATCGGAGCGGGGAGAGGGGAATCCAGCCCCTCCCCCCTGTCATGGCAGAGAGCCGTGACAGGATCGAGAGGTGAGCAAACCCGGTATGTGTTCGCTCACCTCCCGATCTACTGAGTCGGCTAGAACTATGAGGTGAGTTGAAATCACTAATCTCATAGTTCTCCTTTAACAACTACAACCTTTCAGCAGCTGTGGAAGTCCGGTGATGCATAAAAGTCTGTACACCAAGACAAGAAACTGGCATGGCACCCTGAGGTAGATGCATACTGGGATTTATAGTTCCACAACACATGGAGATCTGCAGCTGCACAGACCTACAATAGCCACACAAACAAGCAGAAACATAAGCTAGATGCACCACATGTCACATGCACATGTTTCACCTTTGCCTGTTTAGAGATGGAGGGAAAGATTCTTATTCTGGCCAAATCTGGCAAGTAATTTGCATCCAAGCCTGCCTCTTCCTTTCTCTATTTTTATAAAGGGGGTTGCGCAGGTCATACAGGCATGGTTGTGCCTGTATTAGCCTTATAAATGCCTCAGAATCGAAATTTGACAAACCTGAATCATCCATTTTGTTTCCCAGTGTGCTTTGCAGGTGGTCTTCCACAATGTATATGCGCCTTAAAAACACGCGTTCTTTTCGCACATAAACGCGCGAACAACCGCGTTTTCCATTGAAATCTATGGAGCACAAACGTGCTGGATCTGCCTGAAAGAAGCTCATGCACCTTTTCCAGCGTTCAGCGTTTTTACAGCTTCCTGCTAAACTCTCAGGTGTGAACAGGGGCCATAGGAATGAATAGGAATTCTTGTGTTGTGAGTTTTGACGCTTAAGCTTTCAGCATCAAAACGCCCAGGTGTGTACAGGGAATAAATGCAGGAGTTAAATCTTAAAAATTAATTCATGTATCTTTTAACTATTAACAAAAATGTATGTTATTTGGGTATCACTCAGCTGTAGATCCTCAAATCATCTCTGAATTGGTGCTGACACTGTCCTTCCTTCTGGAGGGTGGCTACTTTTGTTCCCTATGATCCCCGTGTGTGTTGTGAAGTAGCCACCACTCCAAGCTCACTCTTGCGATGGGCTACAATCTCAATACAAATTAGTAAACTAAATGTGAGATTGTAGTCCATTACAGAAGTGAGCTTGGAGCGGTCCTGGACTCTTCCAGGTGAGAACGAGGGAAAGTTGCTATTTTCTCACAGCCACCCAGATCACCTTTATTACAAAGACCAGAGCCAGCAATTTTGCTTTAAAACAATTTCACATCTGTTATGGCAGCCATTAGCTTGTTTTAATTTAACCCTTTGTCAGGGCGTATAGTATACATCACTTTCTGTGTCACCCCCCCCCCATTAGATATCATTTAGAGCGCACACATGTCCAGACAAAGAACTTGTGCTTGCCACAATTGGTTGTCTGGATTCTCAGAGGATCACCAGATGGGTAGGGCCTATCGAAATTTTGTATAAAGGCTTCTTGCTTCTAGCTTTTTGTGATCTCTAGTTATTACATGAGAGCACACCATTATGGCTTCTAGCATTGAAGACTTTGAATGAGACTAATATGTGGTAAAATGGCTTTTTTTTCCCATCAGTCTTGCTCTGTAGTTGCAGTTCAAACACAGACAGGTTGTCTGTAAACTATGCAGTTTTTAAATACGAATTTCAGTTATAAATATTTAGCTTGGCCCAATGTAAATATATAAAGTATGTTTTATACCTGGTAGGGCCACAGGGATCCACTAAAACACTGTAGTAGCTGGAGCTTCTACAGTGCTTTACAGCAATCTTCCTGCTGCTGTGCTGAGCGACTTCCCCTCTGCTTTAAAATCACGGCAATTGCTAGCTTAGCACAGCAACCATTGTGAACCAAGTGAACGCCTAGTATTTTTTATCAATGAATACTAGGCATTCTCTGGTTGGAGGACGGGCAGTACCGTGACATCGCTGCTCCTCGTCCAGCCACAGGCTGGGGTAGGCAAGAAAGAAAGTTCAGGTCTCCTGCCCTGCCAGACAGGGCTGTGTTGTATGGCATAGCTATGTAAATTTTAGGACTGGATTGGCAGAAAAACAAATCTTTTGGCAGCTACAACAATCTCTGTGTATTTAGCTGTTTGCCTGGAGTCTTATGAATGTGTTTAATATATTAAAAGCCCTGTTTGAAAACGATTGACTCTCCATAGTCATGATTGGTAGACAGATGCCATATCATTGGAGATCAGTTTTTGTTCATTCAAGAAAGGGTTCTCTTCTTTTTTATTTATTTATAACCATCGTTTTTTATTCAGGGCATTTACAAAATACAGGTAATGGTAACAGTTTTGTGAGAATCAAGTAATACAGTAAAAGTCACTACTCGGAATAAAGTTACCTCTGTCACAAAGATTAGCAAGTAAGGCACACTGTATGAATATACTGCTATACAGTTTGTGTAATTGATAAACAGGTTTGAATGCCACAGGTGCCTGCACATGTCTCTGAATATTGAGGAGTATGGGGGAGAATAGAACATAACAAAAGAGGAAGGGGACAACATAGGGCAGATTGAGGTGAATCAGAGCTTGGCACTACAAATTGCATCATGGAGTGTTGGTTACTGTGGCAAACCATAAGGCCACATTAGAGGCATCCGGACTGATAAAGCATAGATGTATACAGGGCAGAGAACAACAAGAGATAGTCACGCTTCTTCCTTTTTTTTATTTTTTTATTTACTCCGTATTACCAAATCACATTGTCATTTTGACATATGTTATACATGTCAATTTATTGAGAATTCTAGTAGTTTGTAAATAGTTAAAACAAAGACCGTTAGCTGGTAAGCCTTCTGATGACTAAGGGTGATGAAGCGACTTCTGACTCATTTGTAGTCATTCATCAGTGAATCATATTCATTTGTAGAAAAAGTGACCCGTGAAAACATCATGTAGGGGACTTCTAGGCACAGAAACTTCCACGCACACAGCTTCATTTATATATATAAAACATATTCAGAGAAATAGTTCCACTTTTACAGAAACAGTTTTTATCATTGTATTTTCCCATAAATACCATAGTTGTAATTTCTTACATTTATAAACACCATTTAAAACCAGAAAACAAAAACAGCATTGTAGTTTCTACAGAACTGGAATAATCATATCTAAAAAACAAAATGTGTTAAAAAGATTTTAAAAAACACACCCATTACACCATGTTTCCCTTTTCTAAGATACCCAACATGCCAAACCCTGCATTCTACAAAGCAAAAGCACCCAAAAAGAAAAATGGACTGATAGAGATTTCACACTTTAAATACCTCAATAGAGTTTGTCTTTAAAGTGCATCTAAAGGCAATATTTTTTTTTTTTTTTTTTTTTACTTGCTGTCTTTTTTTGCTGGGACTAAAAGTTTATTCCTGTTCTTGTGACAACTAGGGAAATCCTCTAGTAGGAACATTTGTTGGAATGGCAACTGTCTGAGAGGATTTCCCTTACTTTTCAGAGATTTTTCTCATTTGCTACTGTGTGAGTTTTAAAATCTCCATAGATGGCAAATAAAAAGAAATTGACAGGGGATTAAGCCATTCTGTACTCTATCCAAAATGTAAAGTTTTGGCTTTAGATATTTTAAGTGAACCCTCAGTTGGTTCATGCAGGGCACAGGAACAAATTTACTTAAATGGCCATGCCCCCATCCAAGCACATTATCACCTTCTCTTCACTCCCTGGCAGCTCCCTTCAACAACCTGGATCAAACTGTAATACTGGTATTTCCAAGTATAAGAAACATGTGACTCTCTCTGGTTCCAACAATTCAGTTCTAGGTGTCCAAATGGCCATTAGCCAAGCCTCAGTGCAGTCATTTAGGGACTTGGTAATAGTCCGGGCTTGAAAAATCCACTCGTCCGCTCGTCTGTGACGGCAGCGCCCGTCGAGCAGCTTCCTGGCCGGCCGTTGTAATTACACGGCCAGCTGGGAGCTTAAGGCTGGGTTCACAACGCTCAGGAAGTGAAATCCCATGAATCCCTACGGGCATGGTTCCCACCTGGGTGTATTTCAGCGGGATTCGTCGCGCTGAATTACGCCCTACGCGCGAAAAAGTACAGGAGCTTTTTCGTGCGTAGGGGGCCAATTGCAGCGCATATCCATTGTTCTCGAGTGTGGCTCGGGGTTAACAAAGCGATAACCCCGAGCCACACTTGAGAATACAGCGTAGGTCTTACCTTGTCCGTGATCCCCGCTGTGTCCTCCGGCCGCTGCCGTCTTCCGGGTTCCGCCCCTTGTGAGCGTCCACATCGCAGGGGGGCGGAACCGGCGGGAAGTTTAAAACGTTTTAAAAAAGATAGAGAAAAAAGGGATTTGGAACGCCCAGGTGTGAACCCAGCCTTATATTCAAGTGATCGAGCGTCTCGAGATGCCCGATATCTTGTATTACCAGCAGCTGTCACTGCTGTTGCCGGTCCCGAGATCCGCTGTGCCCGATGCGGCCGGGACCGGCATGGCTCTGTGACAGGAGATCAAAGGGAGATCAGTACATGGTCTCCCTTTGATCTACTCTCCAGTCCCGGAATGCAGGAAGTGTCATTCCTGCATTCAGTGTCACTTTCCAGCTACAGAAGCTGATGAAGCAGATCTCTGCTTCATGAGCTTCTCTGGGGGTCCCTAGGTGACATTAGGGGTCTTGGAGACCCCTGATGTCTTCATAAAGAGGACCGGTAATGGTCACATAGGGGGATTCTTAGCCCCCCATGTGATAGCAATAAAGTTGTGTAAAAAAAAAAAATTTAATCATAAAAAAAAAGAAAGAAGCATTAAAAAAATAAAGTTTTTTTAAGTCCTCCGCCCCCACATACACATGCAGATATGCGTCGGGTGCGCTTACGTGCGAAAACAATGATTGCATACATATTACATATAACCGCGAACGTCGGAGTGTGAGCAATCATTTTAGGGCCATTAATTACTGATAACACGAAACTGATGAGCGGTAAAAGCGTTATAAGCGTCGCCTATGGCCAATTTTCAGTGTGGTCGTTTTTTGCTAACATTGCGGGCGCACGCAATTTTAAGGCTTGTCATGTTTGGTGTCTCTTTACCCGACGTGAGCCCGTCTTTTATGTTTTACCAAAAATATGGGTAAGAATAGATGTTTTATAACATAACTTAGGGAAAACATTTTTTTAGTTGAAATTTACGGTACTTTTTTTCATTATATAGTAAAAAATAACCCCCCCCC
>NW_017306338.1:1079386-1090068 GCF_000935625.1 Nanorana parkeri
AAAGGTCCCCTTATGGCCATTTTTCGTTTGGTTCTTTTTTGGCATTTTTTTTTTTTTTTTTTTGGCAGGCGCGCGCAATTTTAAGGCTTAACGTGTTTGGTGATTTTATGTACCGCCAAAAGAAAGTTCCTATCTGTCCCCAAAATTTTTTAACATAAATTGCAAGGCTATAGTCCGGTCATGCTGACTGGTGAAATTTTTGACTGATGGGACACCCTAACATTTTTCAAGCCCTGGTAATACCGTAGTACATAGCCCTGTAAAAGGTGTGACTACGGTAGAGCTTACGGAGTGCTTCTTCTTCGTATCCCCAGGCGCATGTGTCTGCATGAGAAAACAAGCAAAATCAGTGGTTTGGACTGTCATTTGACCCATTTTCAATGATAATCACTAGTTGACAAATTCTGTAGTGTTTTCCAGAGTACATAGAACCATTCATAGCAGTCGTTCCACTCAAGAAGCTTGCAATATAATGTGCCTATCAGTGTCCTACAAGTGCACACACATACCCTTTGCCTCTGACTGGAAACCATGACCTACCATTATGGTTTTTGGATTACTGAGACACCCTTAGCCTTCTGGACTTGGGGTGAAAAACTCATAATTTCTACTGGAGTTTTCCAAACAATTGAATTCACTGAATCAACTCCCTAAAACCTTAGTCCTTCAACCATGTTTCATGTTTGCAGTTCACCTTCAAAACAGTCTCAGAAACAAGCAGCACTCTGATATGGGTCTCATGTTCCTGGCTTCTCTCACCATGCAACCTGGGTCACTAACTAGATGAAGTTGAACTTGTATGTAAATATTCAGGTCAAAACAAGCTTGGTCCTGATCCTTTTATCTTTGTATTTGTCCCCTGCTGAGGTCTCTTGACTCCTCTGGTGTACATCCCCAGTATACCATAGAAAGGCACAGGCACGCCTCCTTGGCAATGTTGGAAAGGATTGAAAGCATTCCATCCACTTTAAATGCATTTCAGAATAAAAATGCCTTAACATTCCACATGTTGCTGAACCTCTCAATACCCTTAGTTCCGTTTAGACCTCATCAAGAAACCTAAGGAGCATAAAGCTGGCTGCAGGGGGTGGAAATAAATTTAAAAAAAACTACTTGTCCAAGGACTAAAGGACAAGGGCCCAATCTACTTGTCCCTCATGACAATCTACTAACCAAACTTGTATTTAACTGTGCTAAGAAGCGCTACTCATTGGTAGCGCACTGGCCAACAGGTGCTTGCAATTTGCGAGCAAAATTCAAAATCCATAGTGCAGGGCTATGCTGGACAGCAGTATGGGGTACCGATAGTACACCCTCATTGGTGGAGGAGAAGGATCGTTTGCTGAAAGGTAAGTATAGCGGGAGGGAAAGGGGGCCAGATTTGAGCGGGTAATTCAATTTTCCCAAATTACTTGGGAAAGTGAACTTACCCATTAAAACACATTGTGCGTGTTAGAGAGCGCTGCTGCCCGGATTCCACAATATGGCACACAGTGGAATGGGGGCAGCACTCAGTGTGCACACACATATACACACACACACACAAATGCAAACAATACCCTACACATGCAATTATTCATATGCAGATGGTGGGGTTGGTTTAAAAACAAAAAATTTACTAATTTTATTTTATTCTTTATCACTTTTTTTTACTTAGTTTTTTTCTTATTTTTTTACTTTTTTAAAACATTTTTTGTAGTTATTTACTTTTTATCACTATCAATTTTTATATTTTTGTAAACTTTTTTTTAGGCAACTTTATTGCTATCACACAGGGGCTAACGAGCCCCATGTGATAACATTCGGAGGTGACAGGTTCTCCTCATGGAACTTGCCCTCTCATACAGGCGGTAGCACACAGCATTGTGCTTGATCTCTGCAGCTGGTACAGGAAGACCGAGTACAGCGCTCCTGTCTCCATGATCACAGAGCAGATCGGAGAATAGACGTTCTCTGGTCTGCTCCCCGCTCTCCATCCTGGAGTCATTTCCTATGGTCCCGGGTGCCCCAGAAGAGTTGGGGACCCCGAAACCCATGGCAGGGATGTAGCCGGCAGGGGAGAGAGACCATGGCAGGGAGGTGGCTGGCAGGGAGAGCGGCCTGCGGGGGGGCAGACCATGAAAGGAGGGGGCAGGTGGAAGGACAAGCAGGCTGCTTACAAGTGATCTGTAGCAAGGCTGTACAGCTGCCCAGATCACTTGCACAAAACTGCTTCCCTGCTCTACATTTTGCCCTGATGCTTGCCCGCAGCAGGGCTAAATGTAGAGGAAAATCACCTGCCCAGTGCCCGGTACTGCATGTCCCGGGTATCGGGCGATAGAAATCCTGCACCCCTGAACACATTACAACGCAGTTGCACAGTCTCTATACCAGGGCTCAAAATTTCAAGTCCTGAACTACTAGCCAGGCCTTAAAAGTTACTCGCCACCAGTTGCCCCACCTAACCCCTACCCTGTCTCGGCCTTAACTCTGCCAGGTCAGCGGTGTGACGCAGAGTAAAAAGATCAGTAACAACGCACAGTACAGATGTCAGTGGTGCAATTCCGAATACAGAGGCCAGCGGTGTGACGCACAGTACAGAGGCCAGTAATGTAATGCAGAGGTCAGCAATATGACTCACAGTACAGAGGTCAGTGATGTAACGCACAGTACAGAGGTCAGTAATGTAACGCACAGTACAGAGGTCAGTGTGACGCACAGTACAGAGGTCAGCGGTGTAAGGAAGAAAAAAAGGGACTTACAGTGCACTTAGCTGATGGTATTCAGGTGCTCTCTTCTTTCTCCTGGTGGTGGTGGTGGTTGGGGGGGGCTTTACAGAGATCCCCCATGTACCAAGATAAAACTTTCTTTTCACGCTGCATAACTTTCTGGCCGGGTGTCTCACTGTCTCTGCAGTCTTCCTCCCAGCCTGGCAGCTGAGGTGGGCGGAGAAAGCTGCAGAAGATAGTGGAAGGGAAGACAGCCGAACTCAATGTCATTGAGGGGGTGCGCCACCGGCAGGACCAGGGATGGGACACTACCGCCGCCACGATCTCTTGCTTCTGCTCTCTCTTCTCCTCGGCCGCTCTATAGCTGCAGCGGCCGAGGAGGAGAAGAGAGAACAGAAGCGAGCAATCACTGCAGATGGTAGTGTCCCATCCCTTGTCCTGTCGGCGGTGCACCCTCTCGATGACATTCCACTTGCCCCCACGCAATTTTCACTCGCCAATTGCGAGGGGGCGAGTGGAAATTTTGAGGCCTGCTCTATAAGATTTACCTTCATATTCCTCTTAAACACTTAATACATGCTGTATATAATCACGACAGGCCCTTGCACTATAAAGTTGTTGTTTTTAGATCTAAAGGAGATTGTACTGTTAGTTTTTAAACTGTCCATACATGTTACAATTTATCTTCAGAAAGCTCTTCTAACCCTTATATTGTAAGCCACTGTGTTACCAAGTAGGTTCTTGTTGACAGGCTGTAATAAACCATATTTAAAGCTTAAGTGCAGGTTTAACTGTCATGTCATCCATTCTTGTTTCACTGACAATTGTAACATTTTGGATTTCCCATCACTTTGTCTCAACGACCTTGGTCACCAAGCCCAATAAGTAGGGAGAATCTTTCTGTCACGGAAGCCTCCGTGCCCTGATCCCTTGGAGGGGACTGACGGCCAGCTTCCTCCCCACTGACTATGGACCCTGGCCTGGATTAAGGTATTAAACTGCCAGTGGGGCTAGTACTGTATCTTCTCCCAGACCTAATATATGAATTCCTCCATGGAGCTCCCGTACGGGTTTATTTAGCGCTATGATCACCGGCTGGATCGCGGACCAGCAGGACTTATTACCAATCTTATGGAACTCTTGGGCGGACACTTTCTGGGCCATGTCCTGCTGGCGCCACTAGGGCTGATTCCCACACACAACCTGTTCCCTGCAGAGCTAAGTATATCTTCCTTCCTAAAAATAAACCGTGCTGATTTGATCACCTTTCTAATCCCTTTATTGTTCCTCTTTAATGGAACAAAAGAGTAACTTTAGCCATATCTTCAAAATAACAACAAAGACACCTTTTAAAAATGTATATCTTATTTTTCTTTTCTTCTCAAAGTCTTCTGACAGTGGCCATTTTAACTAAGGCAGGGTACTGGATCTCCCTTTACTTCCTGGAACTCTGGCACATGACTAAGACATTTGACCACACACATCATCTCAGAGGAGGAAAATGCCTTTCCCTGAGATCTTGTGAGATTACAGATGAGATTTCCCAGCAATGCACTGCTGATGTAACCTTCCCAGGATGCAATGCTTGGGCACAATTACATATTTTGTGCCAAATATTACCAGGAAGTAGAAAACAAGAAATTGTATGTAAAATAAAAATTGTTTATTTAACTCATGAATGTAAGATGATTTCATATCTGCATGCAGAGCTGTATGCTGATGTGATTTTTAGTCAAAGGGGGTGATTTTCAGAAATGTTAATGTTAAAATAATGTAAAGTTACCTGGGGTTGGGCTCTGTGAGCTATAAAATATGTGCTGTTTGTTCAATAAAGGAGTTCCTGTTTTACCCCAACATTGTGTCTGTCTGATGTTTAGGGTAATGTTTCTACTATAATCAACTCTGTTAGTTCCAGCTCACAGGGAGCTAGCTCATATGGCCTATCCATTTGGGGTACAGGCGGTGCCATCATACCTCCAGTTAGAGACGCACAACAGTATAAAGTGGGACCTTGACCTTTCCCCGCTTTAAATATAGTTATGAGCAGGACACTGGTGCGATAAATTACTGCACTTACACTTTTTCATTTTGGATGACCAGAAATAAACTTTTGACCTGTTTTTAGGCCATTCTCAATCATAATCGGTAGTCCAGTGTTCTCTGACATGGTGCCTATGATGAGAGAATGTTAACCCACTTTCTAATGTAGACCTAGTAGCATACACATGTGCATACTCTGATGTGCGTTCTGAGACCACATACTGTCAGCAATGGGTCTGTTGCTACATACATATTTTCTGATCATGTAATTACGTTGACCGCATATCTCGGTGGTCTTCTAAAATGTTTTTACAAAAAATCCTACCGGCTTCACCTGTCACTGTGTGTAAAATTATTGTAAAAAAGCGTATTTTTTTTTCACATTGTTGTCCACTTAGTAGTTCTATAAAAATAAAAGAACACCATAAACTAAGCAGATTTAAAAAAAATAAAAGCAATAATGCTGTTTATTATACCATGTACCCATTTTTGCAAGAAATCAAGCATTCCCCAAAAATCCTCGTCTCTAACAGGATTATTCACAAAAGGGTGAAGAGTTTGGAGAAGGCAGGAGAAGTGAACAATCTAGGACAATAAAGCTGATTTGGAAAAAATTCAGCTCACTTTCTAGTTCAGCTATGTTGTCCTAGATTGTTCACTTCTCCTGCCTTCTCCAAACTCTTCACCCTTTAGAGAATAACCCTGTAAAGTTCTGTTGCGATGAGCACCCCTTTGCTGTAGTGGAGTGAGCCTCGTCCTTTTCTTGATTCCCTCCCCCCTCCCCACACACACATGCTCAATCCCCCACACATGCTGAATGTACTCCGTCTCCAGTCGCTGCCACTGATCTCATCTGTGGTAGGTGAATGAGCTCGTCCTTCTCCCAACCCATCGCACATGCACACCTTGCTTTTCTCAGGTTTACTGCGAATGAGCACAGCTGCTGTAGCTGGAGACGGAGCACACTGCGCATGTGCAGGGGATCAAGAGCAGGACAGCAGCTGCACTACCATGAGGGAAGCGCTCGTCCCAACACCTGGTTAGTCTTAAAAAGAAAACAGGACAGGATTTTTGGGAAATGCTTGAATCCTTGCAAGAATGGGCACAAGGTATAATATTAATGCTCATTTTTAACAAATATGCTTTGATTGGCCTTATGGCATGGGATTAGGGACAGTATAGGTGATTTTTCTGAGGAAAGGTGAACTAACCCTTTAACCACTTAAAGACCAGGACATTAAACCCTATTCCTGTCCAGGCCATATTTCAGTGTTCAACACTGAGGTAGTTTGACATTTATCCAGTCATGCAGCGCCCTACCGAAATTAATTCTATATACTTTTTGGGGAGGAGCTTTCTTTTGGTGGTATTTAATCACCACTGGGGTTTTTTTTTTTACTATTATAAAGAAAAAAGTACAGAATTTTAAAAATAAAATGCCTTTCCCTACATTATGTTATGAAACATTTATTGTTACCCAATGTTTTGGTAACATATAAAAAGATAGGGACATGGCGGGAAAATAAATACCATACATGCCAAGCCTTAAAATTGCATGCGCCCTGCAAAAAAACCCTAAACTACTATACCAAAAATTGGCCCTCAGACGATGCTTTAAACGCTCTTACAACTTATCAATTTAGTGTTAACAGTGATTGATGGCCCTAGAATTGCTCATTCTCTGACGATCACAGTGATATGTAACTTATGGTGTAAGCTTCGTTTTTGCACATGGGTGCACCTGACTTTTGTTTATGTTTTTATATGTGGGGGGAATGGGGGAGTATTTAACTTTTTTTTTTTATATATGTGACTTTAATTTTTAAACTTGATTTTTTTTTTTTTTTTTTTACACTTAGCAATAAAATTATCACATAGCGGGATAACGAGTGCCCTATGTGATAGGAAAGAGGATGTGGCAGTTCCTCTTTATGGAGACATAAAGGGGTCTTTTAGACCCTTCATGTCACCTAGGGCCCCCCAAGAAATGACAACTTGAAAGTGGAAGTGATTTAATTCACATCCCTTCCACATTCAGAGATCGGTGGGAGATCAGCAGTTGGAATGTAGGAAAGGATGCTTTTAAATGCCCACCCGCAATTATGTGGCTGCTGTCCGGCTGTTTATGTACAATGGCCAGACGACAACCAGTTAACTATCCTTGGATTCAGGGAAAAAAAATTTTTGTAAATAAAATGGCTCCTCATTCTGGTGTGTTAGCTTTGTAAATGAAGCCTATTTTGTTCTTTCTGTCTTTAAAAGAGATGTTAAACTGTAGACAAATGTTGATATACAGTGCCGCTAAATTTCATGCTGGAGACCCCTTGGCTCTGCAGGTCTTGCTGATCCATTGACGAAAGCACAGTCCTGCTCATGCAAAGCACTGGCTACAGTGCGAGCAGTTCATTCTGGTTCACCGACTCTCCTCTCTGTACAGAAGGCATTTGAGGCCAGGATCAGGGAAAGTTCAGTGTGCTTATGAAAGGGATAGGGAAATAAACTGTGTGTGTGTGGGGTGGGAGGAAATGGAAGCTTTTCCATTACTCTGCTTGGGGCACTTGGGAATTTCATGCCAGTGCATGGGCTATGTGCACAAAGAAGTACCCAGCACTTAATAGAAGAAATTATTTAGAAGTTTAGCATTTAAAGACTTATACAGAGCAGAAGTATATTTTACTTTAAGCAATGCATGTAACTAGTACTAGTTATCTCAACCTAGGTAGATGTGTAAGACCAATGGAAAGCTGCATCATTCAACTGTAGTTTTAGCGTAATATCTTTTTTTTTTTTTCTGTCTGCCTTGGCTGCTGTCACAAGTGAGTTTTATTATGCTCAAAGTGATCTCCTGAAAAACATGTGTTGAGACAGTGATGTCACTACAGAGAGATGGCTGTCTAGCTTCACTGCGCACACAGTAACCTTTCATTTAGACACTTAAGACAAGTCTGTGTTTTTTTTTTTTTCAGTTTCTGCATACATTTTTTTTTGGACTACTTTCACAGGCAGAGCCCTCCTCACCATCTTGACAATCTATTGTAACTGTAATGTCCTTCTTATATTGTAAAGCGCTGTGCAAACTGTGGCCACTTTCTTAGGTACACCTGTTTGTACAATTGTTTGGCTGATTAGCAATTTGTGTTCTCAATCACATGGCAGCAACTCAATGCATTTAGGCATCTAGACGTGGTGAAGATGATTTGCTGAAGTTCAAACCGAGCATCAGAATGGGGAAGAAAGGTGATTTAAGTGACTTTGAACGTGGCATGGCTGTTGGTGCCAGATGAGCTGGTCTTGAGTATTTCAGCAACTGCTGATCTATTGGGATTTTCATACACAACCATCTCTAGGGTTTACAGAGAATGGTCAGAAAAAGAGAAGATATCCAGTGAGCGGCAGTTGCGTGGATGAAAATGCCTTATTGATGTCAGAGGTCCGAGGAGAATGGGCAGACTGGTTCAAGATGATAGAAAGGCAACAGTAACTCAAATAAGCACTCGCTACATCCAAGGTATGCAGAATACCATCTCTGAACACACAACACATCCAACCTTGAAGCAGATGGGCTACTGCAGCAGAAGATCACACCAGGCGCCACTCCTGTTGGCTAAGAACAGGGAACGGAGGCTACAATTCCCACACAGGCTCATCAAAATTGGACAATAGAAGATTGGAAAAACGTTGCCTGGTCTGACGAGTCTCGATTTCAGCTTAACATTCAGATGGTAGGGTCAGAATTTGGCGTAAACAACATGAAAGCATGGATCCATCCTGCCTTGTATCAATGGTTCAGGCTGGTGGTGGTGTAATGGTGTGGCGGATATTTCCTTGGCACACTTTGGGCCGTGATGCTATCATGTCAATATGGACCAAAATCTCTGAGGAATGTTTCCAACACCTTGTTGAATCTATGCAATGATGAATTAAGGCAGTTCTGGCAAAAGGGCGTCCAGCCCGATACTAGCAAGGTGTACCTAATAAAGTGGCCGGTGAGTGTATAAATCCTGAATAATAGAATACTTTTGCTCAGCAGCTGCAAGTTAACGGTCTGCTTTTCAGATTGATCTTGCAAAAGTAATTAAAAGATAATTTCAAATAAGCCAAATGTAAGAGAGGATTTGAAGTGTATTTCTGCCTTCTACTGCTGCACCACCAATCCTTGACAGTTTTAGGAAACCTTAATTACAGATTTACCATTATACTTGCACTGTTTGTGACTTAAAGGCATGGGCCAGCCTTTAAAAACAATATTAAATGTACCCACATTCATAAAAAAGTGTGTTCATTGCATTCATGCCTGCTGAGAATTGCACCTGCGATCAGTGTGTTGTGGGTGCAGTGCACATGCTACTGAATGTTTACATCTCAGCCACAGGTGCATATGGAGATGAACACCCACTGTCATAATTCTAAAAGCAAACGCCCTGTAGAATAAATGCTGGCAGTTGCAATTTGTATGTATGAGCTCAGTAAAAAAAATATAAAAGTTGAGATTGCGCCCAGTAAATAGATAACAAACACGTCAAGCTTCAAAATTGCATGCTTCTGTGAAATGCCGGAAAAATACGGTACCTAAAACTGTCTATAGGCGATGCTGTAAAACGGGTGCCCACAATTTTTGTGTTAAGATCTACTTTTCAAATGACGAGCTACATGAGATCTACCAACGATAAAAAAAACCTCCCTCGCTCTCTCCTGGCTGTCTGTCCTTGCTCTCTCCCCTGGCTGTCTGTCCTTGCTCTCTCCCCTGGCTGTCTCTCCTTGCTCTCTCCCCTGGCTGTCTCTCCTTGCTCTCTCCCCTGGCTGTCTCTCCTTGCTCTCTCCCCTGGCTGTCTCTCCTTGCTCTCTCCCCTGGCTGTCTCTCCTTGCTCTCTCCCCTGGCTGTCTCTCCTTGCTCTCTCTCCTGGCTGTCTCTCCCCGCTCTCTTTCCTGTCTCACCTTGCTGTATTTTGCAAACAGTGCAGTGCAACAGGCTGTGTAATATTCTTTGATGTAATACATAGCACTTCAACCACCAGAATCCACCAGAAAGGTGTCAAGGAGGTTGGCTCAGCAGACTCAGGCTAATAGGTAATCATATGTGCACAGCTAAATAAATATACCAAAATGGAATAAAGGGGCCGCCATTCACACCCTTCGTGATCTACCAGCATCAGCTTTGAGAGCTACTGGTAGATCACAATCTACCTAATGGGCACCCCTGCTGTAAAAGCTATTACAGGTCATCCATTTAGCGTTAACTGTGAATAATGACCCTGGAATTATTGCTGTCACTCTGGCATGCACAGCAATACCCAACATGTGGCGCAGTTGTCGTTTTTGTATGTAGATGCGCCTGACACATTGCGCCTGCGTTAGTCTGTATGTGTACATGGGAGAAAATACAATTGTTTTGGGGGGGTGTTATTACATTTAATTTTAACTTTTATTTTTGTAAAACTTTTTAAATTAACTTTATTGCTATCACCGAAGAGACTAGCAAGCCCCCATGTGATAGCACTATAGTGGTGATAGGTCCTCTTTCAGAACTGACAGCAGTTCTATTCCTTCCCCCATTCCCCCACCCTTTCCGAAATGGAGTTGGGTATTAAGGCTTACTGCAATTTGTAGTTTTACTGAATTAACTTGTTTGGTTCAATCAATTTTTGATCTTATTACTTCTTATGTTTTCATGTGTATAAACCATGACCACTTCCTATAAGTGAAACTTACACATTTTAAACCTTGCCATCATTTTATTTATATTCAGATTCTGGAGAAGTAGTACAACATATTCATTTAGTTTTTGTGAGAGTGTGGGTGTTTTCAGGCGGTAATTGAAAAAGTCTGAAACCTTCCTGCTGGTCCTAATTCTAAGATTTTATGGTTTACTGTGCAGGCTAAAGTTCTCTAAAGATGTGGGTGGAAAAAAAGCCCTCTTGAATTAGAACTGTAGGT
>NW_017306338.1:1090106-1090422 GCF_000935625.1 Nanorana parkeri
CAAGCTGGATCTTTAAATATGTACGTGAAAATCTGGGGCCCCTCATGAAAGAATTTTGTTTTTGTGAAGGGACATTCCTGGGTAGGGGTAAAAAAACCTGTAATTGTAGTGTGTGTGTGTGTGTGTGTTTTGTACATTTAAAAAAAAAATATATATATTAGGGTAGAGAAGAACAAAAATCTTCCCAGCCTTGTGTGTGTGTGTGTATATGTGTATATATATATATATATATCTTGAAAAATTTGGCGGTGTCTCACCAGTCAGTCAAAAATTTCACCAGTCAGCATGACCTGACTATAGCCTTGCAATATATGTT
>NW_017306338.1:1090485-1120797 GCF_000935625.1 Nanorana parkeri
ATATATAATATATATATATGTTTCTTTACTATTTCTTACTATTTTTTTTTAATCCAAAAATTAGGCAAATGCTAATAGGATGCACCTGGTTAATCTTTGAAAAACTAGAAACAATCTGGCTTGGATAAGGTGCCTTGTGCTGTGTGATTATTAGTTAGGAAATCCCCGTCTGTGCTCCTCTGATATCAATCACCCTGTCATTAGGGGCCTCAACTTTTCCAGGAATCTATACCCTACCCACCTGCTTTCTCATTGTATAATGAAAATGTTCTTAATGGCCACAGGCAGAAATAATGCCCAATCAGTGGTGCTCGCTGAAAAAAAAAAGTTTGGGGTTTTAGCTACTCTTTTTATATTTGTGAGGTCAGAAACATATGGTGTATGGCGCCTTAACAATGTGGGATGAATTAAATCAAACTAATGGTTACAGACCTCATAACATTGCTACATTAACATACTTTTAATGTGCCCAACAGCTGGTACCTGTTCTCAAAGCTAGCAACCTATTCTTATGTTTGTCAATCTTAAGGGAGTAATTTAGTGAAATCATCTGATTGCTTGTATATTTAAACATGTTGGTTAGTGGTTAACCTCTTTCTTATTTGTTGCAGGACCCGTGGGGGCACAGCCCGTTTTTATGGTGCCCAGACGGCCTGGCTATGGCACCATGGGAAAGCCCATCAAGCTCCTGGCCAATTGCTTTCAAGTGGAAATCCCAAAGATTGACGTCTACCTCTATGAGGTGGACATTAAACCAGACAAATGTCCTCGCAGAGTTAACAGGTAAGAGCTAATGGTTTGGTAATGGTCCCATGTGTGACATAGAACTATATTTGTCATGCCTGTTGTTGCGTGTAACTGATTGGATCTCAGCTGCGGAAGGTATATAGTTAGGTAGGTATGAGGAGAAGGCTTCTCAGGCGTGAATCTCAGGCGTCGCTCCCAATCTTTAGCGGGGAGTCTGAGATTCTTGCATCATAGCCTTGTAACAAAAAGAGGAAGAGAGGTATGGCTATTGCTTCATAGCTTGCAGTCTCTATAAATCAATGACAACTAGGATACGGATAGTCATCCCCATTACTATTTGCACTGGCTATAGAGCCTCTGGCCGCCCTTATTCGACAATCCGAGGATATAGTCGGCTTTAGACGGGACACTACTGAGGAGAAAATTGCACTATATGCCGATGATACCCTACTGTTCCTAGCAGATACGGGCCCCTCCTTACGTAGTGTGATGCAACGTCTGTCGGAGTTTGCAAAATACTCTGGTTTGGCGATTAATTGGGATAAATCTTCATTGCTCCCCCTAGACCCCTTGCCGGCTCCTCTGTCTCAGGAGCTCTCCTTTATCCCAACCCAAAATTCCATCCTGTACCTGGGAATCTGCATTACTCCATCACTGTTAGACTATCTCCCTCTTAACTTGATGCCAGGATACGGATAGTCAAATGAAAAACTAAGGTCACGGATACACAGGTATTTTGAGTAGTGTGATAATCCCAACAGACAAGTATAGTAATCCTCTAGACAGTCTATCACTTTAGAGAGGCTGCTTAACAGTAGCAGAGATTCAGGGCTCCAACAGGAGTAATACTTGCTGTTTTGGACAAGTGAAGGATGCATTGATTCCTGTGGCTGGGAAGGCAGCGATCCAGCTCTGGCAGTCCAGGGGAGATGGGTCCTAGGCTTCAGGAGGCAACAGGCGCTTCTGAACCCAATTGTGGAACGCCATGTTGCCTCAGCTGAGCCTTTAAATACCCCCAGGAAGCAGGAGGAGCCGTCGGCCGGAACGAGCGGCTTCAGCGTTCCACCGTGGAACGCAAGCCACTCGCCTCACAATCAGGAAGTCGAGCGACCTCCGCGTTCCACCGTGGAACGCAGAGCGGCCGTCCGCGCAGAGGGGCGGGTCGGAGTGACACTTCCCCGCCGGGACTCGTTACAATATTTTACCAAGTTCCTATTTCATTGGACAGTCTGGCTACTAGGAGCATTTTCTTTTTAAAGAAATCCTTGACTATCTTTTACATGCCTTATTTAGGAGTCAATTTTGGGTTTAGCTGCCATTATTTTAATGGTACTCATGATATGAATGTACTACGCAAGTGTGAACTAAGGACTAAAAAGGTTTCTTTAAATACCGACTGCAGATTAATTTATGAGCAATAAGTGACTTAATCCTGTGATTTTGAGAGCAATAAGTCGGTCTTATAACATTCAAAATATTAGCTGCTATATCCAGCCAAATGCATGGGGAAATTCCACTTTAAAAAAATAAAAATTATAAACAATCTTTAAAAAAATGATTTTAGCATATATAATTGCAGCAGAAGCCATTTTGTTTATTTGTATTAAGAAATACCTTTTCCACTTAAAACTGTAGTTTCTGAAATGTTCTAAAACTATAAAAAAAATAAAATGGCGACCTGGAGCCGTTCTGTGCACACATGGTGTAGTGTGAACCCAGATATGTCATTTTCTGCCTCAGTGATCGACTGCCTGAATTTCCTGGAAGTCTGTACTGATACAAGTGTAAAATTTTAGGCATCCGTTTGAAAAGGAATCTCCTCTTTGGTGAGATACTCCGCTCTAAAGTTTCCCATACACCTGCCGATTATCGTATGATAATCGCGGTTGAACCCACGATCGTACGATAATATCAAGGTGTATGGAAGGCGTGTGACTGTTTCTACTGCACGGTCGCACGTCTTTTGTCTCCTGAGCACGCTTGAAAACCCGCCGAGAATCGTACGATTTTCGGCGGGTTAGTGGCGTTCTCGGGAGACAAATGCCACACGGGCCGGTGTGCGCAAGCGCACACTGCCCGCTCAGCATTGAAATCATCGGAAGCCCTCACCTCAGCGGTGAGAGCTTGCGATGAATGCAAGTACGATCTGCCTGTCCAAGATGGGCAGATCGTACGAGATTTTAATTACCTTACAACCATCGCAGGATGAGAGTCGTGTGATGGTTGTAAGGTGTATGGGCACCTTTAGTCCACCAGTTGATTATAATGAAACCCACCCACTCCCATTCAGGAGTCCGTTTGGAAAGGACTTCTGGAACAAACCACTTTTTCTTCAGAACAGAAACGGTTTTGAATCTGCAATAAAGTTTCTTAAAATTGCTTGCATTACAGATCACCAAGAGGGGATTCATTTTTTTTTTTCAACAAAAGTAGAGTTGCCCTTTAAGGATGTTTCTAAGGTAGCTGGTCAGTCAGACTTGTATTATCATATAAATAAAAAGATAAAGTGGACATGCTGGAAAAAGTGATAGAACTAGAAGAGCGACTGCAAAAAGACAGTCAGTGGTCAATTTAGGTCATTAAGTAAGGTCACTGGTAAGTATACACAACTTTATTCTTCCCAGATCATTTTTTTTTCTGTGCTGGGCTTGGTTGCATTTTATATGTTTACATGCGTAAAATTGGGCTAGTTGGACCCGGAACGCAGTAAATTCTGTTTTGGGTAAACTGAAGCCACCTAGATGATGCTGGACGCCTAGGGGTGCTTTCAGTCATAGAAAAACATTATGAGTCCAGGTGCTTTTAGAAATGAACTCCAAACGCACCTAAACTCAGCGTTTTGGTACGTAGTGTGCAATGAGGCCTTACTGCTGGCTAACTTTCTACCTCTGCTGGAAGTCTGTTTCAAACATCAGTTAGTCTTTCTGTAAAATAATTATTTCTAAGGTTGGTTCTAGGGCTGCAGCTAATGATTATTTTCATAATCGATTACATAGCCGATTATTAACTTCGATTAATCGGATAAAAATTTTTTTTTTAAATGAATACCGTCATTTATTTAAAATGAAATGCACAAATGCAGCATTACAGACAAAGTATTTTTCAGAATAAAATGGTAATGCACATTTTTTTGAATCGCACTGCACTCAAACACAGGGCATTGCAGTACCGCGCGTTCCAGTGGGGGCGATCACATTGCAGCCGGGAGGTGCATTTGGGATCCACCACAACGCACCTCCTGCAGCAGAATTTGTCAGGCCGAAACTGAAAACGACTTTTCCCACTATATAATTTGTCAGGATCTGTCCCGGCTGCGACGCTCTCCGTATATAGCGAGCAACAGCCCGCTTATATACTGAGCTTTGGGTCACGGGAGGAGTTTAGAAAATGTCCTCCCGTGACCCTGAAGAGAACTATGGGGAAAAACACTTACCCCATAGTTCTCTTTTAAGCTTTAAGAGAGCATATTCTTCTGCTAAGTCTGCTTCTAGAAACCCTGAAAATGAACCTTCACCGATAGAACCTATATTGACCTCCAACTTGTTTTTGTTTGTGTAATTTACTTCTCAAAAATACTGGACAGTACGAATTGTTTAAATGGTTTGCTACATAGAGGTCTTCCTCAACATAAGTATTGTACTCAGTTTTTCATTTGTGTGATTCCAAATAATTTTTTTGTGATCTTAAATTCTTGAAATGATGCTTGTGTTTGGTCAAGCACACATGGGCTACATGCATATTTGTCTATAGAAAGGTGCAGTTATTTCAAAACCATTCTTCCCCACGCAGACTTTTTTTCAGGATCACATGGGAGGGATGGGGGGCATAATAGGTGTAGTTGTCTTGACTTGCTCTCCTCCCCATGCTTAAGGCTCTCCACCCTTCCATCCCCCTATATGTTATCTGAGGAGATATATCATTAGTCAAAGTTGTTTTTGCTTAGACACAGGGATATCGTAAACAAATTAGTGTGTTAATTGCAACATGCTGTATGTCTATGACCATTTTCTTCTAACAAAGTACAAAATGTTTATTGCTTGAGCAGTAAATCTCATTTATTTGTACTGTAAGCCCTTAATTTCATATAGTGAATGCTTTTTTTCCCTCTGCAAGTTATCCAGCTATTTATAACCTTTTATCTACTTTTACATTTGCGTAAAGGTTATTTTCTAATAATAAAAAAAAAGTTAACAAAAACATTTGCTGTATGCTCAGTTAGACTCCTACTGTAAGAAAATATTTCTGAGATGTTGTTCTGACTTGGGTGATAACATTTGAGTTCACTTGCTAAAAGAGTAGAAGCTGTTCACTTAGGGTCAATGTCGATGCTCTTTTGTACACTTCAGAATGGCTTTTCACCCCATACAAATCTATGGGATTGCGAAATTTGCTGAAACAGGTCAACTGCAATGCAACTTGACCTGCAATGTATTCTGAAGGATCTCAAATTGACGTTAAAAGAATTCTGCACTTGCCCATTGAAGCTTAGTATATATCCTGCATTCACCTTTATTACCCGTGTGTGAGAAATTTAAGAACTATAAGAATTTGTGATAGCCCTCAATTGGTTGATTTATGAACAACTATTTATTTATTTACTATGCCCAGTGAATGTTCATTTTACCAAGTGTGTCAAAGACAGAATATTTGATAGACCGCAATTGATTTTTTTTTTTCCCCCCACCTTTTTCACCAGGGAGGTTGTTGACTCGATGGTCCAGCATTTCAAAGTCACCATATTTGGTGACCGTCGACCAGTTTATGATGGCAAAAGAAGCTTGTATACTGCCAATCCACTGCCCGTAGCATCTACTGGGGTAAGTTCTACATGTATACTTTACGGCTCTGCTTTTTGTTGGTCTGTAGAACCGCAGTCTGTATGAGCGAAATGTATTTTCAAACTGCTGTTCAGAGAACATGTTTCCTAAGACTATATGCTTATGAATCCCCAAAGTACATAGTTGCTTGTTATTTTAGAGAAAAGATTGTGTCACACCCTGAATACAATGTTAAGGTTTGGTGTGAACCAAGGAGTGTACTTGGCAGTGCTGTGGGTGGTTATCTAGGTGGTGATGGAGAGAACTCCATGTCATCACTCAGACATCTGTATCCAAAATGGTAACATGTTTGTATCATTCTACGATGTTACAGCACAGGCACATCTGCCTCCCTTTTTGAGATTAATCCTTATTCTCCTCTCTCAGTGCACTTTATGAACCTGACAACAATGCTGCCCTACTACAGCATCCCAGTGCCACTCCACTACATTCTCTCTAAATGCTGATGGCAGCTTTCTAAGCTCCTAGGCAACTAGAAGCCACAGGACTCTGATACATTGAGCTGAGTGAGAAGACCAGAGAAAAGCCAGACTGTATCACCTGGGAGGGGTTGCTTACTGCAAGCAATGCTGCCTACACAGAACTACAAAAGGGCAGTGAGGTGACTGATCACCCAGTGCATAGGTAGCCTCTTGGGATGACCTGTCTCTATTACTTGAAGTGCTTGGCTACATTACCTTGCAAGTCAATCTTTATAAACCAATTTTCACTGTCTTTAGTAGGTTTATTTGTAATGGCTGTGGGATTACAGATGAGTTTACAGATACACATGCATATTGAAACTCTTGTGCCCAGAATTCAGCTTTGAATAGAGTAGGCCTATTTTCCTGTAGTATCTCACGTTACCATAACTGGACTCATATATGTTTAACAAATCTGAAATATCTGTGGGACCTATACATAGTAGCACTTTCACACAGAAAAGTAGACCATATAGATTTTGCGACTTTTCCCTTTTCAGAAATCTTAGTCTGATCTCTTAATTGGACAAACTGCGGTACTGCCTCTTAAAATAACCCAAAGTTATCTAAAAAGGCTGTCATTAGTTAAGCTGGCCATACACTGATAGATTAAACATCTTGTCATTCATAAATGCCACCGGAGACTTTAAGAATGTCATTCAAAATTTTGTTTGATTTTGGAATCAATGGAGTTTCCACGAAAACCACATTCACTGTTAGACTTTCATTTGTCCTAGAAAATTTTCCATCCTGCTCCGTCGATGTTACTGGTATATGTCCAGCTTTATTGTAAACCTCATGCTGTTTGTTAACTGATGAATTGCTCTGCGACAGCCACTCCAGGCATTTGCTGTACCAAACAAGTTTCATTGTATAAATATATAACTGCTATACTTTATTAAATAAAAGATGGAAAAGAGAACCATGTGAATATCTTTAATGGCTTTCTTGACTGGAGGCGCGTTACCTTCGCCTTGTCACTTTCTGCAACCTGGTAAAAGAAGTCCGTTGGTAGGGGTAGCTGTTTTGCTGATAACCAGGAGTTCCTGCAGCCTGGCAGCAGTGTTTCCACATCATCCTCTTGTTGCAGCATCTACACACAGTCATCATTAGAGGGAGCTGAAGGGACGAAGAGAGGCGATAGTCTGTCTCTCGTCTTTCCTTCAGGTCCCTCTAGCGTTGGCCAGGAGCAGCTGTTGTAGAAAGAGAAAAACATAAACATACTGCTGCCAAGCTGGAGGCCCTCTGTCATAAATTCCTGGTTATCGGTAAAATATGTACCCCTTTCAGTTCATTAAAAAAAAAAAAAAATTGTTTAAGCATACATTTGCATTCTATTCTTTTAACCTACTTTTTGTCAAATTTTTGCCTACTGTCCTCTAAAAAGTTCTTTAAATGTGAAACTAATAGTTAAACAAATCTGAAATGAAAAAATGTTTTAATATTTATGCATAAAAGGTGTAGACAATTGCTAATAAGGGGCTATACCTTTTTCTGTAATGTGAGGTCCGGCAGCAGCCTAGTGCCAATCATGTTGTACAGAGGATAATCGGGGCTGATGTCAGGAGACTGTTCAGGCAGCAATTCTGACTGGCCAGCTCTGCCAGGGCATCAGTCCCCCCAAGATCCCCTCTGCCAAGTAAGCAGTGCATTTTTCATGTGGCCACATGCTGGCCTGCTGCAGCAATAACCTTATTTATTTTTTTAGTTTTCTGTAGGGCTTGTTCACACCATAATCATCGCGTTCCATGTGCATTACTGCATGCACGTTTATACTCATTTGTAACATGTTTTTGATGCGTCTTTAATGTGCTGCATTGCTTTTTTACTCCATAATTTTGATCTAGTATGAAAACATCCTTGTGTGTTTACATGCGTTCAGGCATGTTTCACTGCGAGGACATGCATGTGCTGTGCTTTTTTTTTTTTTTTTAAGCACTGGAACTGAACGCAATGGTGTGAGCTAGGCTGATTGGAAAGCATTGAATTTACTGTGCTTGTATTTTGGAAGTGTTTAAAAAAAAAAAACGCAGCTGGTATGAACAAGCCCTTAATAAAAATTCTCCTTATATCGAGAAAAACTGAATATCTGTGAGGCTTTTTCCCAGTTTGTTTGCAGAGTTATAGGAAATAGACTCTGTATATGCCAAAGGAGTAATTGAGAGCTATTGGTAAACCCAAGGGTGCATCATCATTATTATTATTTAGCTGTAGTTATGTACACTCCTTTTAACAAGATATGCGTCTTATGTGTCTCTTATGTCATCTCCTCCTATACAGATTTTTCTTTTGTGTGTGTTTTTGCTAGGTGGATTTGGATGTAACATTACCAGGAGAAGGAGGGAAAGATCGTCCCTTTAAGGTCTCCATCAAATTTGTTTCTAGGATAAGCTGGCATGTGCTGCATGAAGTACTGACTGGAAGGTCCCTCCCTGAGCCATTGGAACTGGACAAGCCAATAAGCACCAACCCTGTCCATGCAGTTGATGTAGTGTTACGCCATCTACCCTCTATGAAGTACGTACAGAGCTGTTAAAACACAACATGGAATTACTTTTCTCTCTTTACCAAAGGGACAATTTAAATTTTCTTTCCGCTCATTAAAGGACGCAACAAAGATCTCTAGATGCTAACTGTAGGGTTATAGCTCCACCAGGATGCTAGGTACACAACAAAAATATCAGCAATGGGGTGAATGGCTTGCTTTCCCCACAGTGAATCCCTTAGCAGCACAGGAGTATCTACTCTACAAATAATGCAAAGTTCCTTTCTTGGGCCCCACTATGCAGCATCAGGGATCCCCTCCTTCTTTTAATGCCATTATGGTGGCTATGGCTTTGTGATTCACATCGAACAGACCATGCGTCGGGGCCCTCCTCCACCCAGTAGAGCCACCGGAGGAGCTTAAAGTGACATTAAACCCTCAGATTTTTTAACATAAAACAATACTGTAATGTGCGCCTTACTGTAATCCATGGTAGTTTCCCTTCTCTTTGCTGCTCTTCCTTTTAAATCCGTATCTCTTCTCATGCTGTGGGAGAACTTCCCTATGCAGCTGACTGCCTCTTCCTGTAGTTCTGGCTCAGGTTGCAAACCTATACACAGACACCATGTAGCCATTCCATACAGATTTAAAAGGAAGAGCAGCAAAGAGAAGGGAAACAACCATGGATTACAGTAAGGCACACATTACAGTATTGTTTTATGTTAAAAAATCTGAGGGTTTAATGTCACTTTAAGCTTGCAGATGCACCATGTTCCCCCTTACGATAGCCAAGTTCCGTATGGTACTTTTAAGCCTAAGCAATACACAAAGTTGTTCCTTACCTCTCCTTCTTTGATGCTTTCCTCTTTAAGAAGTGGAAGCGTCCCACTCTTGCTGTCTCCAAACATTTTTTTTATTAATTGTAAGTCACAGAATGCAGGGAGTTTCTTCTTGAACGGATGGGTTATTCAGCTACCTTCAGGTGATTTTACACTGGGAAAGAAAAGCTGTTATGACAGCTCTGTATAACCTCTCCTTCTCTCAGCCTGCCTCAGTTTTTTGCTAGTGACCTTAGCTGATGGATACCTTCTTTCTGTTCTGAGAGAAGTACATCCTTTTCTGCACGTTCTACTGTGGACTCTTCTAGGAAGTTTCCCTAAATGCTGCTCAGAGCCTCTGTGGCACCTAACAGCAGTTATCAGGTTTGGGTTTCTCCTCAGCAAATCCTTGTACCCAGTTCTGCCTGTTCCCTCTGTCAGTCAGCATTGGGACTCTAGTGTGAATGGGGTGCACATAGTGCACACTCCCTCCCCCTCCTTTTTTTCTTTTTTTTTTTCTTTTCCTATGGTCCATAGGCAGCCTGTCGAGCCTACTGTAAATGCACCTGCCATTTTCCTTTCCTGGTGCACTCTGGGCTGTCTATACACACTGCTCCAGCTGCTTCTACAACTTTGTGTTTCTTGCTTACAAATGTCCAGATCTCTGTTATGTCAACCTGTGTTCTAGGTCACTGCTGCTGCCTACACTTCTGGGACACTAGGCATTCTCCACCTCCACAGCAGTAAGTACTGTGAATAAACCTTTAGTCCAGTGGTGGATAATGGGCACAAGGAGCCGTGGGCAACAGGCTCTGACCTCACAGCCTGACAGTGATTCTGGGGAGGGGTCTATCCCCTCTGGAGACACTGGCTCTGCATGCTGTATGCTTCACTCCCAGCCTGAAGGCCCTCCTTGGTACCCTCCAGGACTCCCTTGTCTACCCTGCAGTCCAGAGAGGAGTTTTCTGCTGTAATGGTGGAATTTGTGGAGGAAATGTCTACGCTATTGAATTCCTTAGACCGTAGGGGGTGTAAGCAGGCCCTCTTTCCTTCCCCTTCAGAGTCCCCATCTGACCCTCCTCTGCCTCTTGTGCCCTCACTGAGGGAGAAGAAGCTGCTTATAAGTTAAGTTGACTCAGACCAGGAAGAGGACCTGTCTCCTGACATGTCTTCTAATCTCAAGGACACTATTCCTATCCTTGTGGACGTGATGCATGATTTTTTACAATTAGAGCTGCTTGTGTCGACCTTGCCAAAGGTCACAAGTCTAGGTTCATTAAAAATGTCCAAACATGCCCAAATGACCCTGCACTTTTACAGCGTGTGTTGTACAGTGACTAGAGTCATCCTGAAATTCTGTGCCTCCTAAACGGTTTGCTTACCATACCCTATTGAAGAGGGTTTCCTTCAAGAATAAGTGCACTTTCAGAGAAAGTAGGCATGGATGTTAACGAAAATGGGAAGCCCCAGATGCCAGATCTCGGTAAAAATGGGAGGGGGACTCTGTTAGATCAGAGGATGGAAAGTGCACTTATTCCTTAAAAAATGGGCTGTCTCTGTTGTACAGTTTCAAGGACCATGTTAACGAGGTTAGACACCCCCTTTAAGCCAATATTTGCTCTTGCATGTTCTGCTATGCAAGGTGCTTATACTACCATGGTGGTAAGTCAGACCTGATCTGTGTTATCACAGGCTGTGGCTAAGGACCCTGGGTCCATATTGAAGGACCCTACTGCTTTAAAATGTTTAGAACTCTTTCCTTTGGCCTTGTGCTATTGTGTAGATGGACTGGTGGCTAACCACAGACAAATCTTCATGATGGGTCTCCCGTTAGTTTGTGTAAAAGATCCCATGGCTAAAATGCTGGTCTGCATAGCTTCCATGCAAGAAGCACCTTTGAAGCAAGAAGCAATTAATGCTCTCTCCTGAGGAACGCCTGTTCGGTGAATTCTTGGATACCTTGATCATGGAAGTAACTGCGGGGCAAGGGCACCTCCTTACCTTAAGAAGATGAAGTCCAAGCCTACAGTGGCAAAATCCTGCAAGAAGGGTTCCTTTCATCCCTCCTAATCCTTGGGATCCAAATCCAAACTGGGTTTTCAGTTCCATTGTAAGTCCTCGCCCTCCAAGCCTGCTTAATTTGGAAACAAGTCCTCTTTTTATTCATTTTGAAGGGATGTCCTTTAAAATGTTACTAGTAGAGAAATGCCTGTCTGTCTTCTCAACTCCCAGGATTCAGGACATTCTGACATCAGTAGACAGAAGTTGTTTATTTGCACCTCCTCATTTTTCCTTCCCATCAACGCTACCTGTGTTGGCGAATCTTTTCTAGAGGCCGCTTGCCTCTCACTTTTTTTTTTCTTAGAGGCCTTCCTTTGTGCCAGGGATCACCAACGTTGTCCCGCGTACTCACTCTGGTGTCTTGTGGGACCTTAGCTTAGTCCTCTCAGCACTGCAAAAGCCACCCTTTGAACTTCTTATGAATGTGGTTTGGGCTGCTCATGTGTACCTGATGCTTCAGTTTCTCAAATCTGTAAGGCTGCCATCTGGTCCTCTGTTTACACTTTTTACCAGGTGGACCTTCAGGCCTCTGTGAATGCTAGCTTCGGCTGCAAGGTTCTTCAGATGGCTCTCTGACTTCCTGGCCCATTCTGTGTATAGTTCCCTTTTGGGGTGTGTCGTTGTTTTTATGGGCCTGTTAGTGGTTGCTTACAGTGTTGCCTGCGATTACTTTTTCTCAGTGTTAAAGACCACTAAATAACATTGGCTAAGTATTCTGCTGCAATGTGTCGATGGATTCTCATCCATCATTCACTGAACAGTAGCTCCCTGCAGGCCAAAGGGCATTCAGACATAGTTACATAGTTACATAGTATTTGAGGTTGAATAAAGACATTAGTCCATCAAGTCCAACCTATTAGGATCTCATTCTAGGAGTACCTGTCCCCCTGTATATTACGGTCCCTTAAAAAATCATCCAAACATACTGGAAAGAACCCTGTCCGGTAGCAAATTTTGTCTCTTCATTTGCCTTCTATGTTGGCAGTACCTGGCAATATTCCCTAGTAGTCAGGGTTGGTAATGAATATCACCTGACCCAGCCTCTAAAGCTCATCAACCCTTTCCATGAAATGGAGTAGGAGTCGAACCTTGATAACCCCATTCATTTTTCTGAAGTTGTTTCAGAACCATCAGGCTTTGCAGCCAGGGCTATTGGACTATACAATTCCGTCTTGGTCTCCAATTACCCCAGGGTCTAACATTTTCTGTACCTCTTCGGCTACTGCCTGTCTGCGGGCTGCTGTGATATAAGGCTTAACCCAAACCTTGGCTTGTGATAATGTCATGTTTTTAATTATATCTTGCTGGGAAAATTATACACTTTCTTCTGTGGTAACTCCTACATCCCCATATAGGGTGAACCAAAGTGGTCAAAGCTCCCAAAGTTTACTAATGCTTCAAATATCTAATCAGAATAATTCCCAAGTGGTATTAAACCCAAATGTATAGAAAATAAGAAGATAACCCCCATAGGGATGTACTGTTTGGGAATCAGCCAAACTTGGTAAAAATGTATAACAATGTATTAAATAACAATACAAACACATAAGTTAAAATATTATGCAAGTGTCCTGCTAATTTGTCTATACCTTATTGGACACAAATCAGTTACTGGAGGGTCTGGCCAAGATAAATAAAAAAATAATAAACTGTTATACATTTTTACTAAGTTTGTTTGACTGATTCCTGAGGAGTACATCCCTTTAGGTGGGTTATCTTCCTATTTTCTAACCCCTACGTTACTAGCATCAGAGTTAGGTTCAAATGGGTAAGATGTTCACTCAATGGGTACTATATTTTCAGATTTAGGGGCCTTTTCCGCCCCACTTCCTAGAACCCAGAACAGTGGAAAGTATCTTCTTAGTATTACACTGTGCAACAGTAATGGGGACACAACTACTTTGTGGCAAACCGTTCCATGACTGGTTTCTAATTACCAACTCTGTAGATGACTTCTTACAGTCAATGTTTACACACCCTACTCCTACCTGGCTTTGAGTCAGTTGTTCAGTGTCTTCGAGCAGAGTATGGACAATTCTGTGACCAGTGCTGTGGGATAATTCTTAGTCACGTTTTACACACGTTTTACACATCCTAGCTGGAGCTAGGTCAGTCGTTCAGGGTCTATGAGCAGAGTATAGATCAAGTTAACCAGGCTCCCGAAGTCTAGGAGGGCATGCATACATTTCTCACTTATCTTTACCCCAAAGTTTGGAGTGTCGATATAAGTGACCAGACCTGGACACACAAATGAAGACAGCCATCAAACTAGGCCACACTCCATAGGCGCTTGGGCAGAGGGCACTCGGCGGCAATATGACACCACCAACACTGGGTACGCCCATGTGTTCTGCCAGGACTTTTCAAGCGGGGCCTTCCAATAGGAGTTGATCCTCCAACCACTTTCACCTCAGTGCCTCCCTTTTGTGACTTTACAGGTTGTAAAGCTTTTTTTGAACTGCTTGCTAAGGGAGACAGCCCCATGATTGTTGGGTACCTTGAAGCTTTAGATATGTCCAAGGGGGTAATGCTAGCTACATCAGTTGAAGGCTTGGCTCATTTACCTTCACAGCTCTGCAGGTAGAGCTCTTAAGAACTTGTCCTAGGTGACCCTCTTCAAAATGTGTGGCTCTGTAATAACCTCGGGCTGCAGCTGCTATTTAACCAGGTTGGTCAAGTCATACATTTGGGAGCAGGGAGACCCTTTGTTTGCTAGCTTAACTGTGTACCCACTGAACCCTCAGCGGGTCTGTCATACCCGGGTGCTACAGGATCTCTGCTTTCAATTTTTCATAATCTAGTGCATAATCTTCACAACATCTTGCGCTGTCATACTTTGTAGGGGTTAACTTTCTGTGTAAATGTATATTTTATATAAATATTTATTATTATTTAAACTATTTGTAAGTTGTAGTTTGCCTAAAGCTGCATTTCTAGCAATTTTAGTTTCCTCTCATGCCCTATGTGCTTGAAACTATACCTAAAGCTATACAGTATAATGGAAAAAAAAGTAGTGCTGTGGAAATTAAAGATTAATTTCTCGATTTAATCATTAAACTTTTTGATCGATTAAAATTATTTTGATCGCTAATGGACACACTCACCTCTCCGCCGGCTTCCGGGAGTCCCGTCGGCGATGCGGTGACGTCACGGACATCGACGTCATCGGACTCCTCCCCCCCTTCCCCAAGTGGCTCCGTCTGCTAACGAAGGGAAGGAGTCCGGTGACGCCGATGTCCGTGATGGCTAACAAAGGGAAGGGGGGAGGAGTCCGCTGATGTCGATGTCCGTGATGTCACCGGACTCCTCCCCCCTTCGTTAGCCGATGGAGCCACTTGGGCCAGTGAGTTTGCCCAAGAAACTTCCTGCATGAGCGCCTGCCAAGGCATTGGCCTATACACATACAGCACAGCAATGAAGTAATAAAATGAACTAGGATCACACTAATCCAGCACGTTATTATTCTGAGTTGCCCCACTGGCGGCCATATTGAGTGGGGCACGTGAGATTAATAACGTGCTGGATTAGTGTGATCCTAGTTCATTTTATTACTTCATTGTTGTGCTGTATGTGTATAGGCCAATGTAGTTGGATCTGTATGTGCGTTATAATTGAAATTAATCCATTAAAAAATGTTTTGATTAATCGAACACGAAAATTTTAATCATTACCAGCACTAAAAAAAAGTATTTGTTTTGCTTACAATTAAATAATGTATCTGTCTCATAGGTACACCCCTGTAGGGAGGTCGTTCTTTTCTGCACCTGAAGGGTATGATCACCCCTTGGGGGGCGGAAGAGAAGTGTGGTTTGGCTTCCATCAATCTGTCCGACCTGCCATGTGGAAAATGATGCTTAATATAGATGGTAAGTAAACTGAATGCTATAATCTCCCTTGTAAAAAAGAGTTTCTAGATCGATCAAAGAATTGTATTTTGACATATACATGTGCTTTTGGATATGTTTTTGGATCAGCGGGGTACTTATCTGCAGAAGTCTTCCTGGTGTATATCCCATTTCCTTGTTTACAGCATACTGTATTATTACATGTACCTTTCAAAACTTTTTTTTGTGGGTGCTAGTTGACAACCTTAACAAGGATATCTATTACTGCGGCAAAACCAAAACATGGTTTGAGGCAAAATCAACTGAATGTTTCTATCCGTGTTTTCTTATAGGCATCTTTTGCAAGGTAAAGAATTGTTGCCTTCCCCTTTTTAACCCCTTCATGACTGAGGCCCTTTTTTCAATTTTTGCACCCATGTTATATTCCACATTTTAGGCCTGAAAATGAAGTACATAAGCTTCTTTTTGGCAGATTCTGCACTTCTGCAATTCTGCACTTCTAGGCCCCATAGACTTCACTGGAGATGCTCAAAAACGTGCGTTTGAGTTTTTGCACATTTTTCCATGTTTCGGCATTCACATCACTGTGCCACAATCTGCTCATAAAAACATTATGTGTGTGCGTTTTACCTGCGTAAAAATATGCATAAACGTGCTACACAAAACGCGTTGAAAAAGCGCATATTTGATGTTGCTCAGGTGTGAATGAGGGCTTAAAAGCATGGATGACTTCAGCTATGAGGAAGGATTAGATTAACTGAATTTGTTCTCTCTGGAGAAGAGGTGATTGAGGGGGGATATAATCACCATGTATAAATACATAAATAGTCCATATAGTGAGCTTGGTGCAAAGTAATTCAGTTTAAGGTCACTGCAAAGGACAAGGGGGCACTCTTTGCGTCATAAAGGAAAGGCTTCTTCATAGTAAGAGCTGTGAAATGGAATAGGCGTCCTCAGGAACTAGTTCTAGGTAGCTCTGTTGTTGTTGTTGTTTTTCTTCAAATCTGGATCAAATGCATCAAATCTGGATGCATTGCTAAATGAGCAGAATATAAATAGGTATCAACATTTTGTACGTAAAAACACCAACAAGATTGTTGATCCAGGGAATATCCAATTGCCTTAGGACTAGTTCACACCAAGCGCAAAGCAGATGCAGAGCATAGGAGTTACCGAACGGATCGAAACTGCGTCCAATGTATTCCAATGGTATTTTGGGCTCTAGTTCACACCAGTGTTCAGTTCCAGAGCATGTGGAAAAACTGCAGCATGCCCTATTTTTTTTCTGTTCTGGAATGCACCAAAAAGCATGCAAATTCATCAAAAACACATGCGAACGCACTTAAAGCCCATTTCATTTTTTACTTTATTTAAACGTCCCTAAACGCGCCAAAATACACTGCACTGCATGTGCAGAAACTCATGCAGATCTGGTCTGCATTTGGTATGAACAAGCCCTTAGAGAATCAGTAAGGCTTCCCCCCCCCCTGTTGGAGCAAATGAACTATGTTCAACCTAACTATAATTTTCAAAATTATTTTCAAAATAAAATAATTTTTTGGTCTATTAGAGTCCTCTCAAACCCAGATCTGTAACAAGGTCCTTTTTGCCTCTTCTGTTAACACACCAAATATAATTGTATTACTGTGAAATGCATTTTATACAACTAATTTTGCTCATAGATAACCTTTCATCATAGCCTTCATCAAAGCTGGTGATCATTTTCAACCCCTCACAATTTAGTTTAAAAATGATACGCTGCCTTTGCTTGGTTTCCGAGGAGACAGGAAGGCCCATTTGCTGCAGATTGTGAGAGGTTAGCTGTGTTCATGTCTTCGGTAATCAGCTTGTGTAGGTGTCTCTATAATCTGGAGTTTTGTTGTCTTGAAACAGATGCCTGCATCAAGGTGGAATTCTGCAGTTAGGAAAATGAGTTGTTCCTCGTTTTGAAGGATAAATATACTTTTTTTTTTTTGTGTGCACTACTAATATGATGATCTCTATAGCAACAGTCTATAAGTAAAAGAAGATGCACATATATTTTTCCAGAAAAAGCATTGTGCTCCAAAAATAAATGCTGAATCTTGGTGTACTTTTCGATGGCAGCAATGGTACATAGGAACATATGCAAGGAAAACCGCTTTGGCATCCCACCCTTCCCCAAGTTCAGGATATAATGTACGTTCCAGTGTATTGCTGTCACTGAAAAATAAGCTTTAGGATTCCGCATTTTTGGAGAGCTTCTTTTGGGACATTATATTACAACCTGCTGGTGGAGTTTATCCACTTCTAGTGTCTCAAGGCTACTTATGAAGCTTCACTTCTACTGGAGCATATATAGTGTGTGTGTGTGTATGCAAGCAAGTATATAGTTGGGGCAAGAGAATGGAAGGGGGATAATGAAGGCAAGGGGGTAGGCACAAAGAATAACTTTGTTTTCTCTGAAAGTACAGTTATCCTTTAAAACAGTCCTTTTATCCACTTTCGCTGCAAGTCACATCAGCACACAGCTCTGCATGTCACATGTTCCATGTGGTAGACCCAGAGTTCCAGGAAGTAAAGGGAGATGGATTAATCTGCCCTGTAAAAAAATGGCCAACGTGAGAAGAATGGCGAGAAAAAAAAAAATAAGGTATGCAGAAATTGAAATGATTTAGAAGTACCTGTTTGTATGTTGCCATTGCTACACAATTCTAAAGTTGCCTTGAAATGTTTAAAATGAGGTTGACATTCCTCTTTAAGCTCTGTAAACAAGCTTTTTTTCAGCAGAGGGATAGAGATACAGGGAAATATGCAGTAGGGAACCTAAATTTCCAACAGCTGGCTGAACAGAAGGCTACAAAATAGGTTAATATGCAATATTGTGTGTATTGTATTGTGTGTGTGTATGCATGTATGTATGTATATATTACACACACACATTATTATTTTTCTTTTTCCAGACCATAATAAAATTAAAATATGTACAAAGTCACTTTATATCCATCCAGAGGTACACTGATGGGTTTCAGCAGTGCTGTTTTTTGAGCTTGTAGTTTGCTACTCTAGAAGATGAGAATCTGACAGACCGGGAGCTGTATAGAAAATTCCAGTTTGGAGCACATATTCTAAGTTGCCCATGATGTGTCTCACAGAAAAGAGTATTTGTCTAGATCTGCAGTTTCTTGGGTTTCACTGAAAATTAATTTGTATGCTCTCTATTAGCTGCATAATCTCTGGTCTCAACCATTTTTTATTTTTTTTTATAGGTTCGAATCACAGTTGGCCCACAGCTGCTTTATAAATCCACACAGAACAGTGGTTAGACCCAAGGGGCATTTATTCAGACTCTGAGCAAGGTTTAATAATTGTATTAGATGCTTATATTGAAGGTTGTTCATTATCCTTCAGGTATACACTTGGCCTTGTCATACTCTGCCAATGTTATTACACGCAACTTAATATTAATCCTTCTCTATTGTTTTTAGCTAGAGATTCCTTTGAGTCATTGGCAGTATTACTTGTTGCCAAAGCATCTTGGTATGTGTAGGACAAGGTCTGTGGTGTGAAGCCGGGAGACTCTGTGAAAAAGAAGTTAACGCATAATCAAGGACATTAAATCACTTCTGAACAGAAGAAGCTAATGCATGCAGTGAGGAGTTTCCCCAAGAACTCTACATACAAAGGCAAATCTGAGCGCACATATGAATAAAATGCCTACTTCTTTTTATAAAGTAGAGCTCAATCATACCTGGATGATAATAATTTGCTAAAGCTCCGTGTTGCCATCTTTTATTCATGAAATACTGTTTTTACTCTTTTTCAGTCTTTATTGCATTGCAGTGCTGCTGACCTCCTCCAGGGGTTTTCAGCCACTTCCTGTCTAAATGCATTAACTCCAAATTCCAATTCACATCAGTGCTCTGCACTGGCTTCCTGACAGTGATAACGGACAACCATACCTGTGCAATGCCACTTGTACTCACCCTAAATTTTATAGTATTGCATCTTCTGGGTTGTTTGCCATGTAGGTTAAGCCTTGTTGCCTTTCCAGAAGGTACAAGTTCCATTGTGGAAGGGTTGAATTCTTCCTTTTTCTAGTTTAATTTCTGTATTTGTTTACAGATCTAATGTGCTAATTAATTATGTCTTCTTATTTTCATTTATATATATTTTGTAATAAGACAAATCATGCTTATGAAATACTTTTATGTTCTGTTTTATTGCAGTTTCTGCCACTGCCTTCTACAAAGCACAACCAGTTATCCAGTTTATGTGTGAAGTTCTAGATATTCATAACATAGATGAACAACCCCGACCTCTGACCGATTCTCACCGGGTAAAATTCACCAAAGAGATAAAGGGTAAGTGCCTATAATGTTCCAGATATAGACATTTGATGACATTGTACAGGAATCCTTCTTAAAAGTAAAATGGTGAACTGCACATAGAATGATTTTGAAGGTACATCATGTATAAGATCTTTGTGATGTTCATATAAAACAAGACATGGCTAAACATATATAAAATAGTGATTGCATCTTTACTGCATCTCTAATCTATATCAGTACAGGCAGTCCCCAAGTTACAAACATCCGACTTTCATATGACCCCTGAGGTGAAATCTTCTGAACAGGGGCACACGCAACAAAACAAACGTTACAGGTAGTTAACCCTTCCCTATGCTATCCAAAACTAAATTTTTTTTTTTTTTGCTGGAGTTGCACTTAAAAAATGTAACTGTTCCAACTTGCATACAAATTCAACTTAAGAACAAACCTACAGTCCCTATCTTGTTCGTAACCCGGGGACTGCTTGTACTTCAGCTTGGTTCTGTTAAGAACAAAAGTAAAACTTATTAAATGGTTGATTAGGATTACCCTCCCTATTTACAGTAAACATGGCATTGGTAAACTTTATAAGATGTTTTATTAATGTGTTTTTAAGTTGTTTTTTTTGTTTTTGTTTTTGTTTTTCTAATTAAACAAGTGCCTTTCATGTGTGGTTCAGGTCTGAAGGTTGAAGTGACTCATTGTGGAACAATGAGACGGAAATACCGTGTTTGTAATGTGACAAGGAGGCCTGCCAGCCATCAAACGTAAGCCTCTTATTAAAATGTTGTGTTCTAGTGTGTGGGTATATTTATCAGGACAAAGTTGCTGTTAAAGTTAATATTGAGCCTGGATCTGGATTGGGCCACATATACATCTTGGGTACCTAGTAACACATAATATCTTGCGTCTTAATCCCCACCCACGAACGCCATACTCTTAAGCTGTGCTGTAAAAACACAGCTAGGGTGGAACTTTCAGGGACAGGTTTTATTTTTTATTTTCTAAAACAAATCTGTCAGAAAAACCTGTCAGAAAAACCATTTAACATCCTCCGCTCCCCTCCAGTCCTATGCCCATATTTACCTTTTGTGACTGCTCTGACCTTTTTCATTCCTCTTTAAAAAATCTCGCCACAGATGCAGTGCTTGGAACCAGAGCAGCCAATTGCCATACCCCCACACTGTCACATGGAAGTGAAAGCCATGTCATGCAGTATGGAATTGTCAACAGTAGCTGGTGATTTGGTGAGGGCTAATGGCAGGAATGTAAGGAGTCCGGGAAGTAGCAGTAAATGCAAGTGTAGGAGTAGTCAGTGTAGGGGGTGCCTTGCACAGGCTGGAGGAGGATTTACAGATTTACTTTAAGCCCCTTCCACATAATGCAAGGATCATAATTAAAAAGCCTTAAAGCGGACCTTTACCCATATCTTTAAAATAACCCATATCTTTAAAATAACAACAAAGACCCCTTTAGAAATGTTTAGTAATGATAATCTACAAACACATACATCTAGATAATTGCAGGCTTTGTATTCTTTGCATACCTCATTTCTCTTTTCTTCCTCAGTCTTCTGACAGTGGCCATGTTTACTAATGGCAGATTACTAGCTCTTCTATTACTTCCTGGATTTCTGGTACATGTGACTAGACATGTGACTAGGACATGTGACCATGCACATCATCTCAGGGGAGGAAAATGCCTTTCCCTGAGATCTCCTGATGAGATTCCCTTGCAATCCTCTGCTGATGACAAGGCAATCCCAGTGTACATTGCTTTGCCAAACTGAAGTCATTTTGCCCTTTCAAAGCAGGAAGTGAATGTTCTGCAAGTGTAAGTATTTCACAATCACAGTATTTTACACCTGACATGTCTCTGTTTATTAGTAATCATCATACATAGGACACAAACTAGCGTCATCCTGTCACCCTAAGCTCAGTATACCGTGAGCTACAGCTTGCGGTATACTGAGACACCGCAGCTGAAGCGGATCCCGACAATTATGTGTGAGGCAGAGCCAGCTGTACCCGCCCCCTCCCCCGTCCGTTCCGCCAGTCATCGCTGGAGGATCGGGGAGGGGGGAAATTAAATCCCTCCCCTGTCACGGCAGAGAGCCGTGACAAAATCGAGAAGTGAGCGAACGCCGGTATGTGTTCGCTCACTTCCCAATCTACTGAGCCGACCTGTGACAGTCTCATTGTCACAGGTCAGCTAGAACTATGAGGTGAGTGAAAAGCACTCGCCTCATAGTTCTCCTTTAAGTAATTTTAAAATAGTATTGTCTAATAAAACTGCATGGACACAGAAAAACATTTGTGTTTTCTGATCCTGAGGTTCAAAGGTGCAGAGTAACATTTCAGGACACCCTGATGTTGCTGACTTGTTTTGAAGGAGCAGGCACCTAGACTGCCATAAGTCTGTGAGGTTAAAGCTCAGCTCCGTCTATTGATGGACAAAGGAAGCCATGCACCTTAGGAATGTACTGCCGCCTACAGAAAGATTGGACACCAGAAAACAAGAAAACTAGATATCAGCCCAGGATAAACCCTCCCAGCATGCTTTTTTTCTTATGTGCTAGGAGGATGGATGTCTGTTAATCTCTTGTATGGGAAAGACAATTTTTTTTTATTTGTTAGCACATTTTTTTTAGAATTTTTTTAATCAATCTACATTGCTGCTACAGCTGGTCTTTTCCATTACAGATATTTGGTGTGGCCCTCCTTGGCCTTGCATTTGGAGGGCTGTGTCCGGACCCCGCTGGATGGGACGTTGTGGGGATAGCTTGGAAGTGCTTGGAAGTGACCTTCGTGAACTGGGTCCTGCTATGGGCACTTGTCATACTCCTTAAATATACAGAGCTAAAAAATCTTTTGAATAGCAAAAAGAAGAAAAAATAAACATATAAGCCGTATGCAGCGATATAACCCCCTCATAAGTGTAACACCACAAAACATATACATTTACCTCTATAAATAAAGTAAAACATTTGCAATAAATATATATATACACCATAAGGTGCAAAAAGAGTCATGTTGTCTCTAATATGCACACTCGTGCTTTCCCGCCATACAGGATTAAGGAAGCCTCTCCCTGCTGCTACACCTGCTTGCAAAAGATACATAAAACTCCTATCTTCGATCTGATCCTGCTACCCAACTACAGTGACGTTTGTCACCTCTACCCATCCGACTCATCTGCTACTAGCTGTCCAAGTTTCATGTGTGCCTAAGGTCTTGCTTTATTTTGCCTTACCACCACATGGCTTTTGATTCATCTGCCACGGAGACTCTGCCTGAATCATTCAAGTCTTTAGCTGGTGAGCTTGCCCCTGTGGAGTCGATCTGCTACCACTGCCAGGTTTAAGCTCTTATCAGTGCAGTGTGCACCACTCTGAAATTAGAGAGTCAACCTGGTGCTTCTACCAGTGTTTCCACATTGCACCTGATTTTTCAACTTTGTGGTGATTGGAAACACCCTGATATGCAGTTTTCCTTTAAGCCTTGGATCCGTTTGGGGAGGATTTTGTACAAAATGGTCTACCCTCATTGTGCATACAGCAGTGGTCCTGCCTTAACAAAGCTACCACCATACGGGTGGAGTGTAAACTTGTCTGTAAAATGGATCTTCACCCCGGAAATGAACTTCCTCTTATTTCGCCCCTCCTTACAGAATTGCAATTATTTTTCAATGCTAGGAAAAATAATTTTGTAATCATTTTATATTTTTTTATTTAATAAAAGAAACCCAGTGTGTCAATTCAGGTTAATCTATGCTCGCTTGCTTTAGGTGCTGGTCCAGCTTGTTTGAAGACAACCACTATACAGGAAATTTGGATGACCATACACCAGCTTCATCTGAACTTTATTCTTTTATAAAAGCAAAAAACAAGGAATTAATTGAGAGAGGGAGATTATAAAACAGATGAATCCTGTTCTTCCTGCAGCTGTGTGAACCAGCATTTGGCACTCAGCGCTATCAAAGATTAGGTTCCTGTCCTGTCTATCTTGTTTCAGAGACAATTGGCATCTCACTCCTTGAGTAAGTCCTTTATCACCCTATGTCTTTGTGGGATCTGAATCTGGCTCTCTCTGCACTTCTGACTTTGCCATTAAAGACAGTCTTCTCTCTGTGTTTTTATTTTTCACCCACATGGAGATATTCCTTGTTGCCATCACCTCTGGCGGGCAATTGTCTAAACTAGTGGCCATATCTTGCAAGGAAACCTTTCTAGTTTTGCCAAGGGACAAGGTGCTATTGAGGCCAGCGGTGTATTTACAAACCACGTTCGCGCAAGCCGCCGCCTGCGTCCCCGCCGTCCTCGCCGGCCGCCCTCGCCGGCCGTCCTCGTCCCCCGCCGCTACGATGGTCTCCGGTTCTCCCCCCTTCTCTCGACCGCAGCAATTGCCGCCTTTGGGGAATCTGCCGCTCCAGACAAACGCCTTGTTTGCCTCGCGGCAGATACGCCACTGATTGAGGCCTAGAACTTTCTTTTTACCTAAGATAGTTTATGCTTTGCACCTTAAGCAGGGCATCTTTCTTCCTTCCATCTGTCTGACTCCAGTTCACCAAAAGGAAAATTTTCCTCTTGGATGTGGTTTGGGCTATGAGAGTACCTCTCAGCCATTGTTACTGATCCTCTATTTTTGGTCCCTGTAAAGGTGCACCAGCTTCTCACTCCACTATCTATAGGTGGCTCAGACAGACCATTATCTCCTGTCAAGGCACATGCTTCTAGATTTATGAGTGCTTCTTGGGCTTTTCAGCATCATGCAACTGTTTTCCCAGACTTGCAAGGCTGCCACCTTGTCCTCTATTCACATGTGGTGTATGTTCATGCTTCATCTGATGTCAGCTATGGGTGGAAGGTCCTGCAGGTGGAATGTGGAGCTGTGGGCAGTCCCCAGTTTTCGTGGGCATTTTTATGTTGTGTTGCCCACACCTCCATTTGGACTTCTTTTGGATGTCTCCAAGGTGAATGACTTCCTGTGTCCCCCAATGGATGAGAAACTCAGTCTATGCACACCTCTAGCCCCCTCTGCCAAGCTTGCCTGAGAACACATTTTTACCAAATCTTTTCCTATTGTGTATATATTTTTTATTTCGGCCACTGTGATCTTATCACAGCGCTCTGAAAGCTTCAGCTCTCAACAGCAGCCAGGAGGAGAGGCCTGCAACTTACCTGTATCATTTGCAGTTACATAGACACACTATTCAATGCTGTAACTCCAAATAGCCCTCTGCAGGCAGTTGTGTGGTGACGGGAGATTATTGCACTCTCCTGTCATTGTCCACACTTACTTGCCTGGAGTCTTTCTGCACTGTTCCTAATTCCTCACATCAGTGTAAAGTTTCTATGCAAAGATCAGACCTACACTGCCTCACAACCATGATCTTAATGCCTACCAGCCTGTAGGCTGGCTGTACAGAGCCCAGAGTAGATAGAGTAGAGATCCCCTCTGTCATCACCCATACATACTTGCCTGCTGCATCCCTGTACGGTTGTTATCACATCAGTGTAATGTGCTGGCTCTGACTCCGGACAAGTGAAACATGAGGTCTGGCAGCTAGGAGAGTGGCTGGTGATGCTGTTGGTGGATGTGTGGGGGGATAAAGGGAATAGTAGTGAACATCCCTGTTTTTACCCATGTGCGTTTGCCTGCAGCATTGATGTTACAAAGCTGAAACAACATAAGAACAACGATCCTCCTACTTCTAGGTGGACAGCAAGGTGACTGGTTACCCAGTGCATAGACAGCTGGTTAAAGTGACTGATCTCCACAACAGGAAATAGGGCGCTATAGCTGTTGTGAATGGAGAACTTCTAAAGCCTATCTAGGAAACAGCACTTAGTACTAAGAAAATAAACTACTTTTTCTAGATGGTGAGCTTGCTCCTGCAATCCTGAAAAATATTGAATTGGCCTGAAGTCCAGCTTTTACTTCACTACTGACTGAATCACTGACTTGGTACAAGCCTGTGAATTGCACATGTCCCACCATCCCTGAAGCTTGACCTAAAAGATGTAATCATTGGGAGTGATTATTTCTAACCATACTGGTTCCTTTTAAAGTTTATGTATAACTAGTTTACTTGTGTAAGTATATCGGAATGGGAACTCTTATACTAACATTTACACTGTTGCTATCGGGGCACATATATCTTGGGTGCTGATGAAGCTCCTGTCTAAATTTTAAACATTCAATGTACTTATGGATTTCTGAGAGGTTTATTTAGAGTTGGGATTTTTGGAATTGGGTCAATTTAAGTGTAAGGGTAATGTGTTTGTGGTCATTTTTTTTTTAAATTACAATATACATACATCTTTTTTTCCCTGCTGTCTTTCAACTTGTCTGATGTCACAGGTCATATTTCCCTTCTTCCTCAGAAGTGAAAGTGACCAGTCATTCCTGCTTGACTGAACAGCACTCACATGATGACATGTGAGAAGCACTCAGTCCATGAGTTCTGTGAGTCCTGAGTATGTTGCTGCCCCCAGAGGCCAAGCCTGCGATAGCCTGGGCTCACTGGAAGTGGTTTGAATGATGTTTGTCATTTAACCCAAAAGACTGGTGGCATCTAATGGCATAGAAGTAATGCTGTGGCAGATAGCTGCAGGAATATTACATGAAATACTTTGTAATTATGCACAGTTTTGAAATTTTTTTTTTAGACTTTGTTTCTTTCCACCTTTTATATTCTAGAGACTTAGTAAGGTAATAATAGTATCCTGTATTCTTTTCTTTCTAGCTTTCCTTTACAGCTGGAGAATGGGCAGACCGTGGAAAGAACAGTCGCTCAGTACTTTAGAGAAAAGTATAATCTTCAGCTGAAGTATCCTCATTTGCCCTGTCTGCAAGTTGGACAGGAACAGAAACACACATACCTGCCTCTAGAAGTAAGGACCACCTGCTTCAATGCAGTGATACTTTTACATTTGTATGGGAGAAATTGGGGTACAAGATATCTCTATGTTTTGGGTTAATTGCTTAAAGAATATCTAAACCCAAGAACATAAATGTCATATATTGTAGCTTACCAGTTCTTATATTTGGTGGTTTGTTTTCTTTTTTCAGGCTAAGTACATTATGCAGCTGCCTTCAGGTAATTGGACTGACAAATCAAAGCTGGAAGGACAGCCCTATATAACCCCTCCCAGCAAGCCTCGTTTTTTTGCTAGTGTTTGTGGTGAGTGGATGTCTTCTCTCTGCTCAAAGAGAAGCAAACCACTTTCCTTCTTTTCTCTCTGTCTTTTTTCTCAAGATTTTCTTCAAAGCAACTGTAGCTTCTTTTTGCAACTTTGGGATCAGTTGACCCCGAACTGTGCCTTAGGGAACTGTACCCGGATCCCGACAGGAAGAAGACGTGAGGTTGGTCTGTATAGTTGCTTTGCTTCGGGCACTAGATCACCTCGGCTTTTGGTGCAACATGATACGTTAGCCGCATGATGTTATACAGATGAGGGTGTTGTTACAGGTTTAGCGCCGCGGACAATGTGTCAGGGAAACCATGTCCCTGAAGATCCATTAGGAGGTATCCCAACCAGAAGGGAAAAGATCTGGATGGGGTTTGGTCCATAACATCCTCCATGGCTGACTGGAAAAACAAGGCAGCTGCTGCGAGGAGTCAGGGTTTTTGCCCTATCTGTGAGCCTAGTGTACTGTAGTTTCGGTCTGCTTGCACCTCTTGTCCTCAGCTGCCGATACTGTGGACTGGGAACACTATTGTCCCTGCGCAGCTTCCTTTTAATGGGTTACTACGCATGCGTGTGCCATGTTGGTACATGCAGACGGTGTCCTCTGCTCTCAAGCTCACTTTCAATCTCAAAGCACAGCGATCCTCCAAATGTGTCTGGGCTCCCACTGCTTACAGTAACTGGTCACAGTTTTTAACCCTTCCTGCTTTGCAGTGTACATTTGGGAGTACCCCTCTCTATATGGCAGATCATAGGTACCAAGGGGGGTGGCCAGCGGGCCCTGCCATCTTGGAGGGATCTGTTATTTCTCCAGTAATGAATTTGTGGGTAAATTTCCAGCCCTTGTAGAGGCCTCAGATCGCCGGAGCTGCAAGTGGGGCCCTCCTCATCTCCCTAAGAGTCCAGCTGTCATTTTCCCCTGACTGCTTCTGCACTTCCTGAAGCTGAGAATGAGGATGGTACCTCCTCCAGTTCTGAAGACTTGGTATAGAAGGAAGTCCAATCCTCTGTTAGAGACACTATTTTTGTCCTTTTTGATGCAGTGCACATGTGCCCTAAAGCAGCCACTGTTGGCCCAGCAAAAGGTCATCAGCCTATGCTCCATAAAAGTGCATCAGCCTGCTAAAACCTTACTTGTACACTTTCTCTTATTGTACGGTGACGTAATCCCGAAGGTCCACGTCTGGGCCACCCTTTGTCTCGTTACACATTTTCCAGGTGGATTCATTAACTCATAATTTGAGTCTATATTCTAAAAGATAAACTTACACTCTTCACTATTAATGCACACTCCAGAAAAACCAGATCAGTCAGTCCTTCATGGGCTTTTCAGCATCAGGCATCTGTTCCTCAGATTTGCATAGTTGCCACCTGGTCTTCTGTTCACGTTTGTTAAATTTTACCAGGATGGATATTGTTCTGATGCTAATTTTGGTTGTAAGTTGCTTCAAGCTGCTCTCGATATCCTTTTAAGCCCTTTTTATTGAACTGTTGGTTATGTGGGTGGTTTGTTGTGTTTTCCACCTTTTTATTTGGGCTGCTTTTGGATGTCACATGGTGTCAGATTACCATCCTGTGTCCTGTAATGTATTAAGAAAGTTGAATTTTTTTTCATACTTGTAAAATCCTATTTCTTGGAGTATGTTACAGGACACAGGTCCCTTCCCTCTTATTATCCACTCCTATTATCCACTCCTATTATTGCTTGTTAAAAAACTGAGGCTTGCTGGGAGTGGGAGGGGTCATATAGGACTGTCCTTACAGCTTTGTTTTGCCAGTGTCCAATTACCTGTTGGCAGCTGCATAACCCATGGTCCCAGATTACCATCCTGTGTCCTGTAATGTACTCCAAGAAAAATGTATACAGGTAATACCAAAATCCTATTTTACCTGAAGTACAATAAAAATATAATTGTTGATTGTGCCAGAAATCTAGTCACCTTGTAAAAGTCCTGTGCCCAGAATGGATATATCAAACAATGTTATCAGTTTTGCCAGCAAATTTCTGCAAACTACAAAAGAATGCCTCCCCATGTAATAAAGATGAGGAGATAAACATGGGTTTGTATTACAAATCAGGGAGAGCAGCCTATGTGGAAAACACTGGTCCTTCTTAGATACAGTATAATGAGCAAGTATTGTCATCTTTGGGCAGGAAGTGTTACTGGCTGAGCTACCAGTTAAAAAGGAAAAGGCTGGGAAAAAAAACGAATGCAGCCACGGCATCTAAGGACTGATATTTTGAAATGTAAAAATCTTGGTTTTGGGTTTAAATGTACTATAATATAGGTGCCTGGTTCAAATAATTTTGCGTGTTGCTGCCTATAGAGTTGCATCAATAAATGTTATATTTACTAGTGTTGTCTGTGTTGATGTCACATAAAAGGCTATGTCTGTATTGTTAGGGCCCATTATTGCATTAACGCAATTTGTGTCATGTGTTAATGTACATTGCGTTGAGACAGCCAATTTATTTTGAATGAGCTGCCAACTCGCAAGAAAGGACCAGCAACAGCACACCTGGACGCACAGTAGTGTGTTATTGGGAGATGTTTTGAGAGTGTTTGAGTTACATTGTCCTCAAAGTGAATGGCACCCCATCGCAGTTAACACATGTAACATGCATTAATGCACTTGATCACAGAAGTGTGTTTCGGCCCCAAAAAATTCACAACCGTTGAAATGTAATTTAATCCAAAACCTTTTTACTACTTGAGTTACAAATACATATGCTAAAATATTTACAAATAAGTAGGACACGTATATGAAGGATGGCCTGTCTTAAGTTACTAAAATAGTGGGTAAATTAATTTTGACGTGAAATAGATTTCACAGTTGGTGTTTGAGACTCTCCAGTGGGGAAATAGACAGCAATGAAAACCTGACTGAGGATCTATTCCTTCCTCAGAATTTTTAAACTTTAGCGAGAAAGCCATTTGTCAAGATTTCACTTTTAAAGAGAAGTATGGCCCAACCTTTTTTTCGGTCATAGTTCTCTTTAGGGTTATTTATTAATGAGCCATCGGCGGTATGTGATTTCAGTTCTCGATCTATAGAGCCAACGTGTGACAGCTCCAGTGTCACAGGTTGGCTCTAATTATGGGGATGAGTGTATTTCACTTTCCCCATAATTCTCCTTTTTATAAGTATTCTTTTGCATTGTTTAAACTGGCTAAATACTTTCCGAGAGTGTTTTTAAACAAAAGGTGTACAGAGTCTTACAGTTTGTTTTCTTCAGAAAGCAGCCACATCCTGAGTAGAAAAGCCTGTGTCCTGTCAGCAGCTGCAGTGTGGGACCCTTGCTGTCTGTGGGGAAGCGGTGCTCTCTTTGTTGATGTCTGACACGCCCCCTGTTGAGTCAGAGCCAAAGGTCTCCAATCAGAGGAAAGCATGAGCTTTGCTGATTGCAGACCTTTGGACCTTTCCTATCAAAATATAGGGAGCAACCATCTCTGAGTAGTTGTTGGTTGTCTGGATCCAAATGGGAATTAGTGGACCAATAGAGGGAACTATAAAAGGAATACAACAGTGTTTTAACTGCTGCCAGCTGTGTGG
>NW_017306338.1:1120880-1131266 GCF_000935625.1 Nanorana parkeri
TGGATTCCAAAACCATGTATAATAATAGTGAGATCAAAGAATGCAAATGCGATTGTCATCCAGTAGCTCACAAACGCATGCATTTCACCATTTTAGAAGATGATCTTTATGAACTACATGGGGATTAAAGCGTACAGTTATTGGAGTGGTGTAAAACATCTGCACATTAAGCATAAGGCTTTTGCCCTATAACCAAAAAGTGGTGAGAAATGGTAGGTACTAGGGGTCGACCGATTATCAATTCTACCGATAATAGGGGCCCGGTCACCGGGCTGTGTGTTCATCTGCCGGCGCAAGATTCCGCAGCTGGATGTAAACAGAATATCGGTACTTCGTATTGGTTATCGGCCTGAAAGGTGGCCCATTATCGCTATCTGCTATGAAAAAAAAATAATTCAACCCCTACTGTGTACCATAACTGGCTTATACCAGGTAATGTAACAGAAAAGAGCTGAAGTCAGTGGGAAAGCAACACTTTAGGTAAAATAAAATGTGCAAAATAGATATATCTGGAGTTCACATGAACAAAAAGCATATTGGGTAGGATCCACATAAACAGAAACTAAATAAAAGGCGTTCATTGTCACCTAGTGACAAACATGTGGAATACAAAATGTAGCGTAATGGGTAAACCTGTGAACAGTCTGAGTCGGAGCATATGGTGGCCAGGGCTCAGCCAGAAGAAATACTGGTCAAGAAATACTATTGCCAAGGGCTATCAACCTCTTATCAATGCTAAACTAGCTGGATAAATGGTTACTAGTGCCTTTACTGTCTGTATAATTGCTCCAAGTCTGTAAATAATGAACTGAAAATAAACATGATAACCCAAGATCTTGTACGTTTATAAACCAAGTCAGCATTAGCAGCTCCTAAGTTTCTGTTTGGGCAGGTTGCCTTTGAAACAAAACAAAATACAACGCTAAGCAATTTAATAAAAAAACATTTTTAAACGTATTGAAACAAATTCACATTAAAAAAATCTAGAAGTTGAAGAAATTTAACTAAAAAGTCCCCAAAACAGAACATAAGTAGTGCCAAAACCAAAGTGCTCTTCACCTGCACACCTCTATGTAAAAGATGCAGTCACCAGATGCTTGGGACCCCCTTAAAATAAAGACTGTCTTAAGTGCTTGATGATAAGGTTAGTATTTGATGAAAGCATACTTGCCAGTACCTTACGAGTCCAACAGCAAGAGAGGATAAAGGGATGCATACATTGCGTTAAAATGTCTTTTAAATTAAAGCCACATACAAAGATTTCACTCACATCTGTATGTGCTATGTTCTGCACCATGGAATGTACAGTGTAGCCTTCTGGAGTTCCAAATGTATAATTTTCCTTTTGGTAAAGGGTTTAGAGAAATGTTTACACTGCTCTGTCTTCCTGCAACATTATTAAATGCCCTTTTCATTGTACATTGCATTTTGGTTTGTCACACAATCATGTGAATGAATTTCTGTTGTGTGTATCTAGGTTTGTAACATTGTAGCTGGCCAACGATGTATCAAGAAGCTGACTGACAATCAGACATCCACTATGATCAAAGCAACAGCTCGGTCTGCCCCAGACAGACAGGAGGAGATCAGCAGGCTGGTGAGTGGTTACATTTTGGCCAGGAGAATAAAGCTATAATGACTATTTTTTTTAAGTTTGTCAGTTTTTAAATTTGATTTATTTAAAAAACAAAAACAAATTACCTTTTGTCTCGTTTGAAGCCTTTTTCCTGTAATTCAAATGTCAGACTCTATAATGCATTGAGTATTGGTTGTGGGGGTTGGCTCTCAGAAACATCATGGCTTGTACTGACTCCCAAGGGAAACTGTAATGGTTTTGGGTTAGTCTTTGTTTTACAAAAAAATATTTACTATATCAACTTATTTAGATGCATAAGTACCTATGATATTTGGTGTTGAGAGAAGCCAACACAAGTGGTTTGCCCTCAGGCTCTGTCTGCAAATATCTGTAGAGAGCAGCGTGAACAGAACAGGACGTAACTGAGGTGGGGTCACTCTTGGTTCTCATTTAGTTGAGTATAAATCGTAGTTCATCAAGGGACCCATGATTAGTAGTTATTCGGACACAATTGGGTTATGCTGTTGCCTTCAGGAGGTTTGGTAGACACTGGCAAAGGCAAAAACAAAAGTTTAGCCAATCCCCGTATAACCCTGGCTCTATCTGTCTGTGCTCCGTTTTACACCCTTTTTCTCAGCTCTGCTGAGCAAAATTCTTTTCAGATCTTTTACTGTTTTTCTCTCATATCAACATTCTCAGTACTTTGTAGATTTTCTTTTTCTTCAATCAAGACTGTAATTAAGCTGCTGATGCTAGTCTCCTCACAGCAGTTATTCGTATTGACGAAAGCTCAATGCTACCTTGGAGGCCATGCCTGCATTTTTTTTTTTTAAACTGACTTTAAAAAGGCACAAAATACTTTTTTCCGAAGGTAATTGTTCTCTCCTTTTCCTGATTGTCTGTCTGCCTCTTTACGCTAAACATTGTAACTGTCTTTATTGTGTTTCACACCATTTCCATGCAGGACTCAAATGCCTGTCACCGGATTCTTGTATCTTATATTGACAAGGCTCTGTTCAAGATTCATATCCTTTTTATTTATTTTTTTCCCTACTCACAGGGATATTTTCCTTTTTGTTACTTCTGTCCTCCTCTGGTAGATGAACAAGCCCAGCAACTCTGTTTAACAATTACAGTTTTGCCTACATGAGAAAATAGTCTATGGATCCTTATGCCATATATTGTAAAAAGAAAGAGGAGCTTTATTATTACATCATACTGATTTTTCATATATAATCAGACACATTGGGGGGAATTTATGAATGTATTTGCGGTAACTGTGAAAGCGGGTTGTTTTCTGGATATATACACCCTTTTTTTTATAGAGATGACTTATGCTATTCTTGTTGTTTCTCTTTAAATAATTCCTTCCCATGCACATTGGATTTATCTACTGATGAGGCTTTTGTTTTTATTATTTATTTTTTTACAATGAATCTCCCTTCTCCAGGTCAGGAAGTATGGTTATTTCCTCCATCTTCCAGCTGTTCACTGGTTATTTTTGGTGAGGACACATGGTTTTAACCATGTATTTAGCTGATGGCCTGGCATTCAGCTTTAAAAATGGTGAAGCGAATACATTGTACAGTAAATTCAATGCGTGTATCTGCTGCGATGAATTACATTGCTCTGGATCTCTAAAGCTTTATAAATATGAGAGTGAATAGTGTGCATAATTTTTCATTTGTTTATATGCATATCTGACTTAAATCTTTTTACAAAATTCAGGTTAGAAGTGCGAATTATGACGCAGATCCCTTTGTTCAAGAATTCCAATTTAAGGTGCGGGATGAAATGGCCCATGTGACAGGAAGAGTACTTCCAGCGCCAATGTTACAGTATGGCGGGAGGGTATGTAGAAAACACTTCTGTCCAATTTAGCACTGCCTTGTTAAAGAGGTATTTGCCTTAGTCCCATCTATGTGTGAAAGGAACTATGGAATCCTAGATTTTTTTTTTCTCTACCTCCGGTGGTTTTGGTATATGAGAAATGTACAGATTATCCTGTTTAAAATATTTTATCAGAACCTCAGAAGCTACACATGCAGACTATTTAAGTAAGATAGTGATGTAGCAACCAGCCATTTAGCTCTTTTAAATGATCTGACTGGAGTATATTGGAACTGTAAACATTAGGGACATAGCAGTTATCACATTTTCATTGTTCTTTACTCGGCTTTGTTACACAAAGCCAGATAGTATGTTTGCAAGATCTTGCACAACTCTGTAGTTGCTATAATTTACATGACTGATTATACATTTTTTTCCCTCCTTTTTGTTCTTTTAAATATATTGGTTCTCCAGAATCGCACAGTGGCAACTCCGAGTCATGGGGTCTGGGACATGCGGGGAAAACAGTTCCACACTGGTGTGGAAATCAAAATGTGGGCCATTGCATGTTTTGCAACGCAAAGGCAATGCAGGGAAGAAATCTTGAAGTAAGTCCTAAAGAATGCAGTAAAATACTTTACAAGATGTTGTAAATTTCCAAAACCAAGCTTTAAAAATTGTCTGCTGCTGCTTCACCACATCATGTTGTAGAGCATGTTTCCTCTGACAGTACAATATTACTATTTTATAAAATGCTTTTGAACCATTTCATGACAGGCTTCCAAGTTTAATTGGTGACTTTTCTGTCGGAAGGTTTTTAACTAGCAAGACATGCACCCATATGCAGGGCTGGATTTACTTCTCAGGAGCCTGTAGGCACAGAAATCTGAAGCGCCCCCCCCCCCCCCCCCCAACCAGCCATATTCAACAGCCAACACCAGATGTTACCGGCACCACCTCTGTAGGTGGGGGACTCTGGCTGATCCTGATGACAGATGGGGGGTTGCCTTGTGTATGGGCTATATCAGGACATGCCTCCTCTCCACCTGCTTCCTCCTCTTCCTTTTTGCTCTCCTTTTACCTTCTTGGCTGCTGGTGAAGGATGGAGGGGGAGGGAGGGGATAGGGAAGGATGGGAGTGTAGCAAGGACAGGGAGGAGTTGGGGGCATGTCTGATCCAAGGGAGAGGCGGGGACAGTGCAGGGAAGGAGGACGGGACTCCGGTAGCACAGGGAATGATTGACAGCTCCATTCAGTCTTGGTGAGGCTGGGGGGACTTACAAAAAAAATATACTGACAGGCAGCATTCCCCATTGCCTAGTGGGGAAATCTGGCCCTGCCCATATGACCACAAATCTTACATGTTTGGCTACATGCACACTGTATCTTGCATGGAAGGCCAAACTCATGATGGTGTGGATCTGGTGGACTGGAAGGCTGAATTTCCCCAAGTAAAGATCTGTCAACATTAATCTATACAGAGAGCAAAGACTTTATCTAACAGCTGTAGTAATCACCTCCTTGTTTCCTTTTTGCTTATTAGCTGGTAATGTATTTATGCTAAAAATTGTATTGAAAACCGAGCTGTACTAAGTCTGTTTCTTTTGTAATAGGGGATTCACAGACCAGCTGAGGAAGATCTCAAAAGATGCAGGGATGCCCATCCAGGGTCAGCCATGCTTCTGTAAATACGCGCAGGGCGCGGACAGCGTGGAGCCAATGTTCAGGCACCTCAAAAACACTTACTCTGGCCTCCAGCTCATTATTGTCATACTGCCAGGAAAAACACCAGTATATGGTAAGAATTATTTATTTTTTGTTATCCTGGTGTCGTAGGTATTCATTTCCAATAGTAGTGCAAGGACTTACTAGTTTGAGGTCCTTTACCTTGGAGCATATGTTCGTATAATTAATAGCAAACACAAGTTTTATTTTATTCCTTGTGATATTCAAATTAAAGGGGAACTATGGGGTAAGTGAATTACACTCATCTCCATAGTTAGAGCCGACGTGTGACATTGAAACTGTGACACGTCTGCTTTATTGATCAGGAAGTGAGCTAAAACATACCACCGCTCGCTCACTTCCTGATCATCTCCCTCCAGAGAAAAGTTTTAAAGTGTTTTATTCAAACCTGTTTACAGTTCTGAAACCCAAAGGAGGCATTCATCCAATCTAGGTTGTGGCCCTTTTCTTTTGGCCTTACCTGAGTGTGTTTGATAAAGGTCCTTGCACCAGTTTTGGGTATTCATCTCAGAGATATTTCTGTCATCAGATACTTAGACGGTTGCTGCGTGAGCAGACCTCCCTGGCCTTAAACTCCAATGTGTCAATCACACTATGGAAATGGAGATCTTTAAATGGATCCTGAACATAAAGAAGTCCTCTCTGATTCCATCCCATTGCTTTGAGTACTTGAGCCTTCTCTTGGATACTTTAGGCCAAGATCTTTCTGCCCAAGCTGGGACTGTTGGTACCCACCTTCAAAGAAGTTCCATTTGTTATTTCTACTCAAGAACTTTGTAAAGGAACATTCTCATGGTTTGAGACAAATTCAGCCTTTCTTTGAACAAGATGTTCCAGTTACATCCTCAAACCAAGATGCGTCTTCCTTTTTGGCACCTGAACAGAGGGCAGATTTTTTTTCTCTCCCCTTAAATGGAACATTGTCACAACAGTCTTCTAGGTTCAGGTGGAGTTGTGGGCCCTCAGTCTGTTCAGGGTTTAGTTTTAGAAAGAATGAATACTTCCAATCAACACCCTGGAGTTATGAGCAATTGGCCTGTCCTTTCATTGGACTCCCCCTTATGATCTATCGCCTGGTCCAAAATTAATTGGACTGTGACACATCTGACATTTGCATCAATCCTTAGGGGGCACTGGGAGTGATACAACAGAGTCAAGTCTATTCGGTACTGCATGGAGTTACATCTTTTCAGTAATCTCCATGGTGCACATACTGAGGTACAAAACTGGCAAGCAGATTTTCTTACCAGACAATGTCTGGACCCCAGAAATGGGCTCTCCATCAGGGGGTGTTCCAAGACATATGTCTGCATTAGAGCATGCGAGATGTGGATTTGCTAGCTTCTTGGTTCAACAAGAAGCTGGACAGATTTGTCTCCAGGACAGTGGACCTGATAATGCAGAAAAGATCTATGCCCTTCCTCCACTGAAGCTTTTGCCTTGCCTACTTTGAAGTATTGGAGCTTAGGGCGCTCTGTTAATTTTCATAGCTCTAGATTGGCCTCGGAGAGTATGGTACGCTTGAACTTGTTCGCCTGTCTGTTAGCCGACATTTCATTTGTCTGGATCGGTTATCTCAAGGACCAATCTTTCACCCTACTTCTCGTTCACTGGTTTTGACAGCCTGGCTGTTGAAACCCTGGATCTGAGTGACCGACGGTTTGGATTCAGTTAAGACCAAATATGAGGCTTGCAAGTCTACTTTCCTCAAGGCTTATCATTGAACGTGGAAGACGTCTTTTTAAAGGTGTGAGTCTCTGGGGATTTACCCACATTTAATGTCATTGGTTTCCCGTTGTTTGTTTCTTGTTGGGCTAGTTCACCTGTGTTTGGGTGTGCCATTCTGTCCCTCGGTTTTGACTGCTAGTTTTGAGCGCCCCAGGGTTGCTTATTAAACTGGACGATAGAGAAAATAGGATTTTTGTACTCTGTAAATCTCAGACCATTGAGTGAGACCACTACCTCCACCCATATGCTATTGTTCTTTCATTTAGACTGCCTGCTACATTTGAGCAGGTATTGGTGGTTAACCAAATCTAAGTTGTGTCCCTAGTGGACTCCAATAATTAATTTTTACAGTTAGTACAACATTTCTTTTTCTGCCTGTGTTTTAAAGCACAGAGGAATAGCTCACATTCTGCTATGGTACCATTCCTTCTGTTTATGGTAGATTCGTAGTTGCTCTACATCAGTTGTTCTTAATTTAAAGTCCTTTGAAACTTCGTTTCAGCCAATACAATAATTTTTTTTTCTAGTTTTGTATACCGTAGGGAAAGGTTAGGACCTCTTTTGAGCATTTTGTTATCTGTTGCACCACTGGAGTGATTTTCCCCTTCATTTGTGTGTTGAGACTGGGATAGAAAACAAAGGAAAAATTATTCTGCATATACCATATTGAAAATCAAGCTGCACATGCCATATTAAAAATCCAAAACACAAGGTTGAGTTGAGCTTTGTCACCACGGGCCCGGCAGAAGAGAAAGCATACAGAAAATTGTACTAAGTGCCATTAAGTGGTCTTAATCATTCTGGAGTGGTTTGCATATCCTAATCTCTTTAACTCTATATGAATGTATAGTATATAAAATGTAAGTACAATTTTATTCTGGTTGAAACAGATTGTGGCACTTATGCTGGTTGGTGTTTAAACATATTCTGTAAGGTATCTTGTTGATGCTTTTTCCTTGGGGGTGTGAAAATAATAGTATTAATGTAGTGTGGGATTCACTGAGTTTCTTACTTTACCACTAATCCATTGCTATCCATATATTTTTTCCCCCCCCTCTCAGCGGAGGTAAAGCGTGTTGGAGACACATTGCTGGGTATGGCTACTCAGTGTGTCCAAGTGAAGAATGTAATAAAAACATCTCCTCAAACTCTCTCAAATTTGTGCCTAAAAATTAATGTAAAATTGGGAGGGATTAACAACATCTTAGTCCCACACCAACGGTAAGAGAATGTTTGTTTTTCGTTTGTTTTGTGTGCAAATTTAAAATGTGTTCCTTGAGTGGCCACACTGCCTTCTCAAACTGTAATAAACTGTGAGTTTATACAAATGCACAATATAAAAGTTCACTTCTTTCAATGCAGAGTTAGCTTTCCTTGTTTTGCCCTGGAATACATTTCAAATGTATGATGAGTATAACCATTTTAAAGCTGAACTTGGTAATAATGTTTCTCCTTCTCCACCTCCATCTACTGAATCAAAAATACTTTTCTGCTTACTTTGCTCTTTTTGTGAAGAGATTCTGATTTATAATCCCTGTTAACATCATCACAGATCCTCTATCAGGAGTCTCACTGCAGCCTGTGGTGAGGGATTAGCAAGAAAGCCCTAGGTAGCCTTTGGCATAAGTAGGCATGCCCTGCCCCTTACTCACAGGCATCTCTCCACCACTCTCTCTGCCCTACTAGAGTCTGAAGCTACCTGTTGTTTAGAACTCTGACAACTCGGCAGTAAAAGATCAGGTTCTTACCCTTTAATATTCCCTACGTCTGTTCTGCCATCTCCATATGCTTGAGCTGTCACTTGCTAACTGATTAATTTGAGTGAAAAGCTCTTTCAGCATTACAGCACTGACAGTGTAATAACAGTTTTATTCACTGCAGCTGCCTGTACACCCACCTACACAGATTTCTAAGAGCTATGGGCTACAATGTATCACTTTTCTCCCTCTTTATGATTCCCTGTCCTTTCTTCTCTGCCACCAATCACGATATGTTGTTTTTAGTTTCTCAACTTGCCTGTAGAAATACAGGGGTTGGCGACTATAGGCATAGTAGCAAGTAGAACTAAAGCTTAAGAGGTAATATCATTCCTCTAGGAGGCCATTATTTTAAGAGGTCTTTTCATAAACATGTTTTGGATTGCCCTGTTTGTAGGTGTATGGCTGGGAGGGGGGAGAGCAAGACAACATTTGTGGTGCCACTTTATCTAGGGAGAAAACTCTAGCAAATAAACAAGAGTATGCTACATGGACAATTGCTCTTTCCACTCGGAATGGTCAGCTGGGGATGTCTGTGGAGTGCTACTGGTGCCTTTTGACATGGGGGTTTACGGCATCTCTTAAAGTGACACTTTATAGTATTCCCCTTTGCTCCTCCCACAGCAGCTACATAAAAGGTTATGTAAGGAGGTGATTAGACACGCCCAGAAGAAGTCTGTGGTGATGTGCAAGGAGGGAGGGGGCTGTGCTAGGGAATCGACTTTTCCTGAAGTAGTCACATTTTCTTGCAAGTTCAAAGGCACATTGTAAGTGAATACAAATATTTTATGGAGCAGGAAAACACTTAAAGTACACATTTAAAATAGTAGATTTTTCTTGTAACATGTAAAGAACAAATTACCACTTCCATTCTCATGCTAACTCCCCACCTATAGAGTATTGCAGGTGCAGATACTGAGCAAATTTCCACTCCGATATTTAAAATCCCATACAATAACTGCACTCCATGGTTCCTCACTAAATGTAAAAACTTTTATTCCATAATAACACACTGTCAATCTAGGGGTATCTAGAGACATGCTTAGAGGCAGTTGGTTTATGCCAGGGGATTGACAAGTGTTATTATGGAATAAGACATTTCTCTCCCGTTCATTGAAGGACACAGGGCAACAGATCGTAGATCCTGAATGGTAGGGTATATCGCCACCTGCAGGAGTAGGACGCTAGGCACATAACAAAAAGACAAGACAGCCTAGGGGCGGCCCCTGCTGGTGGCCCAACCCCTCACTTGCTGACAAGTCTCCAGTTTTTTGCCTAGCTTCAGGAGTAAGGAGCTAAAAAATTTTCTCTGAAGAATTTTTTTCCTTTCTTCCCTTTGACTTGATTTTTCTTCTAGCAAGTGTCCCCAGGGCGACAGGCTGGATGATTGTAGATCCTTGTAGTCTCCCCTGGGTGACCGACGAGCGCATGCAGACTCTGCTACGATGGGTCGGCTGCGACGGGTGGTCCTCCCCGACGCCTATGGGATTCGTCCCGGGGGGGCTTCTGACCGGGGGCTCCGGCCCACCGGTCGCGGCTCTCCCCGCAGGCTGGCGGCGCCGCGGCTTCGGTCGGGGGCGTTCTCCTGCCGGTACCCTGCTTCCTCTGGACCCTGGCGATAGTTCCTGCTTCCCTGGCGGTATGTATGTGGGGTCTCCGGTGGATGGCCTGAGGACCCGGATCTGAGGTAAGCTGGAGGCTGCGCTGTTCTCACAGCTGCAGCCTCCTGTGTCCTTCCTACCTCTCCCCC
>NW_017306338.1:1131438-1139283 GCF_000935625.1 Nanorana parkeri
CATCGCGCGGTGGCGGACCTTTGGTCCCAGGGGGTGATTGTGCCTGTTCCCTCCGCGGAAAGGTTCCAGGGGTTTTATTCCAACCTGTTTACTGTGCCCAAGAAAGAGGGGGTGCGGCCCATCCTGGACCTCAAACGCTTGAACGCCTTCGTGCGGGTCCGTCGGTTCCGGATGGAGTCCATCCGGTCCGTGGTGGCATGGCTCCGTCAAGGGGATCTGCTGGCCTCCATCGATATTCGGGATGCATACCTTCATGTACCCATTTGCGAGTCTCATCAGCGATATCTTCGTTTCGCGGTGGGGGAGGACCACTTTCAGTTTGTGGCGCTGCCCTTCGTGCTGGCGTCGGCTCCATGTGTGTTCACCAAGGTGCTGGCCCCGATTCTGGCGCTGTTGCGTTGTCGGGGTGTTTCGATCGTGGGGCACCTGGACGATCTGCTCCTACGGGCAGAGTCGCATTCATCCATGGTGACGGCCCTGAGGGTCACGGTGCAGTCCTTGGAGGAGTTCTGGTGGCTTCTGAACCTGCGAAAAACTTGTCTGGTGCCTTCGCCACGCCTGGAGTATCTGGGTTTGGTTCTGGACACGGTCGCGGCCCGGGTCTTTCTTCCCCGGGACAAGCTCCTGAAGCTCCGTTCCAGGGTCAGGCTACTGAGGGCTCGCCAGTGGTCGCCCATTCGGGGTTGCATGCAGGCCCTGGGTCTCATGGTGGCCTCCTTCGAGGCGGTGCCCTTTGCGCAACACCATACCAGGACCCTGCAGAGGAACATCCTGGTACAGTGGGACAAGTCCCCCCTGTCCTTGGACAGGGAGATTCGGATCTCTCGGGAGGCGAGGGCCTCCCTGCGGTGGTGGCTTCACTCTCCGGTCTTGCTGGAGGGGAAGTCTTTTCTTCCGGTACATTGGACGGTGGTCACCACGGACGCCAGCCTTTGGGGCGGGGTCTTGGGCTCATTGACCGTGCAGGGTCGTTGGTCGCCGGAGGAGTTCCGTCTGTCGATAAATGTGTTGGAACTTCGGGCGATTCGCCTCTCTCTCCTTCATTGGTCGACCGGCTCCAGGGTGTGGCGGTCCGGGTCCAGCAACCACCAGGGCGGCACAAAAAGCGTGGCCGCGGGTCGAGAGGTGTTCGGGATTCTGTCCTGGGCGGAACATCGAGTTCTGGCTCTCTCGGCGGTCTACATCCCGGGAGTAGACAAATGGCTGGCCGATTACCTCAGTCGACAGTCGGTGGATCCGGGGGAGTGGTCTCTGCACCCGGAGGTTTTTCAGCAGCTCTGTCGTCGCTGGGGGACGCCGGAAGTGGATCTTCTGGCGTCTCGGTTCAACCGCAAAGTGGACAGGTTTGTGGCCCGGGCTCTGGATCCCTGGGCAGAGGGCGTGGATGCACTGGTGGCCCCTTGGGGCCACTACGGCCTGATTTACGCCTTTCCTCCACTGTATCTGTTGCCTCGGCTGCTCCGTCGGATCGCGGTCGAGGGCGTCACCGTCGTCCTCGTGGCCCCGGATTGGCCTCGGCGGGCGTGGTACGCAGATGTGATTCAGCTGGTGGTGGACGCCCCATGGCGCCTGCCTCTGCGCCCCGATCTTCTGTCCCAGGGTCCTGTGTTCCATCCTTCTTTACAGTCGCTAGCTTTGACGGCGTGGCTGTTGAGAGCCAGGTCCTGAGGGACCGGGGGTTGTCCGATGCGGTCATTTCCACTATGCTCAGAGCGCGCAAAGCGGTTTCCAGGAAAATTTACCATCGTACCTGGAGGGCCTATTTTGCCTGGTGTGAGGCTGGGGCCTTGTCCCCACGTTTGTTTTCCATCAGCAGGATCCTTGCGTTCCTGCAGCGCGGGGTGGCTCAGGGGCTGGCCTTGAGTACTGTGAAGGGCCAAATCTCTGCCTTGGCGGTGCTTTTCCAGCGGCCTTTGGCGTCTAATGCTCTGGTTCGCACTTTTGTTCAGGGGGTGACACGCATTGCTCCCCCTGTCCGCGCGCCTTTGGCTCCGTGGGATTTGAATCTCGTGCTTTCTGTGTTGCAGGGTTCCCCGTTTGAACCTCTTCGGGAGATTCCACTTATATCTTTGTCACAGAAGGTGGCCTTTTTGGTGGCCATCACTTCCGTTCGGCGGGTGTCGGAGTTGGCTGCCTTGTCTTGCAAGTCTCCGTTGCTGGTTTTGCATCGGGACAAGGCGGTTCTCCGTCCTCGGCCGGCGTTCCTGCCGAAGGTTGTGTCGGCATTCCATCTGAATGAGGACATTGTCTTACCTTCCCTGTGTCCGAAGCCGGTCCATAGGAAGGAGCGTGCGCTCCACTGTTTGGATGTGGTTCGTGCTCTTCGTGTTTATTTGGACACTACGGCTTCTTTCCGCGAGACCGACTCCCTGTTCGTGCTTACGGAGGGTCCTCGTAAGGGTCGGGCCGCGTCGGCGGCTACCATCTCTAGGTGGATTCGTACTGTTGTGACTCAGGCGTACGCCATTAAGGGGCGTGAGCCTCCATTTCCTGTCACTGCCCTTTCTACTAGGGCTGTTGGGGCGTCCTGGGCTTTCCGCCATGGGGCCTCTGTTTCTCAGGTTTGTAAGTTTGTACTTGGTCTTCTGTTCACACCTTTGTTAAATTTTACAAGGTGGACGTGTTCGCATCGGCGGATGCTGGTTTGGGGCGCAAAGTGTTGCAGGCGGCGCTTTGAGGGGTCTTTTGGGTGTTTTTTGTTTGTTGTTGCCCATCCCTCAGTGTGTTACTGCTTGGTGACGTCCCTACCATTCAGGATCTACGATCTGTTGCCCTGTGTCCTTCAATGAACGGAGAGAAAAGGATTTTACGGTGAGTACAAAAATCCTATTTTTTTACATTGAGTGAAGACCCAAGGAGTACAGTTATTGTATGGGACTTTATTTTTCTGTTATTTTTTTTCTGTTGAGTTCATGGACTTGTTCAAAAACTGTTTATATATTTTCTTTTCTTGATTTTAATTTTGTTTGTGACTTTTCAATAGACCGTCTGTTTTCCAACAACCTGTGATCTTCTTAGGAGCAGATGTTACTCACCCTCCTGCTGGTGATGGCAAAAAGCCTTCAATTGCTGCTGTAAGTGCATGTATTGCATGTTTTTGCTCCATCTTTTTACAGAAAGGGTTATTGCTCGCTTTTTTGATATCGTAAACAACTGCGTACATTGTGAGGCTTCAAGTGAGTTTTTTGCATTCCCATAGACATGCTAAACTCACTTCATGCGAACAAAGCCCATTGACATTCATACGGTGTAAAAAAAAAACGTCCGGATCTCTGCATTCTGGAGTCACAAATGTGGTGTACAACCCAACTGTACAAATCAATGATGGCCTCTGGCTGTACACTGTAAAAGCTGCTCTGAATGTGTATTTGCGTAGAGTTGCAGATGTATGTCCCTGGACACAGACTGCCTGCATCCTGGGGCACACATCTGTACCTGTACGCAAGTATGTTGAAAAGTCATGTGGCTTTTAAAATGCAGTTCAAGTGTTACAAGGTGTCTTAGGTCAGTACCTGTCCCTATGTACTGTGTAAAGGGTACTCAAAACAATGCATACATGAGTTTGAGCACTTCAACAACACACCTCATGTAACTGGACTTATCTGACTAGCACTGTTTCCTACAAAGATATACAACACTTCTTTTCATTTACTTGCGGTGTGCAGGAAATGTACGCCCCATTAAAACTCTAATATGTAAATAAGTCTTCAGAGTGCAGTTTCCTTTGTTTTATTGAGTTTTTATACTTTGAAGGATGTCTCACACTTTGGTATTTGTGTTAGGTTGTAGGCAGTATGGATGCACACCCGAGCCGATACTGTGCCACAGTTAGGGTGCAGCGCCCTCGGCAGGAGATTATCCATGATCTTGCTTCCATGGTGAGGGAGCTTCTGATCCAGTTCTACAAATCCACAAGGTTCAAACCCACCCGAATCATCTTCTACCGAGATGGTGTGTCAGAAGGACAGTTCCGGCAGGTTAGTTGATTTACTGGCATGAATAGCAGCAAGTGCATAAAACCGTTTTTTCTCACATGTATTTAGGATAAAGTAAAAGGGAACCGATCAACAAACACTGCTTGACCAAAAAAAGTTACACAATATTTAATTGGACCGCATTAAGTACGGCATGCATTCGCTGTATTATTGTTTCGATAAGCTTATGGGATATCATAACATTTATTTTCATCCAGAGTTGTATTAATTTGTCACCAAGTTCTTGTAGTAGTTATGGGAGAGTCAGACTATTGTGTAAGTCTTCTCCAGCGAATCCCAAAAATTCTCAATAGGGTTAAGGTCTGGACTCTTTCACAATTTGAGGCATGGGCATATTCCAATGAGGAATCCTGGGATTGTCCTCTTGTAATATGCCCGTGACATCAGGGAAGAAAAACATCAATTGATGGAAAAACCTAGTCATTCAGGTAGTCAGCTTACCTCACTTTGTTTGGGGACATAAAGTTGCTGAACCTAGACCTGACCAACTTAAGCAACCCCAGATTATAACATTGCCCCCACAGGCTTGTACGGTAGGCAATAGGCATGATGTTTGCATTCCTTCATCAGCCTCTCTTCTTATCCTGATGCACCCATCACTCTAAAACAGGGTAAATCTTTTTCCATTGCATCAGAGTCCAGTCTTTATGCTCCATAGCAAATTGAACCTTTTTTGTTTTTCTAATTTAGCCTCACTGATAAGTGGTTTTCTTAAGGATACACAGCAGTTAGTCCCAATCCCTTGAGGTCTTTTTGGTGCAACGTGATCTCAAGTCACGATCATTCAAGACTTTATTTCCGACCATATTTCTTCCTGGAAGATGATGGTTCACTGCTATCCTTCCAGGCTTTAATAATGTGTTGGACAGTTCTTAACCCAATTGTAGTAGTTTCAGCAATCGCCTTAGTTATTTTCTTTGCATGATGCAGGCCAATAATCCGACCCTTTTGAAACAGAGTTACATCTTTTCCTGACCAAAGGTTATGTTTTCTGACACGGTTGTTTAAGAAATGAGAAGCTACTCACTGCATTAGTAAGGGTTACATAACTTGTTGCCAATTGAATCGTATTAATCACTGCAGTAATTATCCAATGGAAGGCTCTTACCCATTTGCTTTACTAAATTCAGGGAGCTGACTTGTTAAATTTTTTTTATTTGGGCAAGGCAGTGTAGAAAAGTGTTAGCAATAACTGATTTATGGTTGACATTGCCTTTTAAGTGTATTTCTACTTTTGCAGACAAATTGGAATTAACACCTACTTTATATTTGTTACATGTTCTCAGTCACATAGCATAACTTAAAAAAATATGCTTTATATATATATTACTTGCTCTATTCTTAAAGAAAAGGTGTTCTTTGTGCTGAATTTTCCTTTGGGGGCTGGGCAGGTGAATGTTAACACAATTAACCCTGTCTGTGCTGGCTTATGAATTGTAAACTAGATTTGTACACTGTTGTAAGAAATGGTTAAAAATCTAAAAGCATCGTACGTTAACCCCTTCGTGACTGACGACGTACAGTGTACGTCGCCAGCATCGGGGCTGTTTAAACAGACTCCCGGCGACTTTTGCCGCCGGGACTCTGTTTAAACTTGTAGAGCCGACTGTCGGCTTTACAACAGAAGCGATCCTGGCGACTTACCTGTCGCCAGATCGCTTCTGCGTCCCGAAGAAATCATCCTCATAGTTCGAGCCGACGTGTGACAATGAAACTGTCACACGGCTGGTCTATCGATCGGGAAGTGAGCGAACACATACCGTCGCTTGCTCACTTCTCGCTCATTTCCCTGAAGAGAGCCATGTCTGTCACTCACGGCTCCCTGCAGGGAATCCCTCCCTACCTGCTCTGATCCTCCAGCGCTGACTGGAGGAACGGACGGGGGAGGGGACGGGTGCAGCTGGCTCTGCCTCTAGATAGGCAGAGCCAGCTATCACTCACGCAGCTGGGTGGATCTCAACAGTAATGTCGGGATCCGTCCGGACTGCGGCGGCCTCGGTATACTGCGAGCTGTAGCTTGCTATATACTGAGCTTTGGGTCACGGGAGGACGCTAGTATATGTCCTCCCGTGACCCTTAGGAGAACTACGGGGAAAAACACTTATTCCATAGTTCTCTAACAACGGTCCTTAGCCTTTCTTTGAAGACAGCCAGCGTTTCATGTCACTTTAAAATTGAGATAAAAGCTTGCAAAGGCCTTGTACGCGCACATTTTAAAAGGTAAGAAATATATATTGTGGAGATACATTTTAAAGTGTATCTGTAGCCAAAACAGCTGAACAATTTTGGACTTCCCATTACTTTCTGCCCCAGTGACTGGGTCACCAGGACAGATAAAGGAATTAGTCTAACCAGCTGTAAGATAGACATGAAAAAGCCAACATAGGTTCTAACCCTTTTCTACTGTATCTAAAAGTAAAAAGGAAACTTTTTTCTTTTTATTTTGGCTTTTTATCTCCCTATTGGCACTTATGTACTCTAACAAAGTAGCATCTGCGGCATTCACATGCTAACCAGAGCCATCAAGCCTTTGCTAATGAGGACCATTAGGCCAAAGCAGTACAGTCAACCGGTATAGTATTCTGGTTCAGCCAAATGTGATTGTTGAAAAAGAAAAGTGGTGGGGCATTTACTTTAAGGTCAGCAATGTTAAATATGGCATTACCCAGATGTCCTTTTCTTTCAATGGGAAAGGAAGGGGGGTGGTTGTGTTTGGAGATGCATGTCATGGCGCTATAATTCTTCATCTCCTTCACTTTTTATTAGGTTGTTGTGGCAAACCAAGCGCATGTGTATTAATTGTGGTGACATTTCTCTGGCTGCATGCTTACTTTGGGTCAGTGGCTTACAAAGATGTGAAGCATAAATAAGGTAGCTCTGATGCTTGTAACTTTAAAACCTCCAACAGCATAATTATACATCTATTTTCTTGCATGTTATATTTGCATGCTGAGTTTATAGGAACCATTATAGGAACCAAGATCACAGTGGGTGTGCCCAAATGCTGCTCTTAAAGCCTCTGGAATGCTTAATTCATAGTTTGTACAGAAAGCTGTGGCATCTGTGTGTGTTACTCTATGGTTTTTGCTGTAATTGATGTTCTTGGTGCAGTCATTCAGTAAATTGTAAGTGCACCTCTCCTTGGCTAAACCATTATAGGACATACTGTGACATCACACAAAGGCATGACAACAACATTTGTATTGTTCTTTAAATGTTAAAAACTTGAATATATATTGATGCTGCCATCAATGGCTTATTTTAGAGATGTGTATCCCAAGCTGACCACCTGACCTGGAGCAAGTATGCAGCCGGTAAAGTATGAACATACTAAGCTGCTGTCCTGCATGGTAAAGCCAGTAACAGGGTGATGTCTCTAAAATCTGCATCTTTAACTGGTTTCACTCTCCCAGAGCAATTTTTAAATTTCAGCTATGGGTCTATTTATTTGGTTATAACGTTGTCATTACTTTAGATAACAAAGTAGATATTTAAAAAAAAAAATGTTTTGGTACAAATGGGGATCTCCCTGGACATTGTCTTGAATACATTTTCTTTTGTATGCAATCTGTAGACAAAAGATGCTACAAACAAAAATAAAGCTTTATTCTAGTTTGACCAGTGTTCTTTTCCAAACAGCAAGTGTTCCTGTTGATATATAGAATAATTTCTCCTGTGTACAATGACACTAAAATTTTGTTTGTATTCCAAAGCATAGCAAATTAACTTTTTGCTTTTACTAACAAAATTAATAAATATGAAAGTATTTTTGAAGTCTGTAAGAGAAAAATCAAAGTATAGCATCCAATACATTTTCTGAAACTCAAGTTTATATATATATATATCTTTT
>NW_017306338.1:1139366-1145331 GCF_000935625.1 Nanorana parkeri
TATATATATATATATCTTTTTAAATAAAATATTTCCCATACCTTTTTCAGCAGTTATATTCAGTGGTCACAACCTCCTTTCTTGTCCTCCTTCCTAATGTGGCAGGCGTGTCTTTTCAGGTGAGGGGCTGGCTTCCTGTGTGACATTATACACAGCATACATTCCCCTTCTGTGTATGCTGGGTTGTAGAAGAGTTTCCTTCTGCAATTTACTGTCCCACACGCTGCTGTTGTAGCAGGGCTGGGTGAGGGGGCGTGGTGGCAAAGCAGACCACACTCTTATAGGCAGCTGCTTATGCTGGGCTGGGTAGGAGCATGGCGGCAGACATGCAGGCTAAGCTGAGCGCAGGAGTACATGTACACTGTGCACAAACGTGGCATCCTGTAACTTCTACATCAAGCACGCAAACTGACCACGCCTAAACTGATCTGTTTCCGTGCCTGGTTTGGTCAGGGTTAGATGGGAGAAAGGGGAACTGGCAGGATCACCAGGTATTTTATAGCAAAAGAGACTGCAGGGACATAATATGCAGCAGGCCATTTACTGTTTATTATTAAAGGAATGAGTTAATGTAATGTCCCTTTTGAGGTTTACATACATTTTCATGGTAGCAAAATAGCTAGGGCGAAAAGAGGAAAGAGTTAATGGCTGAATAAGGTTAACAAATTATTACTAAGGGGTTAAACAGAAACACTTTTTGTTTTGTTACTTACAATGTTCCTTTTAATTGACATAATATGCAGATCAGAGGTCACCCCTGTGAGCTATGAGTTAACCAGAGAAGTTGCAATGAAACAATTAGGACATTGCTACATTATACCTCTTCTTGACTGCAGCTGTCAGTTTAGATCTTTTCAGAATGATCTGCGCCTGTGTAAACAGGTAACTGTGGTCAAAGAGCTGTGGGGAGGAGGGCTGAGTGTACTACAAAGCCCAAAATATTTGAACTGGAATTGTTTTTTTTGGTAGTGTGTAGCACGCATCATGTACATAACTGGCTAAATACAAGTCCGCTTCCATATTGATATTCTCACAGGCTCCTTTTAAAACAAAACAAAGGAAATCAAGCTAATCGGTTATACCTACAGAAGAACTTATTGGTCTGTTTTGTAAGCAGGTGCTGTATTATGAGCTGCTAGCAATCCGAGAAGCCTGCATTAGTCTGGAGAAAGACTACCAGCCTGGAATCACATACATTGTAGTACAGAAAAGACACCATACAAGGCTGTTCTGCGCAGACCGAACTGAAAGGGTGAGTACAATATTATTTAAACAACCTTCTTTTTTTTTTTTTTTATTTATTCTGTGAAGCTTTCCATCTAGTGTGTGCAGGCGTTTTACATGCATTTTCCAGGCACTTCCAATGGTTATACCCTGAGATGTATAGGCATATAAATCTGACACAATCCTGGAAAATTCAGACTGAACAGGTGATATGGGGCTTGGGGGGATGAGAGATAGCTGATTGGTTGCTGTGCAAATCTGCTCCTGTTTTGATAAATTCTCCCCTTGGTGTCCGCACGAATTTCTCACTGCATACATTGTATTCTGACAGTTGCGTCAGCCAATGTCAGAATACCCATACAGTCCTTCAGCACTATTCCGCTGATTTCCCATCATGTCCCTTCATTCTAATGATCAACATTTTTTGAGGGGATAGGGTCCCCTGTGTACCTAGGTTTAGATATAAGCAGCAAAAGTATATGTAAATCTCATCTTCTCCTGATAATGTTTAAGGTTGACCTTACACTCTCCCAGTCCTCCCTGATCAGTGAGCTTTCCAACTACATTAAAAACCATTAGAGCAGATCAGGCAGCAGCAGGGCTGTAATAAAGCTTAACCTTTTATAGGTGAAGTTGAAATATAAAATTCTAGCTGCATATAACCAGTAAACTCTCAGTTATCCGACACACACAGAGATTGGTAGGTGCTGGATAACTGTAGTTCCTAGTTGCTTGAGAGCTAATAGTAACTCTCATGCAACTCCCCCCCACCAGCCCCATTCACCTGCTGGCTAGCTTCCGCAGCCGACAGGTGAATGTCTGCAGCCGGGAGCAATAGCCAGACTTCTATATCCAATAGCAAGCTGGCTTTTGAAGCCTCACCCACTGAACAGAGGTACAGAACTGACAAAGTTCTCTGTCCGGTCCGCTCCTCTGCACAGTGGGCGGGTGCAATAGCCAGCCTGCTATTGGCTATTTCTAATAGCAATCTGGCTATTGAAACCCTGTCCACTGATCAGAGGAGCAGACCTGAGAAAGTCAATAGCAGGTTGGCAGCAGAATGTAAACAAAGCATTTTGTTAGGAACTAAATTTAGTTGTTAACAAAATGTTTTAGTGTGCATCAAGCCACTCAATTTTTTATTTTTGTTGCCGGTTGCTTGAGAGTGCCGATTTGCTTGAATGCCGGATAACATGCACTGCTCAAAGATCCCCTTACAACCTCTGCAAGAGCCCTAAGGCTCCACATAATCTAGATTTTAGATCTAAATAATATTCAAAGCCCCAAAAGATAACCAAATACAGCTAGGTCATTACATAAATGCATAGCTGTAAATTTGCCTCTTGACCTCCGTTTTTGAATACATGTCTTTAGTTATTTCAGAAAAGTGCTAGTTGGCATATATTATTCCATTAATATTTTTAGTTTCCCTAATAGAATGTGTGGTTTTTCTGCTACATGCAAGTTACACATCTGATAAATCACGTGCATCTGGTTGCACAAGCATTTTATACATTTGATCACACATACATCTGTGGACTGTTCTCATTTGTGGAGGATTGTCTAGGTAATGACATCATGTTTCTGACAACTTACCATTTAATATTACGTTTTGCACACTCGTTCTTTACACCAGGTTGGAAGAAGTGGCAACATTCCAGCTGGTACGACGGTGGACACGGACATAACTCATCCATATGAGTTTGACTTTTACCTCTGCAGTCATGCTGGAATACAGGTAAGGTGCCTTTCCCTGTGATGTTACATCCATGTTTATTTACAATCAAAGGCACATTTAAAGTGTGATATATTGGCACATATCTGGCTGATACTGGCACATAGGGGTTTCTTACTAATGGAATAAAGACCGTTTGCATTGCAAAGTACATTTTCTCTCAGCTTAGTAAATAATTTAAAGCTGTGATCAATGAATCAACCAATCATGTTAGTAAAAATCCTTTTTTTTATTTTTTATTTCCTTGCACGTGATTGGGTATTGAAAGTGAACACATGTGCTCCTTATGTATTCACTCTTCAAAGTCAACGATCAGGTTACAAAGTAAGCAGCCTTTACTCCTTTAGTTAATCAATGCCAACATGTTTGACTTGTTGGTAAGAAACAGACCGTTTTAAGGTTTGAGCAGAGTACCTCCACCATCTAGTGGCCACTTAAGAAACTTTCATTAAAGGGGTTCTAAACCCTCCCCTTTTTTTGCCTTTATCTACTGCTAGCAAGCAGTATATATAGGCAAAAAGTATTTTTTCTAAAAACGCTTTAACAGCAGTTTACACTTACCCTGTTTTCGCCACGCGCTCCCGTCCGAGAATCCGAAACTGCTCCGGCGGCCGCAAAGCATCTTGGGGCGGGAGACGAGCAGAGACGCATGGTAAGTCTATGGACGCGTGCACCCGCATGCAGACACCGCTGGATCAGAAGTGCCAGCAAGGACAGAGGAGTCAGCGCTGGAGGGACAGATGAAAACATCAGGAAAGAAGATCGGAATAAGATACATCATTTAAGGTAAGTGCTGACATTAACATTGGGGGGACGGCAACATTTTTTGACTTTAATGTCACTTTAAGGGCTAGTTCACACCAGATGCAGTTGTGATGCAGTCCGTTCAGTTTGGCAGGTGCATCAAAATCACGTCACAATGCTTTCCAATGGGATTTCTGGTGCTCTGTTCACACCAGTGCAGTCAGTTCCGATAGTTACCCTATCTGAATGTATAGCTGATATATGCACAAATTAAACCTAGAGCCTGTTTAAGTCCTCGGTAATTTCAGTATCCTCTCAGTATTGCAATTTTTAAATCCTGACCGTATGCAGGAATGATTCGCTTGTCATTCGGATATTATGGTGGGTTTTTGAGCCTTGTGTAGTAAATGTCCTTCATGGAGTGCCTTTCTCCTTTAGGGTACTAGCAGGCCTTCTCACTATCATGTCTTGTGGGATGACAACTGTTTTACTGCTGACGAACTCCAGCTGCTAACCTACCAGCTGTGCCACACCTATGTCAGATGCACTCGATCTGTCTCCATCCCTGCTCCTGCTTATTATGCCCATCTTGTGGCATTCAGAGCTAGGTACCATCTTGTGGACAAAGAGCATGACAGGTGGGTTGTCTGCATCATCTGTAAGTTTTGCTGTTGTGTGTTGTTCTGTAACAATATTGTGCAACTTTATTTACATCTTTCCCACTACTTTTCCGATAATTTCACCTTGACAGCCTGCCTCCTCATTTCTGACTAGAAAGCTGGGCAGTGAAATTACGTTTCATAGAATATTATTTCATCTTTTTTTGCTTGTATAGGCTTGTACAGTATATTGCTTTGTTATATGCATTGTGCTTCATCAAAAGTGTTCTTTATATGGATGCATGACTGATGCACACTTAGGCCTTGTAAATACAGGCTTCAGCTAGTGTAAGTGCAGTGTGTAGAGCAGGCTTTTACAAAGCTTTCAGCCACCCAGCCAGCTACAAGCAGCTTTATTGAAAACGTCATCCTTTTTCCTGTCGCCATGAGCCATATTTCTGAGCTGTACTTCTCCAGCCACTGTGGCCAGGGCAGAAGCTGATCAATGGAGTAGAAAGGTGACATTAGAGGTGTAATGGACCACAAGTTTCTCCTTAAAGAGAACCTGTCACCTATAATGTACTATCACATGGGGGACAATTGGCTCACTATGTGATAGTAATACACTTAAAGGAGAACTATGGGGTCAGGGCTTTTCCCCATAGTTCTCCTTAGGGTAACGGGAGGACACAAACTAGCGTCCTCCCGTTACCCTAAGCTCAGTATACCGCGAGCTACAGCTCGCGGTATACTGAGACGCCACAGCCGGAGCGGATCCCGACATCGATGTCGAGATCCGCCCAGCTGCATGAGTGACAGCTGGCTCTGCCTATCTAGAGGCAGAGCCAGCTCTACCCGCCCCCTCCCCCGTCCGTTCCGCCAGTCAGCGCTGGCGGATCGGAGTGGGGAGGGGGGAATCCAGCCCCTCCCCTGTCACGGCAGAGAGCCGTGACGGGATCGAGAGGTGAGCGAACGCCGGTATCTGTTCCCTCACCTCCCGATCTACTGAGCCGACCTGTAACAGTCTCATTGTCACAGGTCGGCTAGAACTATGAGGTGAGTGGAAATCACTCATGTCATAGTTCTCCTTTAAGTAAAAAAAAATTAGAATTGCGGCACACATGTTCCATGCATGCCAGGGTAGGAGCAATAATTCTAGTGCCATTATTCACTGTTTACACTAAACTAATGATCTGTAAATATTTTTAAACCATTGCTTTTGGACAATTTTGAGTATCAACGTTTGTTGCCATTTCACGGGCGCATGCAAATTTAAGGCTTGACATGTGTGTTCTCCATTTACTCGATGCAACTATATCTTTTATATGTTACAAAAAAAAATGGGTATCGTATTTAGGTTCACTAAAATGGTTTTGAATGCATTTTTGTGTAAATACAGTAAACTCTGTTATCCAGTATTCAACAAACCAAAACTCATCTAACCAGAAAAAAAAATCCCCTGTGTACTCCCTGTTCTGCTGATCCGTGGCATGTATTATCCTGGAAATGATCTTGTGTCTGTTTTGTCTTTAGTTTGTCTATTTGTCTTCGCCTTTGATTACTGCATTTCAATATGAATATCAATATAGAGTTTGTTATGATATGTTATAGTATGGGGTATGGTTAATAGTACCTCTCAAGCAACCAGAAATATATATATATA
>NW_017306338.1:1145413-1156362 GCF_000935625.1 Nanorana parkeri
GTATATATATATATATATCTATCTCATTTAACCATGTTAGTGTTTCTGCCCTCCATGAATGCCCTGTTTCCTACCCTCCATGAATGCTTGTGTGATTAAACTTTTTTTTTTTTTTTCTGGTTGAAGCTGTGCTGAAAGATGTCGCAAAATGGTTGGATCATGCTTGCATGTCTGTCTGTTTGTCTAATTTTATGACCAGCCTTGGTGGTGGACTACAATCATGATCTGTAGTGGAAGTGCAGTGGTCCTCTGAGCATGTTTCTATATTCACATATTTTAATGTTTTCCAGTGCTGAAGGAAGCCACGTATCTGGTCAAAGCAATGGTCGGGACCCACAAGCCCTTGCCAAGGCGGTGCAAATTCACCAGGATACCTTACGTACCATGTACTTCGCATGAGAGTGACCCCAAACATGCGCAGGTTTGACTTACTGCAAGGAACCTGAAGGATCACATGTGGGTTTTCAGGGCCCAGTGGGGTGGTTCACTTTCTCACAGACATCTCCCGACCTCCCGTCTCTCCCCAGCATTTTCTTCTGGCTTGCACTGAAGCCCAGGCGCAATGATTGAGGGGCGGGCTAGTCCTGGGAATAGAAGATCATTGAGGAACACAGCACTATTATGCAATATGAAACCAGCCAACTGCTAGATTGTTGTAATGGAGCCTCCACATGGATGCACTGCTTATGTTTTGTGTTACTTTTACTTTCCAATATTTAACCCTTTTATGCCTTTACCTCAAATTGCTCTGCAGCACTGGCTGTCTTTGCAAAAAAAAAAAAGAATTATGGAAAAAAAAAACGCATAAAAAGATGAAAGCAAACTATAGGGGTACGTGAGAGTATGTCTGAATATCTGTACAGGCAGGGGCTTTCTATGGGCAGCGAAGGTATAATACTGTGTATTTGAGATACAGCAGTATGGCCTAACTTGCTGTATTTCTTTGATTGCTTTTAATATAGTACTCATCTTGTAGCAGGAAGTGATTTATGAGAAGACTAATATCTGTTTCTATGTAACCTCTGTGCCCCTTTTGGTGGTATTGGAGTGATTTTAACACTCCAGTTGTACAGGGGTAACCGCCTCTCTTGTGCCCAGGTATTTAGTATCTGTATACACAAATGTATGTGTATACATATATGTGTCTGTGAATGAAAGTGAACATTAGAGCTAAAATACCAGGATGTTGTGCAAAAAAATGGGGTTTATATTTGTGGCACAGCTGTCTCAGCCCCCCCCCCCCTTACTTTTGTTTGAAATTAGTTTTTTTCGTTTAAAAAAAAAAAAATCTCTCAGTACTCCCTGCTCTTTCTTTTCTCATAATCACATAGCAAGATCCAAGTTGGTAATGAGAATTTTGTGTGTGCCTAGTTAGGCCATACAACTGCCTAAGTAATCTAGGGCACCTGCAAGGATGGTTGTAATCTGACACAAGTGAGGCCACCACTGCCTGACTCCTAGAAGCTCGGCAAGCTCTGGGCAAGCCACCGTAAAGATACTGAGGCGTGCTCTGCCCTGGATCTAAGCCCAATTCTGGGGGTTAGGAAGTGACTGCTTTTCAGTGCTGGATGGGAATTTTAGTAGTACCAGATACCTGCCTTGACAGGGCATTTATCACCTGTATGGTGGCAGGAGTCTAGTTAGATTTATTATAGCCAAAGCTAGCACATATATTTTTCTATGGTGTTTAGTCTAGAGACTAGCATAGCTACTCAAAAGACCTGTATTTAATAACATTTTGCAAAGAGCACTGATGTTCAAGTACCCATAGCAATCATACTCTGGCTGTGTAATGAAGAAAGGAAACTTGTGCTGGCTGGTTGCTGTGGGTCTCTGTATGTATTTTAACAAAAATATTCTTAAAGGGTCATCACATCGAAAACGATTTCAGATTTGGGTAGTTGCTGACAAGGTTAAAATAGCCACTAGCTTAGTTTACCCATTTTGTGCTCATGTGGTGAGATCGGTCCTTAATTCCAAGGTAGAACCACCTGTCTTGTCCACTGCAAACTAGATTATTACACTAGATCTATTTGATACATTACAAGGAATGAAGTAGGAGGAGTAGTGAAATTCCTTAGATCAGTGCTCCCCAACCTTTTTTATCGCCGCGGACCGGTCAACGTTTAATAATTTTACCGTGGCCCGCTGAGGGGGGGGCACGTTGATTGTTTATACTTTAGATTGTTTTGATTTAATAATTTTAATTTAATTGTATTTAAAAATGCCTTCAAAATAAAATACAGTTACACCAAAAAATGAAAGCGTTGGAATTCTTCACCTATTCCACCACCGAAAAACTGGGCGAGATTACGTTAAAATGTGTGACCACGTCACTGGTCACACATTCTAACGTAGTCTCAAACTTTGATAGATCACATGCCTACCTGTAATCATTTAATCATTAGATGACCGAGGCAATTTTTTTGAATTAGAAATCTCGCTGGTGGGGTATTGAGGGATAACAGTGAGTGATGCAGTTCACCAGTGCCTACCCATAAGCAAAGCATCTAGTTTTGGATGGACTCATTATGTAAAGTTTTAAGTTCACTTTTGCCCTAGTTAGCTTCTCTTATCCTCCCACATTCTTCTCATCCTAGCTCGTCATAACAATCATACCTCATAAGCGGACATGCTGCCCATCCTGCTCAGAGAAACAGCTTGTTCTGTGATTCCTGCAAGTATACACGTTAGAGAGTTTATGTGGGACCTGTCTCTGATTGGTTAAGCACAGTGTCTATATGTGAGTTATGAATTTTTAGCTATCTAGAATAACTGCACTTACAATTTAAATAGGAGTTACATTCATTGTTTTGCCTTTCTTCAAGGTCACAAGAAATAGCTCAAATATCCTTTTATCACTCCTACATCCCAATCTCTGCTCATGATTCTAGTACCAAAATGGTCTGATCAAATCTATGAATCACATTAGTCTGTATGCTGCAAGTTTCCCCACCTTTGCACTCCAGGGGGACTAGATGATTTTGCACCCTACTGAATCAAGTAGGAATCTGCTACATTGAGGTGGGGAAATGAACATTTTTGATCTATGTAATATACTCATTTTCATGAAAGTTATGCTTTTCTAGTACTTTATTTTTTTTAATATTTATTAGTCATGACACTAATTTAATTGTTTCAGAACATATTCTGTTTAACCATTTTTTAAAATCTTTAAATAGAATTAACTGTGTGTCCGTGTAGCTGACAGATTTATGTTTTATTTTCCTCTCTTTTTAGTGCAATAAGCATAAATGAATTTAAACCCGTTAATGCCAAAGATGCCTGCAGAGCATTGCCGGCCCCTCTGGCTAGTTTGGGTTTAACCATAAGTAAAAGCCTTAATTTTGAAAGGAAGGTGTCAAAATAAGCAACTTTAGAACACTGAAACTTCTTAAAAGGTGTCGTGTCTACCCTGAAATATTGCGGAGGGATTGTGTTCCTATAAGTGAAATTTTACAATGATTGGTACCTAATGCTTTACACACCTGACGCAAAGGTTTTATTATTTTTTATTTGGACCAATAGGCTTTCCTTACTGCATTGTGTGCTAAAGTGTTCTCGTTTGTGAAGGGCATTGTTTGTGTTACATCCAGTATAGAACCTGAAAGTTTATTTAACCACATGGTGCAAACAAGATAAACTGCAATTCATATCAGTCATTTAGTATGATTCATTATGCCCACACGCCTGGAGCTTTGGCAGAGCCAAATGTCTGTGTGGGTACTGTAAGGCTTCCAACCTTAATCATTATCCAACAGGGAATATTTACATGAACCTTTTACAAATTGTTTGATCATCAGTCTCATATCCTAAATGATCTGCATTTATTGCTAAAATTTTCAATGTTGGAATATGCCGACCAGACCCTTAAATGGCCATATCTGCCTCTCCCTAGGCATCTCAATCAAATCTAATCTGTTGTTCTTCTGTGCTACCTTTCAATTATATAATTTGCATCATGTCACTTATATGAACCTTCTGGTGATAATTCAGTAATTTGTTTTTTTTCGGGACCAATGATCTGACTAGTACCGAAAGACTGTTTATCCGGTTAAAGTAAAAATATTGAATATTGTTACAGGTTAAAAAAAAAGTGATTTTGTATGTTCATCCACCTCTGTTGTGTACTAATCTGACATGTAAAGTATTTGACAATTTGTAGGCTTCGTTCAATGGACATGGTGTAGTTGGCTTGCATATCTGCTTTTAATGACACATGTGCATTGGATATACAGGTTGGTTTTATGGGCTATATTTGCAGGTGCAGCAGGTTCCTAAAGAGGTAATGTTTTCAGACAATAATTGTTCAAAATTATTTTCCTTTTGAGTAAATTTATGGATTTAAAGTAAAAAGCAATAGATATTTTTTTATTTATACATTTTCTGTGCTATATTACGACCAAATAAAAATTTTTTTGGTAATTTATTAAATGGTAACATTTGGTATGCCTAAAACCTGAAGTTTTTTTTTTTCGTTTTCTTTTTTTGTCCAATGCTGACCTTACCGAAAATAATTTATATAGCCCTCCTGTCTTTGGCTTTTTCTCTCTCTCAAATGCTACTTTAATAAGGGCAGCACACAGGCTGTATGTTTTGAAAGCTACTTGTTTGCTGCTTTTTGGAATGGTGTGAGTCTTGGTGGATGTAAATAATGTTTTACTGCTTCAAGGGAGAAAACCAGTCTACAGGTTTGAGTTGACATCTGTATGTAAACACAAGTGACATCAATGATAAGTCCTTTCTATCCTCTGGAGTCCTGAAGCTCTTTCTATCCTCTGGAGTCCTGAAGCTCTTTCTATCCTCTGGAGTCCTGAAGCTCTTTCTATCCTCTGGAGTCCTGAAGCTCTTTCTATCCTCTGGAGTCCTGAAGCTCTTTCTATCCTCTGGAGTCCTGAAGCTCTTTCTATCCTCTGGAGTCCTGAAGCTCTTTCTATCCTCTGGAGTCCTGAAGCTCTTTCTATCCTCTGGAGTCCTGAAGCTCTTTCTATCCTCTGGAGTCCTGAAGCTCTTTCTATCCTCTGGAGTCCTGAAGCTCTTTCTATCCTCTGGAGTCCTGAAGCTCTTTCTATCCTCTGGAGTCCTGAAGCTCTTTCTATCCTCTGGAGTCCTGAAGCTCTTTCTATCCTCTGGAGTCCTGAAGCTCTTTCTATCCTCTGGAGTCCTGAAGCTCTTTCTATCCTCTGGAGTCCTGAAGCTCTTTCTATCCTCTGGAGTCCTGAAGCTCTTTCTATCCTCTGGAGTCCTGAAGCTCTTTCTATCCTCTGGAGTCCTGAAGCTCTTTCTATCCTCTGGAGTCCTGAAGCTCTTTCTATCCTCTGGAGTCCTGAAGCTCTTTCTATCCTCTGGAGTCCTGAAGCTCTTTCTATCCTCTGGAGTCCTGAAGCTCTTTCTATCCTCTGGAGTCCTGAAGCTCTTTCTATCCTCTGGAGTCCTGAAGCTCTTTCTATCCTCTGGAGTCCTGAAGCTCTTTCTATCCTCTGGAGTCCTGAAGCTCTTTCTATCCTCTGGAGTCCTGAAGCTCTTTCTATCCTCTGGAGTCCTGAAGCTCTTTCTATCCTCTGGAGTCCTGAAGCTCTTTCTATCCTCTGGAGTCCTGAAGCTCTTTCTATCCTCTGGAGTCCTGAAGCTCTTTCTATCCTCTGGAGTCCTGAAGCTCTTTCTATCCTCTGGAGTCCTGAAGCTCTTTCTATCCTCTGGAGTCCTGAAGCTCTTTCTATCCTCTGGAGTCCTGAAGCTCTTTCTATCCTCTGGAGTCCTGAAGCTCTTTCTATCCTCTGGAGTCCTGAAGCTCTTTCTATCCTCTGGAGTCCTGAAGCTCTTTCTATCCTCTGGAGTCCTGAAGCTCTTTCTATCCTCTGGAGTCCTGAAGCTCTTTCTATCCTCTGGAGTCCTGAAGCTCTTTCTATCCTCTGGAGTCCTGAAGCTCTTTCTATCCTCTGGAGTCCTGAAGCTCTTTCTATCCTCTGGAGTCCTGAAGCTCTTTCTATCCTCTGGAGTCCTGAAGCTCTTTCTATCCTCTGGAGTCCTGAAGCTCTTTCTATCCTCTGGAGTCCTGAAGCTCTTTCTATCCTCTGGAGTCCTGAAGCTCTTTCTATCCTCTGGAGTCCTGAAGCTCTTTCTATCCTCTGGAGTCCTGAAGCTCTTTCTATCCTCTGGAGTCCTGAAGCTCTTTCTATCCTCTGGAGTCCTGAAGCTCTTTCTATCCTCTGGAGTCCTGAAGCTCTTTCTATCCTCTGGAGTCCTGAAGCTCTTTCTATCCTCTGGAGTCCTGAAGCTCTTTCTATCCTCTGGAGTCCTGAAGCTCTTTCTATCCTCTGGAGTCCTGAAGCTCTTTCTATCCTCTGGAGTCCTGAAGCTCTTTCTATCCTCTGGAGTCCTGAAGCTCTTTCTATCCTCTGGAGTCCTGAAGCTCTTTCTATCCTCTGGAGTCCTGAAGCTCTTTCTATCCTCTGGAGTCCTGAAGCTCTTTCTATCCTCTGGAGTCCTGAAGCTCTTTCTATCCTCTGGAGTCCTGAAGCTCTTTCTATCCTCTGGAGTCCTGAAGCTCTTTCTATCCTCTGGAGTCCTGAAGCTCTTTCTATCCTCTGGAGTCCTGAAGCTCTTTCTATCCTCTGGAGTCCTGAAGCTCTTTCTATCCTCTGGAGTCCTGAAGCTCTTTCTATCCTCTGGAGTCCTGAAGCTCTTTCTATCCTCTGGAGTCCTGAAGCTCTTTCTATCCTCTGGAGTCCTGAAGCTCTTTCTATCCTCTGGAGTCCTGAAGCTCTTTCTATCCTCTGGAGTCCTGAAGCTCTTTCTATCCTCTGGAGTCCTGAAGCTCTTTCTATCCTCTGGAGTCCTGAAGCTCTTTCTATCCTCTGGAGTCCTGAAGCTCTTTCTATCCTCTGGAGTCCTGAAGCTCTTTCTATCCTCTGGAGTCCTGAAGCTCTTTCTATCCTCTGGAGTCCTGAAGCTCTTTCTATCCTCTGGAGTCCTGAAGCTCTTTCTATCCTCTGGAGTCCTGAAGCTCTTTCTATCCTCTGGAGTCCTGAAGCTCTTTCTATCCTCTGGAGTCCTGAAGCTCTTTCTATCCTCTGGAGTCCTGAAGCTCTTTCTATCCTCTGGAGTCCTGAAGCTCTTTCTATCCTCTGGAGTCCTGAAGCTCTTTCTATCCTCTGGAGTCCTGAAGCTCTTTCTATCCTCTGGAGTCCTGAAGCTCTTTCTATCCTCTGGAGTCCTGAAGCTCTTTCTATCCTCTGGAGTCCTGAAGCTCTTTCTATCCTCTGGAGTCCTGAAGCTCTTTCTATCCTCTGGAGTCCTGAAGCTCTTTCTATCCTCTGGAGTCCTGAAGCTCTTTCTATCCTCTGGAGTCCTGAAGCTCTTTCTATCCTCTGGAGTCCTGAAGCTCTTTCTATCCTCTGGAGTCCTGAAGCTCTTTCTATCCTCTGGAGTCCTGAAGCTCTTTCTATCCTCTGGAGTCCTGAAGCTCTTTCTATCCTCTGGAGTCCTGAAGCTCTTTCTATCCTCTGGAGTCCTGAAGCTCTTTCTATCCTCTGGAGTCCTGAAGCTCTTTCTATCCTCTGGAGTCCTGAAGCTCTTTCTGCTTGTGCCTTGCACATTTACCCTAACTTTTTGTAGGTCCATCACTCTTACTATTGACCGAGTGCTGGAGAATGATAGATACACAGAAGTGCATGCCCCATGGAATCAAGGAAATTGGTTATAATTGCACTTGTCGTCTTTCCCACTCAAACTTGTTTATTGATGTCTCCATTTTATATAAAGGGTAAGCCTATGCAAAACTGTATGCACGTGCTTTGAATCATTTATATCCGATTTATAGATCTGCTGGAAGTTTCAGTGGTTGGCTCATCTGCAGCTGAGTTTTTAGCTCTGCACCATTCACACCAATTACAGGATAATCTGTCCTTTCTGATCAGTTCTCTGTTTTATTTTACAAAAAGCAACAGGATTTGAAAGACTCGCCTTTCCTTGCTCTGTTATGGTGGTGGTGTTATCCCAGCAAGGAGCCTTTGCCATTTGAATCTCCTACAGATGTAAGTTTCTAATGTATGATTCAGGTTCAGTTCACTGGCATGCACTCAGTACTGGGCTTTGCAGATTTGGTAGCTTTACCCTTCCAACAAGAACACATTTCTAAAGGTAACAAATTCTTTGGAATATCATTTCCATAAAAGGTCTTTGATTTCTATTCTAAAGTTATTGAATATGCAGATTTTGTTCTGTATACAGTTATTGAAATGTAGTTTTCAATATGCTTCCCCCTATTCCAAATTTTAGTGTGTGTGTGTATGCGCGTGTGTGTGATGATTGTGTAACAGTTATGTAGCTGGGGGGAAAAAAATCAGCCGTGGGGAATGTACTGTAAGTTTTGCTATCCTGAACAAATATGTCACCTAGTGATCCCTATGGCTCAAGTGGTGGCATTGCAGATGTATTGGTGTTTCATCTGTGGCATATTATGAAATCTCATGTTTTTTCTTTATATGAAACTGGAGGAGCTTTATATGTCCCTATTTGAGTATTCATTTTGTTTTATTTGTGTATCGACCATTTACACCAGTTTCTTGCTCTTTAAAAGGATTTAATTCTAGACGGTTACCGCATTAAACTTAATGTTAAACAAGTAACCTCAAGCCTTAAGTTTGTTTTTACAAATGAACTGTAGACCCTTTTTATGAGGGGCACATCTTATACTTCTGTGTGAAGTATGTGGAGTGGACACTACATTGTTTCTAAGCACTATGTTCTTTTTCACAGATCCTCACAGGCGATTAAAATCTATTTTAGGATAAATCTGCTTTCGTTAGTGTAGCTGTCTTAATCCTATGTTTTTAACATTTTGAGCTGCTGATCCAAAATAAGTATACAGATCAGCAGCTCCGAGTTCACTTCTTGCATGCTTGTGCCAGGCCATTGAGTCAGAAAGTACTAAAGCCATCCATTCGGCATGCTAGAGATGAAGCTACTATTTTCAGAAGGAGTTGAGTGGAAGCTCATATATTTTATTATGTTACGTTTTCTTTTTCACAGCAATACCTCTCAAATCTGATTAATCTATTTATGCTGGGCTCAGTCTAGTGGATCCCTTGAGCCAGTGGTGTAAGTTCTTTGTCTGGCAAGGTTAAGACTTGGATAGCAGCCCAGACCACGTCACTCAAGACCAAGAAATTGACATTAGGTGGAGTTGTTTTTAGTGTTATTGCATGTTTCTCATAATATTTAGGAAACTTTACAGTGCAAAGCTTTACACACTGCCGTCTAACCTGATCTTGCTCCGCTTTATTCCAAGGAAGGTAGTCTTGCATCTCTTGTAGCCATCTCACTTTGATTAATTTGTAGAATCCGGCAGGATGAACATGTTACAAGGCTGAGCACTGTAAGTTACAGAGGGCTGAACGTTAAACTTGGTAGTAGAGGGTGGAAATATAACTCTTTCCCAGGTATCCATGCTAGGAACATTTTTAGGATCCATCAGTTCTAAATAGACTTGCATCTTATAGAACACCTAGAGCATATATGTCATACTTTCATATGAACATAATACTGCAATCAAATTTGCTTGTTGACCTGACATAAATCAGCTATATGCAATTCAGTACTGAAATTTTTTTTTCCTAAAGTATAACTAAAGGCAAAACATTTATTTTTTGTTTTTCCCCAATGTGGTTGGAGTGGTAAGGTGTTGGAACCACTGTCAGGTGGTATATTGCTTTATGCGTCCTTTTGGGGACGTTCAGTCTCTCTAATTGTCCTGATCACCAATGTCAACGGGAATGAAAGTGAGGATAAATCCAAAATTTCACCAGAATGGGCATAGCGTGGAAATCTTCCAACGGGGACACTTGTTCATGTGACGACTTTTTGGGGATGGAGATGCTTGTTCCGTGACAACTGTCAAGATTTTCTCCACATGGAGAAATATATTTTCTACATTCTTGCTGAGTCTACAGGACAAAAATCTCTTTAAAGTGGAAATAAAGACAAGTTGTTGGTTCTTTTTTTTTTTTTTAAAGCCCCCCCCTCTGGACCTTTTAGCCATAATGTGCTAGTATGCACAGCATACTGGCACATTATGGCAGACTAGCAAAAATCCAGCACTGCGCTCCTCCCTTGCCAGAGCTTCCATCTTTTTCCCATTCTTCCAGTTTTGGCATCTAGTTTGGGGGGGGGGGGGCAGGGGGGAGAATCTTTTCTTCCATTTTATTAAGACACAAATGGACAAACGCATGACAGTGGTTTTAACCCTCCCCATCTCTATTCAAAATGGGGGGGAAACATTTTTTTGGACTTTAAATATACTTTGAAGCTAAACTCCAGGCACATACCCAATACAGACCCATCCCCCAGAAAGCCTTGCCCAGCAGGAATATTTAACTTGCCTTTTTTCTGCAAAGTGATACTCCTCTTGTTCCCTGTGATATCATCACAGGGCTCCAAAAAAAATCTGTGCAGCAGGTGCAACTGGCAGGAGGGATCTGCTGAGCTTTTTGGGAATGGAGGAGATGCTATGGGTGGGTGTGTTACCACACAGAGGAGCGAAGAAATCCTGTGTTATGGCTGTCTCACACTTACCAGTTGTATCCCTGATTCCTATCCCTGAGTGGGGGAACAAGATCACAGAGAGAGGGAAGAGTAGACACATCCAAGATATTGTATATGTGTTGAAATTGTGAAGTGTCCAGAGGAGTTGAGGAGTTTCTCTGTGCAGCACATATAAACCCCAAACTGCATAGTGCAGAAATAGTAGTGTCTCTCATATGTTTTCTTGTACCCCCATCTTTTCCCTGTGCACCCGTCTTCTATTCTTTTGTCTTTGGCTCCTCTATCTTTTTACATGGCTCTGCTTAGAGGGACAGGAGCTGGCAAGGATAGGTTAAGCTGGGCAGGCAGAGGCAGTTTGAAGGCATGGCTCTTTACTTTACCAGCCCTGGTGTCAGCACTGCCTG
>NW_017306338.1:1156557-1187213 GCF_000935625.1 Nanorana parkeri
TGTAGTGAGTGATGCGACTAGCCCACCTGTGTACAGAGAGCAGCTGGGATGACTGGTCACACGAAAAGGAAGTCACCATCCCAGGATCATGCTGATGCAGATTTTGAAGCGGTACAGAGGATAAATGCTTCAGACTAGAGAGGAGGTACGGAGGATAAATACTTCAGACTAGAGAGGAAAAGAGGAGATTCTGCTTAAGGTAAGCTTATTGCTGCATTGATGCTTTACCTTACATTCGCCTGGAGTTAAGCTTTAAGTTCTTCAGAAAAGTTATGCAAAAATCTGTCCCCTGCTTTCATAGCACCAGACTGTGCAGTTTGCATTATTAGCTGGTGCGGGTAGCTCCTAAGACTTTAACCTGATCTTGAGAAACTACTAATATCACAGATAGCTTACATATTCCAGGTACATTGGATGCATGCACTGCAAAAAAATTCCTGGAGTGCCGTGATTGCTTATACCCGAGAAATATAAGCAACTATACAGCTTCATAGTCAACGCAGAGTATTATTATTATACAGGATTTATCTAGCGCCAACAGTTTGCGCAGCGCTTTACAATATAAGGAAAACATTACAATTACAATACATTTCAAGACAAGATGGTAAGGAGGACCCTGTCCGTGAGTGCTTACAATCTAAACGTACGTCAGTATTCTGAAAATGTGTGACCCCATAAGTGGTAAGCTTTAAACAAGAAGGAAGGTAGGTAGAAGTTGTCATTCTTGTTTTATATACAATCGTATCTTACTGATTGATGCACTGTAAGTGTTAAAGAAAAAATGCCATTGGTAGTATAATTTTTCCTTTTATGGGCCATTGTCACAGTGGTGAGTTGGCAATTGGGTTAGAACAGCGGTGACTTCCACTGCCTTTTATAACTGTACTAAGATTAATTGGATACCAATGTTACTGCAGAACAATACAGCTGGCTGCCTTTGGCAAAAAATATTTCATGTTGGCCTAAAAATTAGATGTTCACTGAATAGAGTTCTAGCAAAACTTTTTGATCCTATCCAGCTACAGTGCATCACATGTTTGAGTATCAGAATGTAGTTGTTTGGTACATCTGATCACACTTGTATTGGCATATTCTAACCATTTCCTTGGCTTTGCAGAGCAGGAAAATTGAGTTCTTTAAAGAAAATGAACTTAAACAGTATTCATTAGGACCTGTTCACATGTCATACATGTTGAAATGCATGCATCTCGTATGAATGTATCCTTGCATAGGAGCAGAATAATCTCTGAAGTACTTTACACAATGAAGCAGTGTACTGTTGCCAGGAGATCTCTTTGGCCAAGGCACTGAAACATAAAGGAAAACAGTAGGTAAGTAAATTCGTATTTGGTAGATTGTCCTTTTATTTACACCAGTGCAACAAGTATAATCTTTCCCATTGATGTTGGGAGCTTTTTTTGCTGTTACTTTAAGAACAAGAATGGTGCATGTGTTAGGGCAGGGGTGGCAAACACAAGGCCCGCGGGCCGAATCCGGCCCGACCGATGAATTTGAGTTTGCCACCCCTGTGTTAGGGGATAGAGTCTCTGTATTGCTGCAAAAGTAAGTCCATATTAAGTCTAAAGGAAAGCGCATGTTTCCCAGATTCTGAAAGTCTCAAACTAACTATGTTGAAAGCATGGGAGTTCTTGCAGGTGTGAGAAAAGAAAGTGTTAAGTGAAATACTGGAAGTTAGAACCTATAGTCAGGACAATAAAGGGGTTGTGTCAGGTAGAACATGCAAACAAGTGTTTCCTGCATACAAATGCAATTGGCTGACCTATGTTGTTCCTCCTATATCAACACTAAACTTTCAGGGCTGAATAACACTTTTGAAGTGTTGTAAAACGTGTTAACATGCATAAATGTTACGTACGTTAGTGCATTGTGATGCCATCCATTCAGAACGGCACTCCCAATGCGCTAAGGCACCGCAGCTCTGACATACACTATATTGCCAAAAGTATTGGGACACCTGCCTTTACATGCACATGAACTTTAATGGCATGCCAGTCTTAGTCCATAGGGTTCAATATTGAGTTGGCCCACCCTTTGCAGCTATAACAGCTTCAACTCTTCTGGGAAGGTTGTCCACAAGGTTTAGGAGTGTGTCTATGGGAATGTTCGACCATTCTTCCAGAAGCGCATTTGTGAGGTCAGGTACTGATGTTGGACAAGAAGGCCTGGTTTGCAGTTTCTGCTCTAATTCATCCCAAAGGTGTTCTATCGGGTTGAGGTCAGGACTCTGTGCAGGCCAGTCAAGTTTTTCCACCCCAAACTCGCTCATCCATGTCTTTATGGAGCTTTCTTTGTGCACTGGTGCACAGTCATGTTGGAACAGGAAGGGGCCATCCCCAAACTGTTCCCACAAAGTTGGGAGCATAAAATTGTCCAAAATGTCTTGGTATGCTGATGTCCTAAGACATTCACTGGAACTAAGGGGCCAAACCCAACCCCTGAAAAACAACCCCACACCATAATCCCTCCTCCACCAAACTTTACACTTGGCACAATGCAGTCAGGCAAGTACCGTTCTCCTGGCAACCGCCAAACCCAGACACATCCATCGGATTGCCAGACAGAGAAGCGTGATTAGTCACTCCAGAGAGCACGTCTCCACTTCTCTAGAGTCCAGTGACGGCGTGCATTACACCACTGCATCCAACGCTTTTCATTGCACTTGATGTAAAGCTTGGATGCAGCTACTCGGCCATGGAAACCCATTCCATTAAGCTCTCTACGCACTGTTGAGCCAGTATGAAGGCCACAAGGAGTTTGGAGGTCTGTAGCTATTGACTCTGCAGACAGTTGGTGACTTCAGTGCACTGTGCACTTCAGCATGTGCTGACCCCGCTCTGTCATGTTACGTGGCCTACCACTTTGTGGCTGAGTTGCTGTTGTTCCCAGTTGCTTCCACTTTGTTATAATACCACTAACAGTTGACTGTGGAATATTTAGTAGCAAGGAAATTTCATGGAACAGCTGAATCCAATGATTTGGAGGGGTGTCCCAATACTTTTGACAATATAGTAAACATGTGGTGCAGCATATTGCATGGTAGTGCACTATTGTGCTTTGTTGTAAAAATAAATTGCTGCTTGTATAGTTTTTTTTTGTCCATTTTAGTGCATTGGCAGCCCATTAAAAAGATACTAACTACTACTAAGAAAAACACATAGCTCTGAACAGGATGTTAATGCATTGTAGCCTGAGCAGTTCATATTTTACCTATAGAACCTCTTTAAGCACTTCGAAGCACAAAGTGCATTTTGTTGATGGCTTTACTGTATGATTGGTAAATAATTTCAAGGTTCAAGGGAATGGAAAGAAATCTAGCAATGAAGATTTGACAGTGATAAGAATTAGTGGAGAGTAACCAGAAATATTGTGAATATGTATTGTAGGAGAGATTGCATGTTATGTTATATACAAGACAAATGCACAAGAAAAACCAAATAAGAGACTGCAAGACCACAAAGAGTTCGTGTTTGAAGTGATAGTGGAACTGAACTATGGAAGCGGTGCCTAAAAATACTCAGAGGGCATTGGACTAGTCACCAATATTTCTGGTGGTGTCCCTGCAGCTGATTTTTCTCCATTATGGACTTTCCGTATCTTTAGAGCCTCTAGCTAGGAGAACAGTGAGTAACACACATCTCCAGAGACTAGCAGTCAGAGGCAGTAGTGTCTTAGAAGATCTCACACTGCAGATATACATCTACGTGGCTGTAGGCACAGGAATGCCTAGGCACCATCGCATATCAGGAAGTGCACTGCCATTTTGTCAGGATGAATTTCAGAAAAAAGGTAAAAAAAATTTCACAAAACTGCATAGGCACAATGAACATTTCTAGATGTTTTCTATAACATAGCAAATCTTCACTTTATCAGCTTAGGTCTGATTTTACATACAGCTGAGATTTTTTGCCTTGGGCTAGTTTACTTATCCTAAAAGTGCTTCTCGCTGTATTGCTGAGTTATATTGCTGTAGAACAGGGGTGCCCACAATTTTTGTGTTGAGATCTACTTTTCAAATGACGAGCTCAATGAGATCTACCAACAAAAAAAACACCTTTATTTTAAAAACAAACACATTAAAATACTTACTGGGACTACTGCATGTATCTTCCTATTGAATAAACCTAATAATTTGAATACAGATGTTCAGCTTCAATAATAAACTCAACATGCTCACAGTACAATAGATATTTATCTCTCTCCTGGCTGTCTCTCCTCTCTCTCTATCTCTCTCTCCTGGCTGTCTCCCCTCTCTCTCTCCTGGCTGTCTCCCCTCTCTCTCTCTTGGCTGTCTCCCCTCTCTCTCTCCTGGCTGTCTTCTCTCTCTCCCCTGGCTGTCTCTCCTCCCTCTCCTGGCGGTCTCCTCTTCTCTCAGCTGTCTCTCCTTGCTGTCTCTCCTCGCGCTCTCTCTCTCCCCTTGCTGTCTTTCCTCTGGCTCTCTCTCTCTCCTTGCTGTCTCTCCTCCCTTGGGCACCCCTGTTGTATATAGTAGGTGCTGATATTGTGGTGCTTCCTAGTGTAGACCGTAGAAAACATTAGAGCAATGAAATATTTGCCAGACACGGGGTGTATACAGGAAATCAAGGGCAGAGAACAGTGTGCACTATGTCTTCATCATTAAGCGGCTGCCTTTGGTTTCTGTCATGAGAAGCCATCATGCCCTGCAATGTCTGTGCTGCAGTAAGTGTCCGTGAAAAGGATGTGTGGGTGGGTGGTCACCGTGCAGTGCTGTCGGAGATGGTGCATACAGCCAAGGAATAAGACATAGATTTGTAGAACATTACTGACTGTTGTCTGTGGCATCGCCTATAGATGCATGGCGCAGGCTGACCACCATCACTTTCTGCATTTCTCGGGCTTCCATCATATTGAGCTCTGGCCGCCAAGTCCCCTTCAGGCACATTTGGGGCGGAGCGACAACATACAAGCTGGGATCCCCAGTCCAGGGGTGTTCTGGGGCGTTCCTCCCCTCCTGCAGCGTCTGGCCGCACTAGCTCCACGGTAGGGCGCTCAGGACAGCTGACTTGCGATCGCAATCTACCAGCGTTAGCTTTGTGATCAACTGGTAGATTGCGATCGACCTAATGGGCACCGCTGCTGTAGACTATTGAAAATTACTATAATTTTGTGCATTTTCCCTTACTGGGCAATCAATACTGTTCTATATAATTCACATATACAATACACTAGCACATTCAACCTCAGAATGCTATGATACTATGCATATATTGAGTCCCCACTTGTAATTAGGAGAACATTTAACCAGAAACTTCTGTGTTGACATAGTAGAAACCGCATTGGGTTCAGCAAGATTTAAATAGCTTCTAACAAGCTTTGCACATTTTTCTTCAACCACTCTTCCACTTCAGTCCAGTGGTAGTGCTGGCTGTGAGTATAACTTTTTTTTATTCTCGCCTAGATGAAAATGAGCTACCCCCACACTGCAAGGGTTAAGAACAATTCTGCCTGTAGTGTTCTCAGGAGCCTGTCTCTAAATTCTTTCGGGGGGTCTTATCATTTGATTTACACAACATGCCTACCACTTTGAGGATGCAAAATATTTTTTTCATTTTATAAAACAAGAGATAAGACAAAAAAAAAAGAAAACTTGAGCGTGCCTATCTATTTACCCCCCAATCAATACTTTGTAGAGACACCCTTTTGCAGCAATTACAGCTGCAAGTCTCTTGGGGTACGTCTCTATAAGTCTGACACATATATCCACTGGGATTTTTGCCCATTCTTCAAAGCAAAACTGCTCCAGCTCCTTCAAGTTGGATGGCTTTCCCTGGTGTACTGAAGTCTAAGACATGCCAAAGATGCTCAATTGGATTGAGGTCTGGGCTTCGACTAGACCATGCCACAACATGGTGACCCTCCGTCCCAGTCTCAAATCTCTGGCAGACTAAACAGGTTTCCCTCAAGAATTTCCCTGTGTTTAGCGCCATCCATCATTACTTTAATTCTTCCCAGTTTGCCATTCCCTGCCGATGAAAAATATCCCAACAGCATAATGGTGCCACCACCATACTTCACTGTGGGTGTTCTCGGGATAATGAGGTCTTGGGTTTGTACCAGACATAACGTTTTTGGTTTTTTTGAAGGCCAAAAATCTAAATTTTAGTCTCATCTGACCCGAGTACCTTCTTCGATATGTTTGGGGAGTCTCCCACGTACCTTTTGGCGAACAGCAAATGTGTTTGCTTATTTTTTTTCTGTAAGCCATGACCTTTTTTAGCCACTTTTCCATGAAGGCCAGCTCTGTGGAGTGTACGGCTTAAAGTGGTCCTACGGACATATTCTCCAATCTCCGCTGTGGAGCTTCGGAGCTCCCTCGGCGCTTATCTTTGGTCTTTTTGTTGCCTCTGATTTATTGCCCTCCTTGCCTGGTCTGTGAGCCTCTCTTGGCAGGTTTGTTGTGCTGCCATATTCTTTCCATTTTTAATAATGGATTTAATGGTGCTCCATGGGATGTTCAAACTTTGGGATATTTTTTTTATAACCCAACTCTGATCTGTACTTCTCCACAACTTTGTCCCTGACCTGTTTGGGGAGCTCCTTCGTCTTCATGGTGCCGCTTGCTTGGTGGTGCCCATTGCTCAGTAGTGGTGTAGACTCTGGGGCCTTTCAGAACAGGTGTATATATACTGAGGTCATGTGACACTTAGATTGCACACAGGTGGTCTTCCTGATGCTAATAATCCTTTTATTTTGCAAAAAGGAATGTATAAATGATTGTAATCACAAGGGAGGCAGGTGAAATGCGTGTTGGACATAAAATCCTAGAAGACATTCCAAGTGGGAAATTCAAAGAAGCAGTCAGAAAGGCAATCCAAAAACACTGCTAGAACCAGCAGGAACAAGCTGACACAGTTGAATGCATTTTTGGGGATGACCCCCTACAAAATTTAAACAGTACTATATACACACACACAGACTTCTTTATTAAGTGATTTACATTAGGCTGAGCACATTTACATTAGGGATGCACCGATACAAGCATCGGTATCGGCGGTGATACCGAGTATTTGCATGAGTACGCGTGCAAATACTCAGATACCTATAACAAGTACCTGTGCCGCGCCCGCCATCTTCAAGGACACAAAACCGCCGAACACAGTACCTCCATAGCTTCTGCAATCAAAAAACATGGCCGCGAACTCCTCCACCACGGGCGAACGGCCGAAAGTAAACTCCACCTCCAAGTCCTCACTCCTGACTGGTGAGGAAGCCTGTTAATCATCCAATCGGCCAATCAGCGGGAGAAGAGGCCAGCATGGAGCAGATGACTATGCTGTATACATGCTCATCTATTTTGCCCACTAGGGTGATACAAGCCTTAGTTAGCAATGGCATGATAAATAATAATTTCATGTTCATGCTGTTCATAATATTAAGAAACTGACCTGAAATCATTATTTTGTATTGCTTTAGAAAAAATGTGACCTGTCCCTTTAAGAAAAAGTATCGGTAATTGGTATCGGTGAGTACTTGGAAAAAAGTATCGGTACTCGGTCTTAAAAAAGTGGTATCGGTGCATCCCTAATTTACATTTTGATGTTTAAAAAAAAAAAGAACTGTGTGCATGCAGATGCTTGTCTTTCCTTTTTTTTTTTTTTTTTTTTTCAGCTTTGTAGCAATATGTAAACCTCCTCTTTTACTCATCCATAATCTTAAATGAACAATATCGGAATAGTATATTGTTTATACAGTATATGGCAACATCTTTTAATATCTGAAGGACGTTATACAGCAGCTGATGCTTTTCTTATTCATTGTCATTCAATGGGAACTTGGGCAACTAATTGGGCATTTTGCTTCACTTACACAGCCTATTGTTAGTGATCTATATCTTATTAAATATGATAGTTCATAGATGCAGAGGAAACCCAATAATGTTCAGAAGAGATGGTGCATAACCTTTTTCCAAGCTGAAAGTAACAGAGGTTTATTTTTGTAAAATAGATTATTATAGCTTTTGTGGTGACTTGGAGCACTGTTTTACAAATATTAGTAATATGCTATGCTATTTTTAGGCAGTATTAAAGTGTATGTTTTTTAGTGTTTAACCCACGCTGCTATCTGGATATTGTTGTGGGTGGTGTATAAAAAAAAAATACATGCACATAACTGGGCATTTAGTGAAGTTGTTTGTCTTAAGTGCTGTTGCAGAGCTGCACAATATTTGGAGTTTCATAAATGTTAAATATTTCAAATACTGTTTTGTTTAAATATTCTATTCCAAACCTGTAAAATGTATGAAGACCTAGTTCCCTTTCTATGCAAATTTTATATTCCATGAAATGTTAACCAAGTGAAAATAATTCACCAGTCACCTCTCTCTATTCAATCTCTGGTTTAAGCTCATGTCATGTGACCGTTTAGAGAAGCAGTGCTGTTTAAATGTCAGATAGCGGTTTTGTCTGTTTAATATTACTATGTAGTTCTAATATATAAACTCTTTCACAAGTTAATGTATCTTCTATCATCTGCGTTCATTGTATGGAACACTTGGTTTAATGAGTCTGAAAGAACTGGCTAGCCCGTAGCAACCAGATAATCCAGTTTTCTTATGTACCATTCTTGCAATGAAGAAAAGTATACTTCTTTTGGGCACACAAGCATTTTATTAATTAATGTTACATTAGCGTTATAAGCAGTAGATGTATTAAGATTTCCCCATGTTGTATGGAAATGCAAAAAAAAACCATAAAGTCAGCTGAGATTAATCAATTTGGTTGAGAATATTTCAGATTATACCTTCAATTTTCTCTGCGCTTACACATGATTGATTCAGAATCGCTTGTGTGGTGGGGTAGTCTGACCTTGTGCTTGAGGTACATTTTACATAAGGGGCCCATAGGCTTCAAATGATCTTCCGATCTGGTGCTTTTCAGGAGACTGTCACATACGGGGTCTATGTATAAAATAAAATTGCATAGTTTTATTCATCCAGCAAAAGGTGCAGGTCAATTCACTCTGTGTAAGTTAATCAGTTGTTGTTAGAATGGGCAAAAAGTAAAACACATATAACTATGCTTCTTTAAAATTGTTTATTCATCCATCTCTGCATATTATCACTACAATATGTTTAAAGCTGAATTCCAACCTTCCCTTTCAGTCTTGCACAGTTATACAAGCTCCTCTTCTGTACTGAAATTCTTTCTGATTTTACCGCACGCTGTGAGCCTCTTACCGTATACATAAGCAGCTGCAGCAAGTCAGATAAAGCCCAACTCATTTCCTGGCTGGCGGATGTTCAGCATCAATAAGTTCTTTCCTCCCCAGTCTTACTGCCCCTTTCAATTATTTGATTTCCCTTCTATCAAACATGGAGGCTCAAAATCGCATGTGGGCTTTGCCTATGGCAGTCTGTATGCAAATGCTGCTTACCTAGGAATGCCCACTCCTGCAGACTGATATCTACCCATCAAGAACCAACCCACTGCATGTATCAGAGCTTAGAGCACTTGAGGAGTACTGATGCTGGGTGCTGACGGTCCCTCCCACCATCCATGATCTGGCTGCATTGCATAGAGAAGCAGGTAGCTAATGATGATATGAAGTCTAAAATAAGGTATTTAGTGAAAACAGGTTATATTTTAAAATGTCATTAGCAAGTTGATTTGGGGGGGGGCGGCGGGGGGAGAAAAATATAAGCAGATTTAAGTAGAGACATGTCAAAAGGTCATTAACTGTGGATTCAATTGTATTTAATGTAACACTAACTGAAGTCAGACATATGGTGGACAAATTTTAAATTAAGTGCCTATATGTAAAATGGTACTGTAAAACTGCTTTTGTTGTGCAAAAATTGTATCTCTTCATGCATTTCATTTACCATAACCTTTTATATAAAACTGGATATACCACTCCGTTGCATACATAGATCGTAACATTTGTATGTGCACATCAACCATTTCCATTTTTGTACCATAACGTCTGCCATCAGGAGCAAAGTTTAATTCCACGCAGAGATAAAGTAATCGTCAATATAAAATTACATTGTCATAAGTTGGTCACAAGTTCTTAGGCTTTTTGTAGATATGGGAACCTTCATGGGTAACATGCTAGAATAGTGTACCCTTGAGTTTCCTTCAGCAATGCGAGGGCTATGTTGGCTTGAGCCTCATTTAGACATGTGAAGATGCAGCCCCCTTTTCACCAGTAGTTCCTGCACATCTGTAGGGTGTGTGTGTGTGTGTGTGTGTGTGTGTGTGTGTGTCCTGGTTAAATGTAGTCAATGTTCTCACTGGAATTTGTATGGAGTTGAGCTGGGATTTTGTTTTTAGCCTCACAGATCTCATGGCACCCTCCACTCCCCAATTTCACTCTTGTGCCATGTAGCAGTCTGCATCTGAAAGTAATAGCAGCCATTGTGTACACAATTAACACCTACTGTATTTCATCCTCGAACCTAAATTTATGTGGACCTAAAACGTGTATGAATTGAACTGATATTTGAACTATAGCTGGTTACCATGGGTTACTGTACATCATTCTTGCTCTTGCACTGTTTAAGTAAGGCTAAAGTTTTGTTTGTAATCTTGCGCATTATTACTCTTAATATTATGATTTTATTAATGGCTACCGCATATTGCAATTATTATTGGCCACTATTTCCACAGAACCAGTTAGTTTAAGACTAACCAAAACTCTTGTTTTCCAAAGAAACTACAAGGTCCGGGCTTTTGATAACTCAAGCCCATAATGCATCTTTCAGCATGGGGTACCATAAAATATATCTATACAGCCCCCACCTTCAATCTAAAAACACAGGAGAGAGAATCTGCACAGAATAATTCTTTACTTCATTTAGCTGTGATGTACTAGATCATTTTAGGGAAGCTTATTCCAATGTGAACATTCAAAAAGACGCCAATATGCCTAGTTTGGTGTAATGTCATTCCACATTATCTTCCTGTTTATTTGAGGGCTGATATTAAACAGATTTATACTGGATGGACTCTTCCCAAAGGAGAGGAAAATGAGAGAAAATATATTTGAACCTCGTTTTGTTTGCTTGGTTATATTAAAGGTGCTCATGTGTTTGAAAAGTTCACTTATCCTTTAAAAAGGAAATACATTTATTTTGTATAAGTAATTAATAATGGAATGTAATAGCTGATAATGGGCATTAATACATATTTTATGTAACCCTATAGATGGAGCTGCTGTTTAGGCTTGTGTGTTTATAATGTATAATGCTATAATGGTAAATACAGTAGTTTTGTTTTATTGTACAAGCATCCAATGGCATTTATTACACTGCTAGAGGAGCCAAAAGTGCATTTCTGGGTTATTAGTTATGACTATTACATGGAATGTTATTGAACAGCGGTTTCTGCAAAACTAAATTGGTGGCTTTTATTTAATAAAGGAAAGTACTGTAAACCAGTAATCACATGATTTTCTATTAGTCTGTCCAAGCTGCTGAAATCTGTTTGCTATGGCTTATTGCTAATAACTGAGAAAAAGCATGTCTTAGAGTTGCCAATTGGTTGCTTCTGTTTAATTCTTTTAAACATTGCCTTCCTTTCTCATTCTGCATCCATTAATAATTTTCTGCTAGCTCTCAAACCAAATTATTTTTTTAATTTCTGTACATTGCATCCTGTAAACTACTGTTTATCATTCACATTTCTCAGAATCTTTAGCCATTTATCCTGCTTCTGTATTGGATGAAATGTGCCATCAGGAATATGCCACGTTTTCTTATGTGGTCTGGCATGTGTGGCATGCTGATGGGACCCTTATGAATAGTGGATGCTGTGGAATTTATTTCTACTAATATCGGATAAATAAATAAAAAAACATGATCACTACATGGCAGAATCCTTAATTGGCCACCAACCTGCAATTGGGGTTGAGTCATATTCTTATAGCTTGACTAAAGAATTATGCTATGTGATGTAGAATCCATTGGGGAAACCATTCCACCATCATCTCGCTTTGTAATATCTATTACACTTTGGCAGATAAAGAGGTTTGGAGGTGATCCTAAAGATCCTAACTGATCCTAAAGAAGCCAGTCACTTTTTCACTGTTGACCACTCTCTACTCAAAAAGCATATATATTTTTAAGACCCTGAAGACCAATTCCATCTTCTAGTAGCCACAACCAGAACAGACAGGAATTGGTAGGGTCTAGCTTGTGATTAATTAGTGTACATGGGTTTCAATACATAAAAAGTAATATGTACTGCAAGCATGTTCCTAAGTTTTCAGCAAGCTTTGTGCACCGTTTAGCTCTAGTGTGGAAGTGCTGAATACAGATCTGACTAGGCGTAATGATGAATGCAACAGTTTAAAAACCAGGGGAATCTGCAAACTGCATTTTTTGTTTGTTTCCGGAATATGCATGAAGGTCTAGTGTAGCAAGCCCACAACTAGGTGGCCATTTGCAGCTGTGGGAAAAGGCCACTCATGTTGCAGGCTTGTGGCCCTCTGATTCGGTAAAGAGGGCTATAGAGATGCCTCAGCTGGCATAGGCCTGTGTTGTAGGTTACCCATTGATTTTATGTCCGTACAAGGCGATGTGGAGGGTGATGGCTCCAAGTTTGTGTAAAATGTAGGTAATCCTTTAGGTGCAGAAATAGCAAGGGCAATACAATAGTTTAGGAAAGTTACCCATCAGGAAGGCTGGGAAATTCCATCCTAATAGGAAGTGGAGTTTGTGATTACCTTACGTTTTTCACTTCTGCTTTTCCAGTTCTTCTGTCAGTTGACAAGAAGTCGGTATCAGCTGACTTCTTGTCAAGTGAACACAAAAGGGCTCATAGCAGCAAGGAGTTAATGGCATGTTTCACAAAAGTGCTAGACATACACAAGTATGTGTACCAAAGGTTTGAAAATCAATCTGTCTTTTAATGATATTACCTAAGGCCTCGGACGCAGACAAAATCCATCCTGTCTGTAAGTCATTGTTTCTCTTTAAAAAGTGTATTTGACTGTGTCCTAGAAATATATGTTCTGCCTGATAGAAAAAAACAAGATTAATAGAACTTGGTTATTACTGCTTTGTTTTAGATTGACTACAGTGGCGGCTGATTCACGTGGATTTGATAAAAATTAGTTCTACAGCCAAATGAATGTGAAATGCATTTGCATCATTTTTCTATAATTGTGAAAAAATGCAGGTGTACACAATAGTGTTTGGTTTGTGTGGCAGTAACAAAGAGATCTGTAACCTCCCCTGGTCTATACAGAAGCATTTGGATCTCAATAGAAGTTAATGATGACACTAGTCAAAAGCTGTGTAGTTGCTTACCAGCAGCTCCTTTTGTGGTGTGCTTTTAGGTCCTGTTCACACGACGTCAGTTTTCTGTGCTGACCTGATCCGTACGCTCCTGCACTAAAAATGCATCCCAATGTATCCCTATGTGTTTTATGGGCTACAGTTTCTTACGTGCGCATTCCGTTCAGGTTACGACAGAAAAATACTGCATGTCACATTTTGTACGGTCCGGAAACGCAAAACGCGTCAAAAACGCACTGCAGCTAACACACTGACAGCCCCACTCCAACAAAGAACGTTTTTTTTTACTGGAAGGCCTCCAAAACGCGGCCAAAACACACTGCATCAGTAGCACCGCGTCTGCAGATCCGCACCTGATCAGGACCTGATATCATGTGAACAGGCCCTCAATACAAGGGTACCCTCAGTACAGTAATCACTTTCTACAAAGAGCTCTCCAGACTGATACATGTAACCTAGGATGCATCTGTGGAAGAAGTGTAGTTACTAAACATTTGGAAGGCTTTATAAATCATCTGTAAAATTCGCCTAGACATATTTATAAAGCAGTGAATCTGACACTCAGATACCATACACTGCAGGTGAATCTTCCAGGTGGATCTGATTTAAAGACTGTGATGGATTCACCACTACAGAATGATTTGTTAAGGTGCCCATACACTTTACAACCCTCGCAAGACTTTTGTCTTGCGAGGGTTGTAAAGTAATTTAAAAAACTTACGATCTGCCCATCTTGGACAGGCAGATCGTACTTGCGATCATCACAAGCCCGCCCCCCTGATGGGCGTGCTTCCGATGACTGCAATGCTGAACCGGCAGTGTGCACGTGCGCACACCGGCCCGTTCGGCAGTTATCTCTCGGTCATGCTAAAAACCAACCGAAAATCGTACGATTCTCGGCTGGTTTTCCAACAAATGCCCGAAATACAAAACTCGTGCGACCGTACAGTAGAAACGGTTGCACGCCTTCCATACACTGCCCGATTATCGTACGATCGTGGGATTTCCCGCGATTCTCGTACGAGACTCGTGCAGTGTACGGGCACCTTTAAAAGTCACATTCACTGCTTTATCAATAGATGTGTTTCTTTCTTCACCAAATGAATGCAGCCTTAGCTTTGCTGTAAGTTACGTTCTACACATGCTTGGCGGCAGTTTAGCCCTCAACTGTTTACTATCAGAACACTGTTTAGAAATTTGGTTGACTGATGAGCTTTGTTAACTTTTTTCATATGGCAAATCGACAATAGTGAGCTTTGTTTTTGAAAGCCAAACATGACTATCCTCCAACTGGATATTTTATAGGTGCTCAGGCCAAACCCCAGGATCTGCCTGCGTGTGGCCAACGTAAAAGCAACAATGCGGTTGATGGTACCAAATATTTAATGTGCCATTGTGTGTTTGAAAGTAGGAGGACCAACAATTGTCTTTGGACATAGTATTACAGCCAGTGGACAGTAGCTGCTCTGAGTGTAGTGTTTACAAATTCTTATGAACAAGCAAGAAGTCCTTCATTGTGTGTTTTGACTCTTCATGTCTCATGTTTAAAGATGTATCTGGTTTACACGTACGCTCGCATTTAAATTTTTTCAGTACGCTGTCTTTACGATTAGGTTAGGGAAGGAAGGTTCATGGATGCACAGGGCTCTGTAGTTCCTGGGAAACAGTTAATGTTGTTTTCTCTTGCCTTTTACATAGAGTGAAACCCTATGCATGTATTGCCGGTATCTATTCTCTGAACATTATATCTTAATGGATATTGTTTACCGATTTGGTATTAAATCAAATGCTGCTTGTGGTGGTGTGTCTCCCATTAATCATTGCAAACAAGCACTATTGTAATGTTTACTGTAACCATGGTGCTAGCAGCTGTCCGTGGGAGAATCCATTCATCCAGAGTAGAAAGGTGCTCACATTTTGTTTCTTTTGTTTGTTAATAAAAGCTGCCTTATATACAATTGATATGTTGTATTATATATTCAAGTTTTTGGCAGACTGTTCACATGCTGTCTGCTTGGACGGTAACACTACTATGTGAACAATGTGGAGTGTCTGGCCTGTTGTTAGAGAATGCCAGCAATATATTTGCTCATTTACATTTATATGAACTCAGTATCTCATGCGATCCTTAGGAGTGTTCATGAAACATAATTTTGTTCTTAAAAATTATTTTATATATATTTGTGAGAGGCTAAGGCAGACATTCATTTCTAGTAAGGGCTAAACTACACAAGGAATTTGTAGACTGCAAATGAATCTCAAGGAACTAATTTAATTAATACACAATTTCATTGAAAGATACGGTCCAGACATTAATCCTATGTTCAATTATTGTCAATGGAGGCAACACGGCTACAGGCAACTAAATTTTTTTTCATTCCGAAGACACAGAACCATGCCAATGGAGATTTCACTGTTTGATGTGCTACAACTGAGCAGCTCAAATCCACCCATATAGCTTAAAGCGTCAGGTTCTCTTGATAAGACCGCTCTTCTCATAAATGACTTTACCATGTGGCTCCATTTTGGCCTGTTTTTAAAGTTAAGGTTCCCAGGCTGTCATCCTTATTCTTATGGCTATTCAGATTTTAGTGGCTGCATGCTTGCAGTGAATCACGGTCTCATAATGAAGGTAAAATAAGGATGACCGTGTTAGGGATTCCAACTTTACAATAAATCTGTGCTGAGAAAATACAGTATGTGTAGGCCCCTACCACTGAACTCTACCTTTTGAAATGCTAGTTCCTTGATTTCACGAGCTTAATTTTTGTCACTGACCCTGAACAATATGCTGGAGTTCTGACTTTCCTCTGACTTGCATGCTGATCCCAGGCAGAGAAGGCCAGGCAGAAAGAGTTAAGCAATGGCAGCTGGGTTTCCTTTAAAAACCAAGCAGGCAATTGCGGCACCCACAATGTTATTCTCAGAGGTTTACTTTGATTATGAAAGCCCTTTACCAGAAATGTTAGTTTAGAGAATTTCAGTGCATTTATATTAGTACATGGTTCCTTCTCTTCCCCAATTTAAGCCCCAGGTCACTCTAGTTAGTGTTCTCATAGGGCTGTGGACTCTCTCCCTGTCCTCATGTAACTGTAATGGGCCAATCACCAAACACCAGCGATGTTGCATGCTCCTCGATAGAAGGATCGGGTGTTTTCTTTGCTCCCGATGGCTGAAGAGAATGTTGGAGAGGCAAAGAAAAGGTATGTGCTGCAGGGTAGGAGGGCAATAAAGCACACAGGTTTGCTTCAAGACCTTTGTCCTCCTCCCTTGTTAGTGTCTTGCACTTGGACACATATTTTAGTACCAGCATTAATGGGCAACAAGAATGCCTTTAAATCTACTTTTATACCCTTTGTCACTGGTTGATCTCTAACTCGATTTGAGGTGTCTTAGATCAGACATGCCTTATACACTCAAATAGTGCACTTTATCAAATCGTTGAATTATTCTACAATCTCACTATACACCAGCCAGCTTTGGCTGTGTGAACATGACTGTTTTTTTTTTCCGGATCTGTCCATGGGAAATAAAATAATTGTTGAAATTCATCTTGGGCTATCGAGTCTGGTATTGTTTTTTTTGGTATTTCATCACTTGCATTAATTTGTCTTACAATCACAATGGCAGTGGAACAAACTCTATCCGGGTAATTCACAAAAGGGGAAGAGTTTGGAGAAAGCAGGAGAAGTGAACAATCTAGGACAACATAGGTGATTTGGAAAAAATCTCCAATTCAGCTCACTTTCCAGTTCAGCTATGTTGTCATAGATTGTTCACTTCTCCTGCCTTCTCCAAACTCTTCACCCTTTTGGAAATAGCCCTGTAGATGTTCATAGCAAATGGTTGACATATGCACTTTTAGATATTGAAGGGATACGTAGCGTCTTTCCTTTGTAAGGTTGTCTTTTCCAGCATACCAGTTTATAAGCACAGGCTTTCATTACAAGGACACATTTGACACTATATATTGTGTCCAGTATTATGTGTTTACTATAAAGAAACCTTGTTTTACTGAATGCAATCTATATTTTTACATCTTACATACAGAGCACATTATGGATTCTACAAGATACGTTCTTTCCAGGTATATAGCTGGAACTTTATTACTACTCCACAGGAATTCTGATTTTGAAAAGCCTAGCAGTAGAACCACGGGCCCTTACAAACAACAATAAATGCCAAATCAGGGCCCGATGACCAGTACCTTCGTGTAAGCTCTCCATTTTGTAGTAGTGTTCAATAGTCATTGAGTGCAGGTTATTCATCTCAGAAAGGCCTCTAATAAGTAAAAGCTACTTTTATAAAATGGTTCTAAATGGTAGCATATTTTTTTTGTACAGTATCAAAATGAATGTATGCAGTTTAAAAATGGTAGAAGACCTGTCACGCAAGTGATAACAAACCTAGCCTGCTGCTCTAATGACAGGGCTCTGACGCAAACAAATATTTTGTACTGAGGTCCCAAACAGGTAGAGAACCACTGTGAGGTGTTTCGATGAAATGCCTTAAAATTCTGGTATTGTGGTTCATTAAATATCAAGACTTCTATCCAAATTATTATCCTTCCCCTCTGAACTGATGGCAGATCTGGGCTGTTTTAATTCAATAAATGTATTTTACATGTTTTTTGTGTATTTCCTTGAAGCAGATTGTAATGCTTAATGTAAAAGGTTGTAGATACTCATTCCAGGAATATGAACTGACCATCAGCTGAGTGCGTTGCTTGTATACTGGGTCAGTGGGATCTGGCTTTCTCTATATTTGGTGTCTAGGAATAATGTGGCATGTCATAGGGATAGACTAGTGATGCAGGTCTGCTGTGTCCTTCTCCTCTATTTGTACTTGCTTCCATTTCAGCAGTCGGGAGCTGTGATTTATGGGTTAAACAATGAGTGTTTTCTGAAGGTGAGCTCGTATGTGTTTTTTAAGTATAATGTATAGAGAATGATCTTTCCTTCGAGTGGTAAACCTCTTGCCAAACTTCACAAAGATGTACAATTCCAATGAGACCAGTCGTTAGCAGTTAAAGGATTTATGTATAGAAATCACATTTCCATAGTTGACTTGTACTTTCTCATGTAAGCTAGGCATATACTAGTCCATTTTTCCCCCCCTTTTTCAGCTTTTGAGCTGAATGGAAAAAATTCTACCAATTTCCTCTCTCCATACTAAACAGCACGGATGGAGGAATCTCCCGCTACAGCTATTGTACATTGATAGTTGGCCCCACTGGCTGTCAAAATACCAGAACAGTGTTTGCATCTGATTAGAGGCGATCATTTTCTGCCCGGGTCCAATTTTATCGAAGGATTGCCAGGCAGAATCTAGAAGACAGGGCCACCCATAGAGTGAACTTCATCCGGTTGATCAAAAACCAACTGAAATCCGCTCAATGCATAGCCAGCTTTAGTTGTGCATCGGTAGTGTGGGAAATCCCAGACTACAGTAGCTGATCTTAGTTATGTATGATATATAATATTCCCAGGTAGTCATAATTACAATACAAATGCAGCAGCAAAATCTTAAGTTTGCATAGAATTCTGGATTAAAGTGACTAATCCTTACAGATGAGGAGGTTCTTTAGATGTACGCTAGAGGAATGGAACATTTCCAGCCCATGCAAGGCATCTTTTGGCACCCACTTCCATGCTGCATGTTTCTGGTATTAAAGGAAAGCTTTACTGATATAAATATGGAGGCTGCCATTACTGACCCCATCTGAAAATGCTAGTTACCTGGTTCTCTGCACCTAGAACAGGCACAGCGTTCAGGAAAGTTTAATGTCAGAATGTCTGATCTGCACACTTATTCTAGGTCGCTGGTTCAGTGTTCAAGCAATTGGATCAGCATGAGAGCCGGGGGGCCAAGTATATTTATTGCAAGCATTTTCAGTAAAAGATATCAACAATGGCAAGCAACTTGTATCCTCAAGTACAGGTTTCTTTTTACGTATTGGTTGTCCTCAACCTGACATTGTCAGTCACAGCTCTGTGTGGATCAATGAAACCTTTGTTAAGTTCTGAATCACACTTGTTTCAAGAGACACATTGCTGGAACACTTTAAATGTGCAAACTCTTCCAGTGCTATATGCATTTAATGTGTTCTAGTTCTGGGGAAACAAACATTCCAGTTGAAGAACTTGAAACTCTCCTTTTATTTGAATGCTACTAGCTTTCTAACTCTTTCAAATGCCCTCTGTTTTCTATGGGCATAGAAATGTACTCGCAATGCAGCTGCTAGAGATTCACTGGACACGGGTAGAATACCAAAACATTACTTGTTTACATTTGCTGAATTGCCATCAAGGTAATACCACATAACCTTTTGTCTATCCACTAGTCCGGGATGACTGGACCCCCACTAACATCTTGCACTCTTGGCATTCTATTAATAGGGCCATGAAAGTAATCTATACCACCCAGGCTTCATGTTCTAAAGGCTTGGAGTCAGAAAACTGAAACCTGATTGGCTGGTTGCTATAGATTACAGAAATGTGCTCATTGCTTTTTCCTTGATGAAATCAGCCCACAAGTGTAATAGTTTGCATTGGCTCATTCGTCCCGTTTTCCAGTGTGATAAGTAGGTACATTAGAAGTATCATTGCTGCTACTTTAACTGCTTCACACCCAGAGGAGCATTTGCAGGAACCCGAGTAGTGTAGTGGTTAATGTGTCCTAATAGGCTAAATGAAAGAGCGGTACACTTTGTAGATCTCCATTTGGAAATCTGTCTTCATTATTAGCTGGGTACTATATTCCTATGTTGCTTGTAACTACTACTTCTAAAGGCGTATGCCATCACATTCACATCCTCACAATACAGTACCTGCAGCCTATTTCCTGAGCCAAAACTGTCACTGGACCTCACTGACAGCATTTACACTTTACATTGTCACCATGCCATTCTGCCTATTGCAACTATTGTGTGTTTTACTTTACACATTATATGTATTTTTTTTCCCTTTGCTTATTCTCTGTTTGGGTTGTTAATGTTGCTTGCATCAGTTTGGAGTGTAACTTTCACTAATTCCTGCAATAAAAACATAAACTGAAATTCTGTCTCTTGGTTCATTTTGTAGAAACTGGAGCCAATATATACAATTGTTTTTGGGGAGGTGTTGCATCTACGCTAAACTGTGTGGATGGAGGAATCCCCCACTGGGCCAAGCCTCAGTATCTTGCTAGTCGGCCCCCCTGGCTCTCAAAATACCTGAACAATTTGATTGGTTGCAGGCATTGTTCAGGTGTTTTGAGAGCCAGCGGGGCCAACTAGCAAGATACTGAAGCTTGGCCCAGTGGGGGATTCCTCCATCCACACAGTTTAGCGTAGATGGAGGAATCTGTTGCATTATTTCCATCTGACCAGAGAAAATCTGCAGATCATCTATAGGTGTATGGCCAGCATTATGAGGGAAGTATATCATTCCAGGGGTTAAGTACTGCTAGGAATTATGTTTCAGGTTAAAGCTAAACTCCACCTTTAAAGAAAAATAAATGCACACATTCATAAAAGAAAAAAAATTTGCATTTTGTTTTTTTTGCTTAGGAGCCAGTAAAGCATTGCAATTGTGATCAAGTGGATAGCAGGTACAATGCTCTGGCTCCTGCAGACTGTTCCTCCCATCCCCGTGCATTCCTCGTTATGGACAATCAGTAAGAGGAAGGAAAGAATGAATGGACAACAAGTGCAGTACGTCGCACTACAAGCCCCTCTGCCCTGGTGGTAAACGTGACGTATAGTTTTTCCATTCACAGATCCTGTCAAAGGACATGCACAGCCATGCTAGATTAACAAAATATATATTATAGCAGCAGCATGTAGGGTGCAGAACCTATGTGATTAAGGTATGGGGGCAGGATGGAGGTGGCAAAGTAACCATGTTTCAGATTACACCCTAAATCTGGCTGTAACATGAAACATAGTCTAAGGGCCCAATCACATCATAGTGTGTTAATCACATGCTGCCATGCAGTTAATGTGCGCTATTGCACAATGCACCTAGCGTGCATTACTGTGTGCTAGGTGCATTGTGTTGCCAATTATTTGAATGGTACCCCATCACACACCTCCCAGCTGCCTTGCACTGCAATGCACAGTGCCTCAATACCGTAAGATGCTGTGAAAAAAAAGTGCATGCAACACAATACACGGCAGCTGGGAGGTTAGATTAACACAACGCTATGGTGTGAATAGGTTCGTAAACATAAACTTTGCCTTTAAGGTTTCAATCCATGTTAACTCCATTAATTGTGTAATAGCATGCCTTTCTGTGTGTTGATCAAATGTAGCGCATGCACTGCTTTTTTTCTAACGCATGGCAATGCACTATATTGCTACCAGGAGGTGCATTGTGGTGTCATTCACAAAGAATGACAATACAGTGCACCTAGCGCATGTAGTACAACGCTATGATGTGAATGGGTTCTTGCTAGCAAACATCGCATTTATTAGTGTATTTGCATCACAGTCACACTAATCATCCTCGTCCTATAACCATCTGTCACTTATGCGTTTCATCCATTTGGGCTTAAGGGGCAGCTATAAGGAGGGATTCTTATGTGCCTCGGTAATAAAAACAGCAGGTGTTGATTAATCGCAGTAAGGGCCCGTTCACAAAAACTGCGGTAACCTACGTTTTACCGCACTGGTTCAACACAGGCCACCGCAAGGACACATAAAACAATTGCTTTTATGTGTCCCGGTCACTCCACAACATGGGGTATGAGTGCGGTTTGCTGCATGTTTCCATTTTATCACAGTGCACTGGATGCCACTGCAGGTTGCCGCACAAAAGAGCATCTCACTGCACTGCTGTGTGGGAACCTGAATGGAGTGCACAGTTTTTCTTCCTTTTTTAAACTTTATGTGGAGTGTAAAATCTGTAAACAGTAAGCGCTCCAGCAGTGTGGGATACAACACATGCGGCCTGGAGCTGCCACAATGCACCAGCTCATCTGCTAAACTGCAATGTTTTAGGGGACGGGCTAGTGGGAACAGACCCTGAATCTTTTTTCTGAAATACATTTTTATTGGATAAAAAAAAAAGGGATTTTGCAATGCAAAGAAGATAAGTTGTATAATGGTAGGAGCGCCAGCATAAAGTGTACAGTAATAAGCAATACAGATTATGACATAGACATATCATGGGCCTTGAAGAAAAAAAAATTTCCATTATTGTCAAAGGCATCAACTTTTTACAAACGTCAAGACGTCCTCTCGAATCTTTATGATCAAGAAACATTAGTGTGTACCTCTTAATGTTCAAATAGAAATATAGAGGAGTATAGAAAGTTTTGTTTAATTGAAAAATAATCGAAAGTAAGGATGTGCGTATCTATCGCTTTTTAATTGCAGGAGGATGTGGTAATCACATTGACAAACGTATATATTGTTAGGACAAATGTAGAATGAATATCATATCAATTGCCGAGCACTCCTTAAAAAAAAACGATCAAAAAACTAAGGAGATGTTGTTTAGAAAGAGAGAGAAATAAAAGTGCAGAAAGAGAAAAAGAAAGGGAGGGGTTAGCAAGAAATAAAAGAGAAAAAGATTAGAGGGATGAAAGAGAAATAGAGAGACAGAGGAGTTCAGGCTGTGTGGGGAGGAGGGAGCCGGTATCATCTAATGAGTTGCCATTAAATAATTCATCAAAGAGTAAATAGTCTAAGATGTGGGTCTGGGGGTAAATATTTTTGCACCCATGGTAACCATATTTTTTCAAAATGATGCATAGTATTGTTTAATTTGGCAGTTCTTTTCTCTTGGGACATTATCCAGTGAATGTGACGTTTGACATTAGCGATACTAAGGGGATTTCCAGGATTTGGCTATTTCCCTCTTTGCAGCTGTAAGAATGTGAAGGAAAAGTTCAAAAAAAGCAGAGGAGATATCATCCGGCTTATAATTAAGCAGAGCTATGGATGGATCTTTGGGTATGGGTCTATTCAGGAAATCAGAAGATATATTAACGATGCGGTTCCAAAACTTCACGACCCTGCCTCTTAATACACAGAGGTAAAGCATCTCATATTCAATCTGTGGAACAGTTATAAACGTTCTTATACATAGTAACACAAATTAAAAGAGTACAAATACATTTGCTCTTCCAACACAATCACATTATGCTGTTTTATCTGTTGCTCTCAAACTTGTAAGGTCTCCGTATATAGAGTGTTCTCATTCCACACTGCAATCAGAACCCCTCCCTACGATTAAACCAACCTCTACCCTTTCACTGCCAAAACATTATTTTTTACATGTTGCAAACCACATTTATGGCCTGAAAAATTTTATTTTATTTAACTTTTTTTAAACTTTTTTCTTTTGATCCATTGCTATCACATAGCGGGGGCTTACAAGCCCACTATGTGATAGCACATTAGTGGTGACAGGTTCTCTTCAAGGTGACATTAGGGGTCTATTAGACCCCTAGTCTCACCTTTCCACTTCAAAGAAGCTTTTCAAGCGCCAATTGGGCTTGAATAGCTTCTGCCCCAGCTTTTCTTGCTGGGGAATGACAGCTGAGAAGCCAGAAGTGATGCAATCAGCATCTCTTCAGGTTTTAGTCAGTGGGGAGGGACCAGCTAATGGATATTAACTGGTCTCTCTCCCCTGTTCCAAAACCCGCAGGAAGGGCAGTGGTTGGAAGGGGGGGTTACTGTTAGCCATCCTGTGGAAGCATTCTGGTGTCACCTTAGCCGCCAGAATCACTTCCAGTGTAAAGCTGGCTATAGTTGCCTGGAGTGCGTCTACAGTGGCCCGCTGCCAGCGACACCCGTTGTTGGCATTAGAAGGGTTAATGTAATATGCATCTAAAGCCTAGAAAACTGAATCTACGACATCTACAAATGCATAAATATATACATGATCCCACACAACATACTGGGAACTGTAGAAGTTAAAAAAGAACTATGGCAAAACCATTTTTGGCCAAAGATTTCTTTAGATGCCATCCTAATGCCCTCCTGTGACCCAAAACCCAGCATATAGAGGGCTAGTGCCTGCTAATATGCTGACAGTGCAGAGCCGCTCTGCAGCCAGAAAATATCCCAACAATATTGTCAGGATCCACCCTGCTGTCTGATTGACAGCCAGCTGTGCCCGCCCCCTCCACTGCCTGTCCCTCCAGGTAGCGTTGAAGGAACAGAGAGGGGGGACATTGTGGGGAGTGGTGACTGACGGTCTTCACTCTCTGCTGGGAGATGATAAGGAACTGAACGGGCAGCGTTTTGTTATCGCTCAGTTCTCAAACTATAGAGTCGATGTGTGACAGCTGCAGTATCACACATGGGCTATAACTAATGGGATGAGTGCTTTTCACTCTCCCGATAATTCTCTTTTTAAGTTGGTATGACCAGACAAAGAAAGGGGAAAAGTAAATGAATTTTCGTAAATGACAATAGTTGCACAGATAATGCACCTATAGGGAGCAAAGACATTTTATTCATAATAATAAATAACATCTCACTCAAAAGTCATACCTTTAGGGATGCACATGTCTAACTTAAATATCCAGTGCAACTCTCTCTTGCTCAACAAAGAGAACCTTCCTCCCCCTCCTAGATGTACAATCTACTCTCTCTATAATCTGTATTCTCAGATTGTGTATTTTAGCTGCATTCAGCAGAGAGTTCTGTGATGTACTGCAGCCCATTAATAAAATAGTGGCCACAGCATTGAGCAATAATGGAAAGTGCGTGGCAATATCTCTGTTATAAATTGGCCCCTTAGTTATGGTAAACAGATATATTTATTCCAATGACATATAGCGCTGCCAGTTAATGCAGCACTTTACATGCTATTCATTTCTATCAGTCCACCTGCCCTCAAGTAGCTTACAATCTAAGGTCCCTAGCTCACATATGAAGGTCAGGTAGATAGACAGGAGCCAATAAACCTCTTTAGAGTGTGGGAGGAACCTCATACAAGCACCAGAAGAACATACAGATAGTGATCTAGCCAGGATTAGAACCGAGGACCCCAGTGCTGTAAGGCAGAAGGGCTAAGCTCAGAGCTGCCCAGGTACTTGTGAGAGTGGGGGGTTCCTAGCCTCACCCAAATCTAGTGTACCCACACACTGCATACATGGGGCGTCTGCCCACTCTTACATCATAAAGGGGAATCTCATGAGGTTCAGTTCTTTTTGTTTTATTTCTTTGAATGCAACATTTCATCAGCTGTGTATCAGCATCAGGTAAACGAAACCTCACATTACGTAATTGGTAACTACCCAATAAACAAAACACACCAAAAAGCTGCTACACAGACAGTGATCAGTCAGCCAAGTCTCATATGCTCAATAATTAAGCAGCCGTCTCCAATTTCCTGGAGCACAATGCCTAGCTGCAGCATGATTCACGTGACTCCAGTGACAGCAGGTTGCCAGGATACCGCATGTAAACACTCCCGCTCACAGCTGATTGGTTGCTCAGCGTTCCCATGGAAACGGTCTCTAGACGCTGCTGTGAGTTGCAGGAGCTGCAGATCGAGGATCGCTGGAGCCACCGATAAACGGTATGTGACATGAGCCCCTCGGCTGTCATGGTGGGACGGGGCGGATGTTTACCGTGATCTGGGGGCTTATTTTTATTCACTATTACTACTGTCAGCGTGAACATATCAGTAAGACCAATGAAGGGGTGTGTGTGTGTGTATACTTATATCATCTCAAAATATAACAATCATATTTACCTCCCTCTAACCTGGAGTGGACAAGCCCCTTACATGCAGTACTGGACAACCTTCAAATATTTTATTTATTTTTAAACACAATTGAAGTCCCTAGGAACCCAAATTAGTTTACATTAACTCCTTCATTCCCTTACTATTTTTGTTGTTGCTGTTGTTGTTTTTTTTTACATCCTTTGTATGTAAATGTTTTAAATGTGCGTTAGGTCTAGTTTGTAGCGCCAAATTTTGTATTAATGCTTTGAACCAGTAACATGATTTTAGCACCTTTATAAAATGGACAAGCCGCTGGAATAACATTTGTCGTTAACCCTAATCATTTTGAATCCCAAGATTTGTAGTCAAACTTTTTGATAACCCTTATTATTGTTATTATTATTAATTAACTCCCTTTTTCCCTTACCATTCATTTTTTTGCAGCGTTAAATACAATGGTTTAAGGGTAGGGGGCCCACTTTGGCACCCTCGCCTTGGGGACCATTTTTATCTGTTTGCTTCAATACTTTGTGATCGGATACAAGCATTAAAATAAGGATGTCTGACTTTACTTAGGGATGCACCAATGCCCATACCGAGTATTTGGGCGAGTACTCGTACTCACCCAGATGACTCACCGCCCAGCTTCCTGATTGGCCAGGAAGCCAGCCAAACAGCATGGAGTCGGCTTTCTGGCTAATCAGGAAGCTGGGCGGCTGGTAATGACCGGCTTCCTGATTCCATGCTAGAGGAAGTACAGGTATCGGGGAGTACGGAAAGATAAATATCGGTACTCGATACCAAAAAAAGGGTATCGGTGCATCCCTAACTTTACAGGTTTGCATACTTGTTCCAGGCCAGTGACTGAAAGCTTACAAAACCCAGCTGGTTGGTCTTCTAGAGAGACAATGAGCATCTTCAGAAGGGGATTGACAATCTGTCTCTAAAGGTGCCCATACACTGCACGATTCTCTATGAGAATTGCGGGAAATCCCGTGAGCGTACGAGAATCGTGCAGTGTGAATGAAGACGTGCGACCGTTCCTACTGTACGGTCACACGTCTTTTGTCTAAGGAGCATGCTAGAAAACCAGCCGAAAATCGTACGAATTTTGGCCGGTTTGAACGGTGCTCGGGAGACAAATGCCGAATGGGCCGGTGTGCGCACGCGCACACTGCCCGTTCAGCATTGCGGAGGGGGAGGCTTGCGATGATCGCAAGTACGATCTGCCTTTCCAAGATGGGCAGATCGTACGTTTTTTTAAATTACTTTACAACCATCGCAAGACTTAGGTCTCGCGATGGTTGTAAAGTGTATGGCCACCTTTAGGGAATGTTTGCTTTAACTACCTCCCTACCTTCTTGGATGCAACTGGGCGTGTATACACGTCCTGTTATTCCCGCCCATCGTGTGCGCGAGCGGGAAAGACGCATAATTTAAAAACCGGCAGTGATGCCTGTTAACATACAAGCGATCTGCCGTCACGCCGATACCCCTTCCGCTGTCACGCTGATCCCGGGCTCCGCTGTGCCCGGTGCGAGCCCGGGACCAGCATAGTGGCTCTCTGAGAGGAGATTAGAGGGAGGTCGGTCCACGACCTCCCTCCGGTCCCCTCTCCACTGTCAGAATGCGGAACTGATGTATATTACATCACTTCCGCATTCTCGTGTCGCTCTCCAGCTTCAGATGCTGGAGAGAAGCTGATGAAGCAGATCTGTGCTTCATCAGCTTCTTCAGGGGGGTCCTAGGTGACATTAGGGGTCTTGGAGACCCTTGATGTCTCCCTAAAGAGGACCTGTCACCTCTTTTGCTATCACATATAGGGGTTTCTTAGCCACCTCTGTGATAGCAATAAAGTTAAAAGTGTGATAGCAATAAACAAAAAAAAATAGGAAAACAATTTAAAGTTTCCCCTCAATTTTTTTTAAAGTTACACATAAAAAAGAATTAACATTTTTTTTTTAAAGTCCGCACCCCTACATACACGCATGTAAACATGTGTCAGGTGCGCATACCTGCGAAAACGACGATTGCGCCCATTACGCAGCACATGTTACATATCGCCGCGAACGTCGGAATGAGAGCAATAGACTGATAACACTAAACTGATGAGCTGTAAAAGCTTTTAAAGCGTCGCCTATGGCCAATTTTGGGTATGCTAGTTTTTTGCGAGTGCTCGCAATTTTTAAGCTTGACATGTTTGGTGTCTATTTACCCGATGTGACCCCGTCTTTTATATTTTACCAAAAAAGTGGGTAATATTAGTTGTTTTATAACATAATGTTTTCAACATTTTCAGTAATTTCTCCAGAATATAGTAAAAAATAAAACCCGTAGTGGTGATTAAATACCACCAAAAGAAAGCTCTATCTGTCCCCAAAAAATGGTATAAAATTCTTTTCAGTACAGCGTTGCATGACGGAATAAATGTCAAAGTACCGCAGCGCTGAATACTTAAAAATGGCCTGGATGGGAAGGGGGTTTAACACCCCAGACTTCAAGCGGTTAAGGAAGTCAACTTGCAGTGCCTGCTCCTAACTTTTGCTTTCTAAATTTTGAAATGGCGGATATGATGGTGTGTTAAGACACAGAGGGGTTGGTTCACTAAAGGCAAAGAGACTGTTTACTGTGCAAGGAAAGTTTCCCTTAGCAAAGAATACCCAATCATGTGCAAGGAAAAAAAAATATTAGTATTTATGATTGCACATGATTGGATGTGGGAAGTCACCAGAGCTTCACTATAATCACTAAGCTAAGGGAATATTCCCTTGCAAAATAAGCAGTCTATGTACCTTTAATACATCAACCTCAGTGGTTGCTATGCAATCGTGGGATGTGTTTGCTGCAGCAGGCACACGTGTAGCATGGCAACAAGCCATGTGTCTGCATACCAGTAATCCACAAATTGTTAGTGGCCTGTAAATATCATTTTAACGCAATGAACTCTGTTAATTTTGCCAGTAGTGGTAGGTGCTAGAGAGCTGCTAAATTGTCTATTCATTGCTATCCAATAGGACTGGATGTAGATATACAGGTGAAACTCGAAAAATTTGAATATCGTGCAAAAGTTCATTTATTTCACTAATGCAACTTAAAAGGTGAAACTAATATATGAGATAGACTCATTACATGCAAAGCAAGATAGTTCAAGCCGTGATTTGTCATAACTGTGATGATTATGGCTTACAGCTCATGAAAACCCAGATCCACAATCTCAGAAAATTTTTGGCAGTGTGGGCAGGTGCCAAGTCCTGCTGGAAATTGAAGTCAGCATCCCCATAGAGCTCGTCTGCGGAAGAAAGCATGAAGTGCTCCAAAATCTCCTGGTAGACGGCTAACATGCATTAGTGAAATAAATGAACTTTTGCACGATATTCTAATTTTTCGAGTTTCACCTGTATATGCTGATATTTAGTGATTTCACAAGCTCATCATCATTTTAACATCAGTATTAGATTATTATATTTATTGCTCATTATATTAATTCAAGTTTATTATTTTAAAATAGTACATAGTGTGACATAAGAGGGTGAATAAGCTTTGGTGGCATATTAATATCATTTCTGTAGTTTGATACAGTAGTCATCCACAGCATACATATAAGGGTACCATCTAACGAGGAGAACATCAATGTCATGTTACCCTGCTACATATGACTTTCCATCTCCCTGCTTCTGTGACAGGTTTACTGCTTTTCCTAGAAATCTGCATTAGAGCCCATTCACAACGGGCGGTTGTGGATCAGTGCGGTTACCGCGCCGATTTCAAAAGGAAGGTTTGGGCGTTTTTAATTGCGTTTCAGTGCTAAAACTCAATTAAAAACGCCCAAAACCGCGCTGATCAGTGCGGCTCCATTGAAAGCTGTATGGAAAGCGCACTGATCAGCGTGGAAAAAATAGTGCAGGCAGCAGTTCGGGCGGGGGGTGGTTCAGTTCGCGCTGAGCTGCGCGGTCGCATGAACGGTCCCCATAGCAATGTATGGGATTGTTCATGTCGGCAGATCCGCATGGCCAAAGCGCCCCGGTGTTAACGGGGCCTAAATCAACTTACAGTTATCCCACGCAAAATATACGTTCTCTGATTGCTGCATGCATAAATATGTGCTTTGACCTCAACTTTCCTTGTTACAGCAGTGGAACTACTGCAGACCCTCCCACTTAGCAGTCGGTTTTAGAAGGGTCATTGCAAATCCTACATTGGTACCTACAGAACAGAATGATCTGCAACAAGGCTTGTGTAAACCCTCGCATTACATAGAGGGCTCTGCTTATGTTAATGGAGGTTCCCTTTATGGTACCGAATGTAAGAACGTAGATTTTATGTGTAAAACCTGGAAGAAGGCCAGATGCTTTCTATCATTTCCCAAAGAGGTATTCTGACTGGTTGGTGTGAACAACAAAGGCACTGCTCCTTTCCTCCATAAGATACCCATTGTGTGTGTACATGATGTGTTCCTAACAATGATTGTCTGCGCAGCTATGGCCACTCTAAGCCTGAAACCAGGGAGCCGCTTTTCTGTACCAGACTGGCACACCAACAGCGCTCTCATTTCCACAAATGCTGAAAGGCAACGGTCAGCATCTCACCAGATTCGTCAGGAAGCCCGGAATCTACGCAACGAAACCAACAACCAGGTATCTACCAGAAAAGTTGCTTTGTATAATATATGCTTTCAGCAGGGTGTGCTAAGTGAGAATAGATGACAACCTAAA
>NW_017306338.1:1187258-1196293 GCF_000935625.1 Nanorana parkeri
GTAATATGAAATAATACATTTCAGTATATTGAAGTCTTCTATTGTGCTGGTAGATGCTTTATTCTCCTTTTTACATCATTAGATTGATTACCCCACTGAAAAAGCCACTTGCCATCAGAACATTGATGCATTCCTTATAATATGGCTCAGTACAAGGTTTCAATCAGACAAAGGGAGCTGCAAAGCAAGCTGCTGTGCTGTCTCTTTTACTAACCCATAGTGCTCTGGGAACGCTTTGTGATGTTTCAAAGAAGGACTCAAGGAATTTTAAAAACCTACCCTTGCAGTGGGGCTAGTCCCGCACTGCAAGAGTTAAGTGCTTGTTTTGTCTAGGGGGCACAGATAAAGCAGATCTACTCACCTGATTCCAGGCCCTGCAGTAAGTCAGCACTCACCTCTCTCCTCCTCCACTCTGGCTGTAGTATGTCCCTTGGCGTCCTCATGTCTCATGTAAGTCAATGGGCTTGCTTGAGACATGATGACGGCAGTGGTCCTTAGAACACCGGAGCCCAAGGGAGAAGAGGCTGTGGGGACTGGTCTAGCAGTGAGTATATTTTCTCGTTTTGACTCCCATAAACAAAACAAACATTTAATCCTTACAGCGCGGGACTAACCCCACTGCAATGGTAAGCTTTTAAAATCCCTAGAGTTCTTCTTTAAATGTTTATTTGTAAAAGACAGATTGTATATACAATAGATAGTGACAAAAAAGGATCTAAGACACCAGTTTAAATAAAAAAAGTATAAACCTAAAAAACTACAACTAGAATAAACTTGATCCAAAACCATAAAATGGTTCCATTAAAATGGTGGCTTTAGTGACAGACAACTGGTGTAAACTGCTTTCCCAACCTGTCCTATATGTACGCTAACATTTGTAAGGATGCTGAGGGTTTGTAAAATGCTGATGATCAAACAAGAAGTCAATAAGTAAAAAGAAACTGGAGTATAAAATGAAGCAAGCTGAAATTGAAGAAGTAAATACTAAAATAATGGAGAACAGAGAGAAGTACAGAGAAAAAGGGAAGGCGGCCTAAGCCAAACCTCTTTTTGTATCACAGCTGGCAGAACATGTCTTCAGTGAAGACACAATCATTGTATGGCTGAATTTCCATTTTCCACAAGCTATATATAGATGACAAATACGATAAATGTGGCATATTTGGGAAGAGTTAACTGGGGTTATGTAGGGCAGTATTATATTTGGCATGCTTACAAAACACAACGGACTAGTAACTCAGCAAAGCAACCCTGAAAAGCATTTGTTACATGTTGGCAATAGACTTGTGCGCCATCAAAAAATGTGTTTCGTTTCGGAATATCCGTTATTTCGTATTTCGTGTCCGAAACTCAATTCGGATTCGTACGAAATACGAATTTTCATTAGTTTCGGCACATTTTCGTAACTTTACGAACATTGATGAAGTCAAAAAGCAAAAATACCTTTGTTAATATTGGAGTCGATGTGGTAGTTGTTTTTTTTATCCGAAATACGAAATTCCGTTAACGGATTTCGGATCCGAATTTCGTATTTCGTATTAAAAAAAAAGCTACCATCAACTCCAATATTAACAAAGGTATTTTGCTTTTTAACTTCAATATAACGAATGTTCGTAACGGAACGAAATTCCATTCACGGAATTTTGTATTTCCCGCCTGTATTGTAATGCAACTCTCAGCAGCAGAAGAGAAAACCTCTGATTGGTCAACCAAACGAAATACGAATTCCGTTAACGGATTTCGGATCCGAATTTCGTATTTCGGATAAAAAAAAAATCTTGTCATGTTGTTCAACCTCATTTACAGGGGTAACATTAGTTCCCGTTTCAAAGAAATTCGGATCCGAAATTCGTTAACGGAATTTCGTATTTCGGATATAATTCGGAAACTGCAATTCGGATTTCGGATGCTTCCGAATTTACGAATTCCAGGAAAATCCGTACGAATTTCGATTCGTAACGAAACGAATCGCACATGTCTAGTTGGCAATTATGCAGAGTATTTGTCTTTGATCCTCTGCGTAGAAATACAAAAAAATACATCCTATTCCATAACTGCCTGAGAATGAACCTGTGATTCCAGCTTTTATTTACAGGGCCACCTGTTAGTGAAATCCCATAAGTGAAATCCCATATTGTACACCCTATAGTCAGATCTATCAGGGTTATTCACAGCAGGGTGAAGAGTTTGGAGGAGACAGGAGAAGTGAACAATCTAGGACAACATAGCTGAACTGGTAAGTGAGCTGAATTGGAGACTTTTCCCCTAATCAGCTATATTGTCCTAGATTGTTCACTTCTCCTGCCTTCTCCAAACTCTTCACCCTTTTGTGGATAGACCTGTAAGTGTTTTAGAAATCTACTTTTATTAGGTCACGGCCAACTTTTGTCTGAAAAATATAAGGAGGACACAGACCCCATGTGTTTACAATGGATGTTATGTGAGTGTGTGTGCGCGTATGTATTTTCTATGGCACATACATGATTTGCTTCCCTTTAATATAAATTCACCTCTGTGCTCCCTGAATCTATTTAACATAGTTGATCCCACAACCTGAAACCTTATGACCACACTTTTTCTGCACGGAGCTCACACTAGCATGCAGTCATATATGAAGCCCACTGAGACACTTCATGCATGTGAGTGTTCCTCACTACTCCACCAATGCAACCAAGAGCTGATATGGTGGATCTACTCTTCTTGGCTTATTTGGAATACTGCATGAGGTTAGTGCACCATTCATAAATGGACCAGGAAGACACGATTCTTCCAGCAGAAGCCATTTAATGTTAGAAGTGTAGGACATAAGCAAAGGCAAGCCAGTTCTACATTTGGTGTATTTCTGTAGATTAGCAGACACAGCTAAGGAAAAGGAAAATAGGTGACTATTATTTTTACACAATGCCTATGAAAATAAATACATGTCAGTTTAAATGATATACTGACATTATGACATTTCATAACCAATATTACTTTTTGATTAGACTAAATGGAATGAGCATGATAATAGTACCCGCTTTGGTGATCGTATTGATGAAGTGGAGAAGTGGAAACAAGTGCTGGATAAGTGCCTGGCTGAAGTGGATGCAGAAATAGATGCTTTAACTTCGGTAAGTTGTGTCCAAGTGACTTCAGAACAAACACAGGGGTGGACAAATGAATAGGGAATTCAGGAGCCAGTCTGCCCAGTCCATTATCCAGCTCCTGCAAATCAAAAAGACCTCAAAAGTTAGGCGCCGGCGCCGGCTGAAACCTTTAAGGAGTATTGGCTATCTGCCTCCTGGCATTTGTCCAGCCTTGACATACACTTGCATCAAATGAGGAAAGAGTCTACACTGGTGGAGATGACATCATCTGCTACATACTCCACTGACCAAATGATTACCCATTGTTGCTCATCAGAAGAACTCCTAACACAATACTTTAATACAGTCATTTATGATGAATCACTATAATCAATGTAATATTTCTAGGTGTTAATAACCATACTTTACATTTTCCTTGGGGTCCAAGATGAAAGATGAAGCAGAACAAGCCTTGCAAGCCACGAATGTTCCTTTAGATGTAGCCATAGAGTGTCTGACCCTCCGTGAGAGCCGAAGAAGCATTGACTTGGTGAAAGACCCCGTTGAGGAAGAGTTGCACAAGGAAGTGGAAGTGATCGAGGGAGTACGTAAAGCACTGCAGCAAAAGATCAGTGAAGCCTTTGAGCAGATTTGGTAAATAGGAGCACCATTGGTGGAGATCTAATAGGAAGGTGTAGACTTGCAGCACTTAGGTCTTAGGTCTTAAAGGAGAACTATGGGGTTAAGGCTTTTCCCCATAGTTCTCCTTAGGGTAACGGGAGGACACAAACTAGCGTCCTCCCGTCACCCAAATGTGATTCAAAAACATTTTTTAATCAGCACCTTTCATTAAAAATACCTGGGGGTCATTTTTAAGGCACTTTTTTAAATAGGGTGTCAACGCTCTGGCCTATCTTTCAGTTATGTTCCTGTGTTATCCCCCTGTCACATGGGTTTGTGATGGAGCTTGCAAGTGGCTGTTTTAGCATATATTATATAGGCATGATCCACTGTTTTCATCAACAGCAAAAATACCCTCATAAATGCAATGCAGCCATCACTGGAATGCATTCATGTTGACAGGAAGACAGCAACAATGAACTGCCACAAATTCTAAAAAAAATAGGTGAAAACAGTATCTTATTTGAAAAAAGCAAACCCAAATGTTTATAATACACAGTGCTTTAGCACACTAATGCATGAACAGTGTTATGGCTTTACTATGGCCATACCACTGCCTTAAAATAAGTGAAGGGTACTGCCGTTGTTAAAGCACAGCTGTATGCTTAGTAGATGCATTGTGCTCTGCTTGCTTGGGGACCCCAGTATCTGCTGTCTGATATAAAACTGTGTAATTCAGTCAAGAGTTTACATCTACAGTACTTTAAGTTCACATGGCAAAATCTATCTACTGTAGATATAATAGATAACACCAGCTGTTATCTGTTACACCAACAGTACATAAATAATTATAATTCCACCATGTAGTGGTAATGCTCAGAACACAGCTTCAGCCTCATTAGAAGCCTAGTCTACACTAGTATTGCTGAGGGTCCCTGTGCCCCTGACCAACCATGTCACCAGTGCAGTGGTACTCTTCTATGGCCTCCATAGCAATGTCACATCACAAAGTAATGTCATTAGTAAAGTGACAGTAATACAATATCTTGTTGCCAGAATTATGTGACCCTCTGTGACATCTCTTTTCAGCCTTCTGCAGGAGTCACGTGAACAGCTAACCTGGGATCAGAGAGACAAGGTTGAGACACTTGAAATAGATCAGACATGCCTCTCACTTACCAAGCATTCCGCAAATATCTCACTTAAAGTGGATCCAACCCGTGTTCCTCATGGGTAAGATTGGACAAGAGTGTGGTTTTATGTATTTATTAAGTAGGCGATATGTATATTTGTGTGTCATGCATGAGATATGTAAGCTTATTGGTAGCCACATACAGTCAACCTGACAGGCCAAAGTCTTCCGATCTCAGCAAACAGGGATCCCCATATTTATCTAAATATACACTCAGCAACAATATTTGAAGCTAATGTCTGATGTGACTCTCTGTGGGTGGCAAGATGTCCTGTCAGTGTATTCCAATAGTACCCACCTACCCCCGTCTCCCCCACATTTTCCCCACAGCGCCGGACCTACGGGTGAGCTCCTTGATCCTTCTGGCCATGCCCACCACATTGTCATTGGCTGATGACACACCTTAGGTAACTCTACTGGCCACTGCAGGCTCCCATTGGATGAATACAATGTAGGACCACCCACTTCCTGCTAACAGGAGGGCTGGCTGTACCCCAGTTATCAGTGCCCCTGGCCAGCATAACTGGGTGAAAATAAAGGAAAAAAAGCTCTGAAAACAGAAAACTATTTCAGCCACCACATCTAAGGACTAGTAAGCTGCAATATACACTGCCTGGCCAAAGAAAAGTCACCACCTAGATTTTGTCAAGCAAACAGGTAAGATCCTTCCATTGGATAATTGCAGCAGCGATTAATATGTTTCAGTTGTCAACAAGTTATTAAACCAGTACTGATGCAGTGAGTAGCTTCTTATTTCTTAAACAACCGTGTCAGAAGACATGTCATTTGGTCAGGAAAAAACGTAACTCTGTTCCAGAAGGGTCAAATTATTGGCCTGAGTTAAAGCAAAGAAAACAACTGAGAAGATTACTAAAACACTTAAATTTGGGTTAAGAAGTGTCAAACGCATTATTAAAACCAGGAAGGATATTGGTGAACCATCATCTTCCAGGAAGAAATATGGTCAGAAGAAAATATTGAATGATCATGATTGAAGAGCACTTAAACTTTTAGTGAAATCAAATCATAAAAAAACAACAGCAGAACTCACGGCTATGTTTAATAATGAAAGTAAAAGCATTTCCACACACACAATGTGAAGCAAATGCAAGGGATTGGGACTAAACTGCAGTGTAGCCTTAAGATAACAACTCATCAGTTAGGCTAATTGAGGGAAAAAAGGCTTCAATTTGCTATGGAGCATAAATATTGGGCTTTGAGCAATGGAAAAAAAGTAATGTGGTCTGATGAGTCCAGATTTACCCTGTTTCAGAGTGATGGGTGCATCAGGGTAAGAAGAGAAGTGATGCACCATCAAGCCTAGTGCCTATCGTACAGTCCTGTGGGGACTATGTTATGATCTGGGGTTGCTTCAGTTGGTCAGGTCTAGGTTCAGCAATGTTATGTCCCCAAAAAATAGGATTTTTGTACTCACCGTAAAATCCTTTTCACTCCGTTCATTGAAGGACACAGGGAACAGATCGTAGATCATGTACCGTAGGGTATGTCACACTCTGCAGGAGGACGCTAGGCACAAAACAAAAGACTAAACCAGCCTAGGGGAGGCCCCTGCTGGTGGCCAAACCCCCCACCTGCTGAAAAGACTCCAGTAAGTAACAAGAAGTTAGAGTACACACCCAATAGAGAGGGCGGAACCTGTGTCCTTCAATAAACGGAGAGAAAAGGATTTTACAGTGAGTACAAAAATCCTATTTTCTCTTTCGTTCATTGAAGGACATAGGGAACAGATCGTAGATCATGTACCGTAGGGCCGTCACCAAGCAGTACCAAATTGAGGGGTGGGCACAAAAGAAAAACCAACATTCCCCAACAAGAAGGGCCGCCTGCAAAACCTTGCGCCCCAAGGCAGGATCCGCAGATGCCAAAACATCCACCTTATAAAACTTGGCAAAGGTGTGAACAGAAGACCAAGTAGCGGCCTTACAAACCTGAAGCACCATGACGAAAAGCTCAGATGCCCCAACAGCCCTAGTGGAATGGGCAGTAACAGAAAAAGGAGGCTCACGCCCCCGAATGGCATAAGCCTGAACAATGGTGTTACGAATCCATCTAGAGATGGTGGCCGAGGAAGCGGCCCGCCCCGTCAGAGGTCCTTCCGTAATCATAAACAGGGAATCCGACTCACGGATAGAGGGAGTCACATCCAAATAAATCCAGGGAGCATGAACTACGTCCAAACAATGCAATGCTCTTTCCTTTCTATGAACGGGCTTCGGACAAAGAGAAGGCAAGATGATGTCCTCATTCAGATGGAACGTCCAAACAACCTTAGGTCGCAACGACGGACGAGGACGCAGAACAACCTTGTCCCTATAAAGGACCAACAAAGGTGACTTGCAAGACAAGGCCACCAACTCCGAAACCCTGCGAACAGAAGTAACAGCTACCAAAAATGCCACCTTTTGGGACAGACTCAGAAGAGGAATCTCCCTTAACGGGTCAAGAGGAGACCCGTACAAAACCGAGAGCACCAAATTGAGATCCCAAAGCGGCAAGGGAGACCGAACATCTGGCCCTTCACCGCGACCGTAGCCACCAAACGAGGGACACCCCCATCGCCTGAGACACCTGAACCTCCCTGTCCAACAACAAGGGCGACTTGTCCCCCTGCGACAAGATGTCCCCCTGATGAGTCCTGGTGTGATGTTGCGCATAAGGTACCGCCTCGAAGGAGGCTACCATGAGTCCCAGTACCTGCATGCAGAAGGTCAACCATCTACTGGACCACAACAACCCTGTCTGAGAACGAAGCTTTCGAAGATTGTCTGGGGGGGAACAAAAACCCGGGCCTGGACTGTGTCCAGAACGAGACACAGATACTCCAACTGCATGGACGGGACCAGACAGGACTCCTTGAAGTTCAGAATCCAGCCGAACTCTTTCAAGGACCGTACGGTAACTGCCAGACCCTCCAATAGGGAGGAATGCGACTCCGCCTACAAGAGAAGGTCGTCCAGGTACCCCACAACTGAGATCCCCCGACAGCGCAGCAACGTAGAATCGGGGCCAACACCTGGGTAAACACTCGAGGGGCCAACGCTAGACCGAAGGGCAGAGCCACAAACTGGAATGCTCCTCCCCACCGCAAAACAAAGGAAAAGTTGATGGGAAGGGCAAATGGGGAATATATTTGGTTGATTTAGACAGAACGTTTAGTTGGGGGTTTGAAGAAACAGATGTAATGTTTGTATGCATAGGGACAATATTATTGGAATTAATATATAGAATCATATTAAATTGTCCTTTATCCTTAGGACAACCAATCTGCAAGAATGGGAACAATTTAGCCGTTACAACAAAGAGAGAGCAGAAGCTGAAGTGCGATCCTCTGCCCAGTTGAGAGAAGCCATTGCTTTGACTATTGCACAGGTAATAATGTCTCCATAAAACTGGTTTGTGTCTCAAAAACACCAACGGCTTTGTTTAGCTGTATGGGTAGGCTTGAAAACTGCACCTTATTAGTTGAAGTGCCTTCAATACGAACTGTCTGCATTGCTTCGTAGGAGCCAAATCAATTGTAATTTTTCAGGTACAGTTTTAAAGTAAAATTGATCATCTAACTGGTTGCCGTGGACAACATACAGTAGACAGTTCTTTTTTCAGTCATATTTAGAAATATGGTCCTAGTATCAACACTGGTGCTCATGTTGCCCCCAGCAAATCTTTTTATCCAAACTTACAGCTAGGTGTGAGGGTCCATTAAAAAGTAACATCATAAATTAAACAAAACAAATTTCCAGTTTACACTGCCTGTAACTTCTACAGAATCTTTGGCACTTGATAAATTGAACTGAATAATATTTCTGTTGATTTACCTAGTTTAAATTGTAACAAGTAAGTGTAGGGATGGACATGTAACCAGCGTAGGCCTTGCTGCATCCCAGGGACTTAAAGAGACAATGGGCCTGTAAAGCATACGGAGGAGGATAAATATAGGGGGATCAAGTGGTCAGGATGGAGAAGGACCCTCTCTTCAACAACCAATCACCCGGGCTCCTCTATATCTGCACCAGAACCTGTTTAACATCTCTATATAACGATCAGTGGTGCAGGATCATAAAAGTGTTGCTAGTGGGCTAAAGTATTTATGATTATTAATGGTGCAATGATGCAGAAATAATAAAAATAGTATATAT
>NW_017306338.1:1196400-1206014 GCF_000935625.1 Nanorana parkeri
GCTGGGAGAGAGCACCCCCCTGAAATGATGGCAGATAGCACAGGAAGCAATAGCTTCTTTGCTATCTGCAGACTTTTTTTTTTTTAGTATTCTGCCAGTTGCAGTTGTCAGAATAATAAAAAAAAAGGCATAAGAATGCATAGCTAGATTCCTATTGGCTATTGCAAAGTAAATTGCTGCTTTCAATCACCAGATTGAAATTCAGGTCCCCCTCTGCCCATTGACAGCAGCAGTGGGCGGTTGCATTAGCTAGTTTGCTATTGGCTATTGCAATCGTATGCCTTTTTTTCTTTTCTGACTGACGGTCAGGCCGCGGCTCCCGATGTCAGAAAAGAAAAAAAAAAACGATCGCAGGGAAAGGTTTAATCTGCTCGATTGAGCAGATTAAACCTTTCCGTTAAAAAGTGTTTCTCTCCCGGCCGGGATTTTTTCTCACCGGCCCAAGCAGCTTCATCGGGTAACGAAGGGAAGGGGGAGGAGTCCAGTGACATCACGGACATCGGCGTCACCGCACTCCTCCCCCTTCCCTTCATTAGCCGACAGCCACTTGGGGAAGGGGGGAGGAGTCCGGTGACGTCGATGTCCGTGACGTCACCGGATCTCCGACAGAAGACCCGGAAGCCGGCGGAGAGGTGAGTACGGATCAAAAGAACTTTGATCGATCAAAATAATTTTGATTGATCAAAAAAATTAACGATTAATCGTTAATTTCCGCAGCCCTAATATATATATATATACACACACACACACAAAATAAATAGGCTTCTGAGGTTGCAGGCACAACATAGTAAATGGTGTTCTTTTAGTGTCATATGTAGACAGATGCACCAAGTGGCCCCATGGCAAAAAGTTATATATAAGTGGAGCAAAAGGAACAATAATAATTCCAAAGGAGAGAGTTGTGTTTCCTTTAAATAGGATTTTTTAGGTGACTAGTTAAGTGCTATCTTCTTCTGGGCCCATTTGAACCTCATGATATAGAAGAGATTAAGTTTAATCAGCAATAATACGGTAACCCCCTAAACAGTGAGAACTAAGCAGGAGTTTCCTGAAAAGGGCATCTAAAATGCTGCCATTTCTTTTGCTTATGCAATGTGATTGGGAACATATAACAAATCTAAAGTAAGTATTATCCCAATTTGGCTGCAAAAATGTAAATACACATTAAAGTTAGCATAAGCTTACCTGTGAACTGTAACGAAGCGTAGTGAAGAAGGAATAGAAGCCATGTCAGGTTTTTATTCGAAGTGGGAAATTTCCCTTCACTTCTTGTCAGGACAGGAGGTAATGTCGACCCAATGACAACCTCACCCTTTTTTTTCTTCGGTTTGTCAAATGCCGTCAGAGGAACAGGAAATGAGGTGAAATCACCCTAATTAGGTCATAGGCAGAAATAATTAGTTGACAATTGATTTACATTTTTCAAATCTATCCAACACTAACAAAAAAAATAATAAAAATTGGCTGGGCTTGGGTTAGGACATCAGCAGATTTTTTATTCCAAGTAAATGAAAACTCTGCTGACATTGACCCCTGCAATGCAGAGCTGTACCAGGCAATGCAAGCTTAGGTGCCATTTACGTCATATGACCCCGATTCAGAGTTTTGTAGCATCTGCTTATTACAGCTCATAGGTAAGTTTATATTGGCTTTATTACCTCTACCCTCTTTCCTAATTGGTTAAAGTAGATCTAAAGTGTATGTAAACATTTTCAATGACCTTCTCTTATTTGCTCCCTTCGGTGAAATATACCATTGAAAGTGTTTTGTTATAGCTGTTCAAAGTGCAAAAAAAAATGTGTTGATCCTACAAGAAATCTGGTGAGCCGTCAGCAGTGGAAGAAAGCACAGGACGCTATAAGGTAGCATTGTTCCCAGTTCTCTATGTCTACAAAGCACCTCCCCCTATGTTTGGAGAAGAGGCTAGAGGGAAGTGTTCTGTAGTCCTAAAACACTTCCTGTCCTAGGATGACAATGCTACTCTTCGATGCAGTATGATGAGAAAGCATTGTGACCGTAAGACAAGAAGTGTGTTATTGGCAGGATTAATATGTGAAAATAAGGGGGAAAAGAATAATAATGCAGCCAGCAAATTCTAGGTACTGGAAAGCTTTGGTTTTGGGTTATAAAAGGCTTAAATTAAGAGTTTAGGTCTGCTTTACATATCGGTTTCTTTATTCATTTGGTAAATGGTGGAGTATCAATGTGCAGATTTTTAAATAGAGCTTCTGCTTTCCTCATTGGCAGACTAATAATGAACTAGAAGCTCAGAGACAAGCTGTGGAATTCGCTTTCAGGAAGAGGATCCATGAATTTGATAGAGCCCACAATGAACTCAAGTGGCAAGAGAAAAATGTAAGTTTTCCATCAGGTCTCATTTTATTACAACACATAAGCATGATGAGTACTAGAAATCTAATACCTGCCGTGTGTGTAGGGAAGGGAGAATTCTATGCACTTCCTAAGTTGGTGCCCACTGGCAATGGGCACACACAGCAAAATAAAACCTGATAGAGTGTTTAACCTTTCCATTCTCCATATTAAAAATGGGTGGAATTCGACTTCAAGCTATAACACTAGTAAAGCTATATTAATGTGAATGGCATTAGAATAAGGACTATTACACATGAGCACATAGCATATGTTTCTGATAAGTGACAAGCACACCTTGTAGTTTGAATTGTGCATTGAGATAAGCTGCTCAGTACACGTGGGGTTTACATTGTGCTACTTCAGAATGAATGTATTCAGCAGATTGTGTTCCACTCAGTTGCTCTCCAGATGGTCCTCAACATCTAGGAAAAACCACAGCTTTATTATAGCGAAACTTGCATTAGCAAGGCGAAGTCTACTGATGTATTCAGGCCTTCCCTCATATGCCAGAACGCTTCAATAAAGTTAAAGCCCAAATCAGGGCACAATAATATTATTATTATTATAGTTCAGTGTGTTGTAGAGTGTTACTGCTGTAAACCCACCTTTCATATTCAGTATTTGCTAAAAGGAGAGTGGTGTCACCCTTACCTAGATTCTGGGGGTAAGGTAAGTATATTTTAGGGATGCACCGATACCGATACTAGTAGCAATATTGGGGGACAATACAGAGTATTTGGGCTGGTACTCGTACTCGCCCAAATGCTCCGATGCCTAGCCCGATACTTCCTGTGCCAGGAAGTTGGACAGCACGTCATTACACGCTGCCCGGTTTCCTGATTTGCCTGGGAAGGGGCTCCATGCTCTCTCGTCACTTGTGATGAGAGAGCATAGAGCCGACTTCCCGGCCAATCAGGAAGCCGGGCGCTGTGTAATGACGCAGCGCCCGGCATTCTGATTGGCCGGGAAGCTGGCTTCATGCTCCCTCGTCATCTCATGGCAGAAAGCAATCAGAAAGCAGGGTGTCGTTACACGGCGCCCGGCTTCCTGATTGGCCGGCCAGACGGCTCCGGCTGGGTACTGGAGGAAGGCCGTGTTCTGGCTGGAGAGGCCCCGGGGGAGACAGGCTGGACATACCAAGGTAAGAGGGGACAGACCTTCTTGTTAATCGGGAAGCCGGGTGGCGAGTCTTTACACGCTGCCCGGCTTCCCTGCTAATCAGGAAGCCAGGTGGCGAGTCATTACACGCCACCTGGTTTCCTAAATGGGACTTCCGTTACTCGGTAATTGGTATCGGCGAGTACCGAAAAAAAATTATCGGTGCTCGTACTCGGTACCAAAATATCGGTATCGGTGCATCCCTAGTATGTTTACAAATGTTTGCCCTAATATAGCCGTGGATGGAGTTCCAGTTATACTATCCAGATGTGACCAAAGCAGTTGTCCAGTTACTTTGGTCACATTTCCATCCCTCTCATTTCCTGGCCAGTCATAAAGCAAATGGCTCTAGGCTCCATTTTGTGATTGCCCAGGAAGAGAGGGGGCCAGAGATGCGAGCACATTGCTAGGGTCCATCAGATCTGCAGGGTCACAGCCAGAGCGGGCATTGGGAGCCAGACTTCCACCCGCATGTATACTGATGATTTGCGGGGAGAAGGAGGCTCGTGGCTTTACAGCAAAGTCACTCTGCAGCTTGCTGAACTGCAATACAAATTTTGAACCTTGAGTTGGGCTTTAAAAAAGAAACCCGTGGGGACAAAAAATTAGTAAACATACTTACCCCCGGAATCTAGGCAAGGGTGACACTGCTCTCCTTTTAGCAAGATCCTGGGAAATGCTGAGTACCCCAAGTCTAAGGAGATGATGGTCCAGCACAGCACAGGAGCATTTTCTTGAGAGATTTGGTCTACCCGTTCCCCAGGATCTTGCTGGAAGGATGGTGGTTTAAAGGTGATATAAGGTCCACTTTAACTTAATTGCTGAACACTTGAAAGGCATCTGAACTGTTCTCCCCATAAATTAATGGGAATGCAGAAGCAGCATGCAGAAGGAATTTAAAAACAGGTCCAAATGACTTCCTGTGCATCACAAATGCAAACTGCATGTGCCTGAAAATATGCTGCAATTTCTCATGTACATAAGCCCTTAAAAAGCCATATTTGTGAAAGATGGCGTGCTTATTCTTATCTTTTTTTTCTTTATTTATTTATGAATAACTCAATGTAAATATTCTAATTTTAATATTCTAAAACCTGATTTCTGTGTGCAAATTTAAATTAGATATGTACTTGGAGGCAGCCATATTTGCTTATTATATATTTAGTCTGTGTTTCCTGCTTTGCATTGCCACACAATAATCATGCTTTACTGCTCCTTCTCACAATTCAAGTCTAGGAGCTAGCCAGCCTACTAAAAATAATGTCAATCTTATGTGGAAAGTGAAACTTCAGTTCATTTTTGAATTGTTATGATAAAAGAGACTCTGTATGTCTCTTCTGCCATTAAAGTTATTTTCTGTCGCGCGTTTTTTTACCGCGATTCGCGGTAAAAAAGTTGCGCGACCGTCGCACTTTTCCGAAGGCTACTTGGCTGTATCCCAATGGAAACGCGCAACAAAACGGCCCAAAGTAGTACCTGTACCTTTTCAGGCGTGGGCCGTTTTGTAGCGCGTTAGGGACGGGCGGAAATACGCCAAGGTGGGAACGAGACCATTGAATACAATGGTATTTATATTTTTGAGCGTTTTGTAGAGCGTAGAACGCGCTACAAAACGTTCAGGTGTGAACGAGGGCTAACTGAACTCAGAAAGTAAAGATTTGATACATTTAGAAATGTTTATTCGGCCTAAGCAGTACCCCGTAATACAGTTTCTCTGGAATTCCTTCTGAAAGAATAGCAGTGCTCTTCCTGGCATGCGAGTGTCTCTAGACATTTCTGTACCTACAGCCTCATCGTATATCTGCAGTGTAAGATCTAAGGGACTGCTGCCTCTGATTGCTGCTGTTCTCAGTTAGTTCCTTACTGTGCTGCTTCCTGTTCTCCTTGCTGGAGATTCTGACATGGGGAAGTAAAGCCCTGCCTCTACCAAGAATGGCATGTTCACACAGAGACATGGTGTAGAACAAGGCATAAGTCAGTAATTGGGAAAGATCAGCTGCTGGGAGACCATGGGCAATACTGCTGACTAGTGCTCTGCCCTTGACCTGCCTTTTTTGGGCACAGGTTCCAGAGTTTAGTTCTTCTTTAATACAAATAATGGAGGAGCAAGCATGTACTCATGTTAAAGATAAATAAAAAAGGACGTTAAGGTAAACACTGGAATGGTAACTGAATAAATGCACTCACTGAAAGTACGCAATTTTTTTTACATTGATACAGATATTTTTATTTATTATTATCGTTACAGACTAAAGATGAAATAGAGGAACTGGAGGAAGACATAAGACGTCTGGAGAGTGATCTTAGAGAAAAGAGCGGACCCCTGAAGCTAGCTCATACACGCCTTGAGACTCGCACCTATAGACCCAATGTGGATCTTTGTAGGGACCAGGTATCATATACTTAATTATGCTAATCTAATATTTCTTTTTCCTGCATGTGCTTGTTAGAAAACAGCAAAGTCTGTGGTCCTGTTTTCACTTCCTTTTTCATTTTTAAAACCATAGGTACAGTATGGGTTGACAGATGAAGTCCACCAGCTAGAGGGCACTATCGCCGTACTAAAGCAAAAATTGGCTCAATCACAGTAAGTAGTGTTATGTTTGACATAAAGTGGCTTCCCCTTTTATTAAAATATAGCAAAGCCTCATTTTAGCTCTTACTAGAGCTCAGAAGAGCATAGGCCTAATTTTGAGGTGGGATTTCCAAGTGGTTAGCACTCTTGTCTAGTAGTTGTGGATTACACCAAGGAATATATCTACATGGAGTTTGCATGTTCTCCATGTGCTTGTGTGGGTTTCTTCAAGGTTCTTAGGTACTGATTTAGCCAGAAATAAATATATAAACAAATAACTAACACGCACTAGGCTTAATTCTCTATAGCTTCACTCATGTAGTATCTCCATTACTCTGTATTGTTTGGCACATTTTACGATATACATTTAAGAGATGAAATTATGCCTCTGCATTATATTCTTGTGCAATTGTGTATATTAAGTCAATTTAAAAAGAATATTGCAAAATGTTTGCCACTTAAGGACTGTAGGAAGAATGCCCCTTACATTGGTGGTTATTAGGAGAAAGAATGGCCCTTACATTGGTTGTCAGTAGGAGGAAGAATACACCTTAAATTGGAGGACAGCGGGAGCAATAATGCCCCTTATTGGTTATCAGTGGAAAGAAGAATTCTCCCTACATTTGTGTCACTGGGAGAAAAAATATCTCTTATGTTTGAATCAGTAAGAGAAAGAATGACCCTTACATCTTTGGTCAGCGAGAGAAAGAACGCCCCCTTACATTGGTGGTTAGTAACAGGAAGAATGCTCCCTTATATTGGTGGTTAGTAACAGGAAGAATGCTTCCTTAGATTGGTGGTTAGTAAGAGGAAGAATGCTCCCTTATATTGGTGGTTAGTAACAGGAAGAATGCTCTCTTATATTGGTGGTTAGTAACAGGAAGAATGCTCCCTTATATTGGTGGTTAGTAACAGGAAGAATGCTTCCTTATATTGGTGGTTAGTAACAGGAAGAATGCTTCCTGATATTGGTGGTTTGTAACAGGAAGAATGCTCCCTTATATTGGTGGTTAGTAACAGGAAGAATGCTTCCTGATATTGGTGATTAGTAACAGGAAGAATGCTCCCTTATATTGGTGGTTAGTAACAGGAAGAATGCTCCCTTATATTGGTGGTTAGTAAGAGGAAGAATGCTCCCTTATATTGGTGGTTAGTAACAGGAAAAATGCTTCCTGATATTGGCGGTTAGTTACGGGAAGAATGCTCCCTTATATTGGTGGTTAGTAACGGGAAGAATGCTCCCTGATATTGGTGGTTAGTAACAGGAAGAATGCCACCTTAAGTTAGTTGACAGTAGGAGGTGGAATGCCCCTTACATTGGTTGTCAATGGGAGGAAGAATGCCTCTTACATTTGTGATAAGTGCAGGGAAGAGTCCCCTCTTATATTGTTGGTGACTGGAAAGAAGAATACTCCTATATATTGGTGGACAGTGGGTGGGATAATCCCCCTTACAGTAGCAGGCGGTGGGGAAAAGAATACTCCAAACATTAATGGTCAACAGAAAGACTGCCCCTTACATTGGTGGTCAGTGGAAAGAATGCTCCTTACATTGATGGTTAGTGGAAAGACTGCCCCTTACATTGGTGGTCAGTGGAAAGAATGCCCCTTACATTGATGGTCAGCAGGAATAATGCCCCTTACATTGGTGGTCAGCAGGAAGAATCCTCTTTACATTGACGGTCCCTGGTAAGAAGGCTCCTTACACTGGTGATCAGCGTGAAGAATTCCCCTTACATTGGTGGTCAGCTGGAAGAATGCTCCTTACATTGTTGTTAGTGGGAAGAAGAATGCCCCTTACATTGGTGGTCAGCAGGAAGAATGCTCCTTACATTCATGTGAGTGAAAAGAATGCCCCTTGCATTGATAGTTAGTGGGAAGAATGCTCGTTTCATTGGTGGCAAGTGGTAGGAAGAATGCCCCTTTACAGCAATTAAAAAATATGTTTGAGTGGTTCTTATGAGGGACTCAATAATGTTAGCTCATACTGCTTAAGCTGGCCATAAACGGAGTGAATTTCGTTCACTTCCTGCTGAATAGGACGAAATTCAAACTGTAGGTGGCCACATGGCACCACCTGGCTCGACAAAATGGATTTTTTTATTGACTTTTGTCAAGGGAGCTGGGTGGATATTTGTTGGCCAAACAGTGACTGCAGCCAATCACTGTTTACTGTGGATATTGGATGGTAGCGATTTCTCTCATTCAGCCCCGCAGTGTATTGCCAGCTTAGATCAATAACCTCCTACTAAAAATGTCATCTGTTTGAATTCTTCTAGCACCAGTTTTGGGGGTGGTTGTTAACCCTAGGCCAAAGTTGTCAACCATTTATATACACTGTTTGACAGAGATTGAATGAGATTTGATACGCTACTGTAGACATGTGCACAGCATAAAAGTTTGTTTCGGACGAAATTAATGAAAAAGGGAAAAACCTCCGAATCCGGAAGCCACATTTAAAAAAACAGAACGTGCAGTGGCCATATTGGCCACTAGTGCGTTTTGCGCCTCCGAATTGCCATCTTGGAGGTAGGGAGCATGATGTGACATGACGCTGGCATCAGGGGACATCATATATGGGCCCCTCCATTTGGATGCAGCAAGATGGCGGTGCCCATACAAAAATGACTATATGCCAAATATATTTTTTGTATATTTGGGCATATCATTTGTTATTTGGGATTCGGATGAACCATCGAATCAACGGAATTTGGTGATTCAGCAATTTCGTCTGTATCTGAATGCACATCTCTACTCTACAGGTTTCACTAGTTTAGTTGGGAAAATTGCTTAAACTATATGACATTTCATGTTCGTGGAACACAACCCTCATAATTGAGAAACCTCTTTAGTTTTAAATAGAAGTTTGACCATATTGAAGTGTCCTTAAAGAGCACATGTGTCCTGACCATGGACATTAGTGTACTTATAGGTGCTTAACAAGCAATAAAAGAATCTGAAAACAAGACATTGCCTGGCTTCCTGATTGCCTGTGAAGCCGGTATTATAGTGAAAGAACACTGGCTCCACATGCAGAGGCTTCCTGACCAATCAGGGAGCTGGGTGGCGAGTTATGAGGTGCCATCCGGCTTCCTGATTGGTCAGGAAGCCAAGCTGCCTAGCAAAAGGTGAAGCCGGCTTCCTAGCCAATCAGCAAACCGGACGGCACATCATGGCCCACCTCCCAGCTTCATGATTGGCTAGGAAGCTGGCAGTGGCGTAACCAGAGTTATGGGTGCCCGGGGCAGAACATTTTTTTTCGCCCCCCCCCCCCATATTTACAGACTGAGAAGATACGATTTTAGCATAGCGGGGAAGGCGGCTGCACATTTTGCATCACTCCCGCTATGCTAATAGCCAGGAATCAGGTGAGTAGTATTTTTAAAAAAAAAAAGGTTTTATTTTATGTTCCCGGTGACATTTAAAAATGTCCCCGGATTTTATTTTTTAAAAATGTGTCACCTTACCTTAGCCTGGTGGTCAGTGGGGGCTTCCTGGACCCTGGTTGT
>NW_017306338.1:1206055-1218120 GCF_000935625.1 Nanorana parkeri
TCTGCGTGATCCAGCCAGCCCGGATCGCCGCTATGCGATCCGGGCTGGCTGGATCAGGCAGACGCGCCCTCCAATCAGGCACTGTAGAGGCCCGCTCGCAGTGGCCTCGGAAGAGCGAGCGGTCGCCCGATGACAGAATGACAGAGCCGGGTGATCGTGTCAGAGAGAGGGAGCCAGGGGCTTCGTTTAGCGGGGGTCGTGACGGCGCCCCCCTCAGTCCTGTGCCCGGGGCAAGTGCCCCCCGGTTGTTACGCCACTGGAAGTTGGCGTCACTTGTTGCTAGGTAGCGTGGCTCCCTGACCAATCAGGAAGCCAGGACGGGAGACATGAGGTGCCGCCCGGCTTCCTGATTGGTTAGGAAGCTAGGCTGCTTACCAACAAGGGCAGCTGGTTTCCTTCCTAATAAGGATGCCGGCGGCAAGCTCCCTCAACACTTGTGGTCAGAGGTAGATCTCCCTCTGACCGGAAGTTCCGGTATGGGAGCATACGAATACTAGTATCGGGCATGTATATGGTACTGGGCAAAAGTTTTAGGCAGGTGAGAAAAAATGCTGTGAAGTAAGAATGCTTTTAGAAATAAAAGTATTAATAGTTTATTTTTATTAATGAACAAAATTTCAAGTAAATAAAGAGTAGAGACATCCAAATCAATATTTGGTGTAACCACCCTTTGCCTTCAAAACAGCATCAATTCTTCTAGGTAGACTTGCACACGGTTTTTGAAAGAACTCGGGAAGTAGGTTGTTCCAAACATCTTGGAGAACTAACCCCAGATCTGTGAATGTAGGCGGCCTCAAATCTTTCGGTCTCCTCGATGTAGGGCTCTGTGGGGGCCAAACCATCACTTCCCGGACTTCTTGTTCTTCTTTATGCTGAAGACAGTTCTTAATGACAATAGCTGTATGTTTGGGGTCGTTGTCCTGCTGCAGAATAAATTTGGGGCCAATCACACGCCTCTGACTCCATTGGCAAAAATGCAGCTCTAGACCAGCAAGGAACCTCCACCATGCTTCACTGTTGCTGCAGACACTCATTATCGTACCGCTCTCCAGCCCTTCAGCAAACACATTTTTAAAATATTTAAAATTTTGACTCATTAGTCCAGAGCACCTGCTGCCATTTTTCTGCACCCCAGTACCTGCACCCCAGTTTCTGCACCCCAGTATCATGTAAATAGCAAATATGACAAGTGAATGAGAGAGAATCAGTCAGCTGATCAAAGAGAGGGGAAATGAAAGAGTATGTAATATATGTTTGACAAAAAAAATACCTGTTAGTCCTGCAAGGAATCTTGTCAGCTGATAACTTCCTATGCTCACTATGCGTGCTGCATTCTTGATAGTCAGTCATAGTTTCATGTGCTACACAACACTCCTGCTTCACTACTCCTATTAATGCAAGTCTATCAGTCGGTCAACTAACTGAAACCATAGCACTCCCTATATGACTGATATCTGACCACAAAAGTTGTTGAGGAGATAAGTAGAGTCAATTGTATTAGCTAATCGACCCCATATTGGCTAATTTACATTTAATACAATTGCAAAAAAATTAGACCACTAGTAGGCAAAATGTAAAAGTCACATAATTAATTATTTTAGGTAAACAATGCAATACTAACTCAAATTAGGTGCTGGGTGACAACACACTAAACTTTATTTTTAAGAATGAGAATTAAATAAAACTGTGAATCTTAGTCCGATGTGAGATTAGAATGAATAAAATCTAGCATTAAACATGAGTGAAAGCCTTGTTCTTGTTTTCCTGCAGGGATGCACTGGATGCACTCTACAAACATCTTGCTCGCATTGAAGCAGATATCAAATGTAAAGAAAACTCCCTAAACCTGGACAACAAATCTGTTGATACCCGCCGGAAGCTCACCATGCCTATGGAGAAGTATGTTCCAACCATGGATTCCTTCAACAGAACCACCAATCGCCATCTTTCCCCCTTAAAGAGTCAACATCTGGAACTAGCTTGAGTTTACAGAGGGAATGGTCATTTTACTGATTTTTCTGTCATTTATACAATATAATAAATTACCTATACACGTTATAAATTCTATAGCATCATTTAAAACCACAAATTCACAGCACATTATTAATATTGTCTTAAGGGCTGGTTCACACCCGCATGATTTGCTGCTGGAACGCACTGGAGCGCATCCCAGCCGGCTTCCTGCCTTTATGGGAGGGACAGGGTGAGTTGAAGTCAATAGCTTTGAAGTCGATCTGAAAAAATAGTGCATTTTTTCAGATCACACTGGACCGGAATGCAGGTACTAATGTGCCACGCATTCTGGTGCGGCGATCGCACTGTGGGCAGGGGCATAGCTGCAGTGCCATTGACTTTAACGCCACGCCCCCTCCCGCAGGAAGCCAGCCAGGATGCGCTCCAGTGCGTTTCTGGAGCAAATCGTGCTGGAACGCACCGGAGCTAGTGTGAACTGGCCCTGAAAGTGTTACAAGCCTCATATATAGCAATTTAGCTGTGTGTTTAGAAATATTCATAAGGATTATGCTGACTGAATATTACCATTCAGTGGATTTTTTTTACCACATTTGTGTTTTTTTTTTAACATTGCTTACCCTGTCTGTTGCTGGGCTCACATTCTGTTATTTGTAATGACACTGCAAAACACAACAATACTCTTCCAAACTGACACCCACCCATAAAGGCATTTTTGTACATGCATAACTCCTCCCAAAAGGCAGCCCTCAGGGCTGAGGGTTATTGAGAAGAGTACAAGGGCTTGTTACAACAAGCTATGTACAGCACCCTGCTGACCCCTCCCACCATTGCAAAGAGAAGCGAGAAGAGACCTAGTGGTGACATCACTTGGTCTAAAATAAGGTATGCAAGGAAAATGGAAAGATTTTATTTACCCACTTGAAGACCGGGTGTTAAACTCTCTTCCTGACCAGGCCATTTTTCAGTTTACAGCACTGCGGTACTTTGGCTGACGATTATTAAATCATGCAATGCCTTACTGAAATGAATTTTACATCATTTTTATGGGACAGAAAGAACTTTCTTTTGGTGGCATTTAGTCGCCATTGGGGTTTATTTTTTTTTTTACTATGTTAAGAAACTAATACTGAACATTTTGAAAAAACAAACAAACTGTTTTCACTAAGTTATGTTATGAAAGATTACACAAATAATCGTTCTTCATAAATTTAGGCCAAAATGTATTCTGCTACATCAGAATCTAATGTTCAGTGATCTGAACAGCGGCACGTTCCTCTTCACAGCTGCCAGTGACAGCCAGCAGCACGAGATGCCATAGCCACCCAGACGGCCCGCACGGCATCAGGGATGTCCTGGCCGTGCCACGGGCCCCATAGCGGCCGCCTGGGTGTCTATGGCGATTGTTACGCCACTGCTTTAACTGCTATCACATAGGGGGGCTTACAAGCCCTGCATGTGATAGCATATTGGCAGGTCCTCTTTAAGGTGATACTGGGAATCCAAAAGACCTCTAGTATCACCTTTCCAGTTTAAATAAGCTATTGAAGTGCAGATTACACTTTAAAATCTTATTGCTGGGCTTCAGGAGCAATGACAGCTCAGGGACCAGAAGTGATGCAATACGCATTGCTCCCTGTCCCATAGAGCGGGGAGGAGATTGATGAACAGATGTTCGGCGCTCTCCTCCCTAGCTCCAATCCCGCAGGATGGGCAGCAGAGCCCGAGAAACACTGCGGGGGTGTCAGACGGGCACTTTACCGGCCCATAAAAGCTATCTGGCGGCAGCTAAGCCGCCAGAATCGCTTCTATTGTAAAGCAGGCAGCCAGCTTTACAAAGGTAAACAGAGTCCTGCCAGCTAAAGCCGCCAGGAGTCCATTTACAGGGCTGTGCTGCCAATAACGTACTATGTACGTCCATGGTCGCGATGGAATTTAATAGGAGGCATGATGAGTTTTTTGACAATTTAATTTTGTTTGCCACAAGCTTTAAGAAAATAAAGAAAGAAAATAAAAATGTATTTTTTCTACACAAAGTTGTCAGTTAATAAGATATACCTAACACACAGTATAGACATCCTTAGAATGACACCCCAAAACACATTTTGCTAGTCCTCCTGAGTATGGGGATAACACGAGACTTTTTTTTGCAGACTAGCCGCATAAAACCTAAGGAGCATCTTGAAACTTTCAAGGGGCATAAATTACGCATCTGATTCCCTGACTACTTATCACTTTTTTGGAGGCCCTGAATGCCAGCAGAAACACCCACAAAACTACTCCATTTTGGAAATGGAGGGACTAAATCAGAATCTGACTGTGAGGTTTTTCCATCGCTGTCATCTGTCATTTTAAACGCCTCTTCAATACTGTAGATTTTCTTTTTTTACATTGTTTAGTAGTGGTGGACTTTTATTGTACTTACAAAGCTGGTTCTTGCTGGCACTGCTACTTCTGCTGGCTGGTGATCAGGACACTGGTTGTGGATTCATCGGGACCTACTGACAACATACTGGTACAACTGCCACTCAGGATACTGGTTGTGGTTGTAAAAGTAACTGCTGACATCATGCTGGCACTGTTGGTAATCAGGATACCGGATGTGGCTGTAATGGTACCTGCTGGAAAGCATACAGGTACTGCTGGCAACAAGTATACTGGTTGGGGCTGTAATGGTACCTACTGACACTGTACTGGTACCGGCACTTATACTTGCACTGCAATATCATTAGATCTGCACCAGTTTTTGAGAACTGCACTGTCCAACTGACAATGTGATCATAGTTTCTTTCTCAAGCGCGTGCGAGCATGGAAAAAGCCATATGATTACGGCAACTTGCCTCTAACTGCGAGCCACTGAAATGGAAGGGAAGGCATACAAGTCTGCCTCTCAAAAAGTTCAGGTCTATCAGATAGGAAGCCCAATGGCCAACTGAAGGGGCTTGCAAGCCAGGCTTGTAATCGTATGCGATCGACTTTTCGTACGACAATCGTAACGTGTGAATAGAGTGCCCGACCGATAGTACTGTACAATTGTACGACTTGACGGTCAAGCATGTTTTAAAACTTTGGTTGATCGTACGATGTTCGCATGGTTGGTGGCGTTTCCGTCCGTCAAAAGTCGTACGATTAACACTGCGCATGCGCAAACAAAAATAATTGCGGTCAATAATGCAAGTCGTCCAGGTGGTTTTTTTTTTTAACTATCGCTGATTGAACCTTTCGATAATCGGGGCAGGATGGGGCCGTCGTACGAAAATCGTGCGACGGTTCGATCATCGGACGAAGAGTTTAGTCCCATAATCGTAAGGTGTATGGGCACCTTTAGATAGCAGCTCCCAGGAGAGAAACATTTTCTCCCGGAACGGTTTACTCTGCTCGATCTAGCAGAGTAAACCTTTCCCTGCTGTCTTTTTTTTAACTCTGATAACGGAGCCGCTGGCCGCCGTCAGAGTAAACAAAAGAAAGACGGCATAGAAATGAATAGCTAGATTTCTATTGGCTATTTCAATTTGCAATAGCGGACTAGCTATTTCACCCACCCTCTGCTGCTGTCAATCAGCAGAGGTGGACCTGAAGTTCTCCATCAGTTCCTCTCTTTCTCTGCTGATTGACAGCAGCAGTGGGCGGTGCAATAGGCAGTTTGCTATTGCAAATAGCCAATTGAAATCTAGCTATTAATTTCTATGCCGTCTTTTTTAAAATTATTATTCTGTCGGCAGCAGCTGTCCGAATACTAAAAAAAACAAAACAACAACAGATAGCACAGGAAGCATTAGTTTACCGAAGATTCGATTCATGAATCGGTTCTTTTGAATGAACTGATCCAAATGAACCGATTCATTTGAAAGATCCGAACTTCCCATCTCTAATTGTGGGTATCTAAATAAACAATTCTCACCTAGGCAAGAAGGAAGGCATTGGGATAGCGTTCCCCGTAAAACACGCTCGTTGTATAAGGTGAGCTGACAAAAAGCGGGTAACAAGTGAGGAGGATCCGCTTTAATTTCCTTACAGCCCTCACACATACGTCACAACTCACTTCACCACCGGGAAACCCGCCTACCGCTCACCTGGAACTTTATAGTCTATCATAAGCCCGCCCTTCTGCTTTGTGATTCGTCAGAAAGGCTCCTGCTCATTGGTGTAGCCATCCCCAGTGGATTCGTCTCCTCCAATTAGCGCCTGCTGTCACGAGCACACGCCTGCGTACTGAAGTATTCAAGAGCTGTGATTGGCTGCGTGTGAACTGAGGGTTGGGGGCTAGTGGTTATTGAACTGTCACGGGTTGTAGCTGTGTGTATTCGTTTAGGGGGTCACCATGCTGTCTGTTCCTGTCTGCCGCTTCCGGGGGGCTCTGCTAGGTGCGCTAATGGGGGACTGTATAGGAGCCGTATTCGAGGGGCTGGACGCCGTGTCTACTACCTTTGTAAAGCGGGTGCTGGAGGGGCTGGAAAAAGATGACAAGCAGGGAGGTAAGAGATCTCCGGTGTCCTCTCCATCAGTGAATATAGCCGGAGGTAAGGGGGTCCTGTGGTGACCCCTTCAGTGTTATAAATAAGTGATGTTCTATCCCATGCCAGGTGTAAGAGCGCAGCCCTGGTTATCATGAGATCTGTATCATTTCCTGTATCTCAGTCTAATATGTACTACTTTCATTTTGCCTACAGGATTGGAGGAACTGGCACACCACTGCTTAGGTCAGTGCCACAAGCCAGGGTGCAGATTATTTCTACATTGGAGGGGTGAGGGGGATTTCTCAAATCTGGAGCCGTTGTCCTTAGTATCCAATCACCTTCTAGCTTTAGTGTGTTGCATTCCAATGTGAAACATTCACAGCTGTGTGTTTATACACATGGGCAAAACCTTGCAATGCAAGAAAAGGTACATATGCTATTTTCTGGGCTGTTGCAGCGCATTCTGATTGTGGTTGTAGTGGCGAACGCGCGTCCATTAAAATTCACTGAATTGCACACGTTTGGGTGTGACTGGAGCCTTAGCTTTGAAAATGAAGGATAGAATCAGATTGGTTGCCATGGACAGCTGCTCCACTTTTGATTGATTCCCCCATGGTTGTTAGCGCCTGGTTGGTGCTGATGATCTAGCTGCACACTGACCACATCTGTCATTCCAACCATTGATATTAAAGGCGAACTATGGGGTCAGGGCTTTTCCCCATAGTTCTCCTAAGGGTAACGGGAGAACACAAACTAGCGTCCTCCCGTCACCCAAAGCTCAGTATACCGCGAGCTACAGCTCGCAGTATACTGAGACGCCGGAAAGGATCCCGACTTTACTGTCTGGATCCACCCAGCTGCGTGACTGACAGCTGGCTTTGCCTATCTAGAGGCGGAGCCAGCTGTACCCGCCCCCTCCCCGTCCGTTCTGCCAGTCAGTGCTGGAGGATCGGGGGGGGTCCCTGCAGGGAGCCGTGAGTGACAGTCACGGCTTTCTGCAAGGATAGATCGAGAAGTAAGCGAGCGCCGGTATGTGTTCTCTTACTTCCCGATCTACTGAGCTGACCTGTGACCGTTTCATTGTCGCAGGTCGGCTCAGATTATGAGGCTGAGTGAAGATCTTAATTCTTCTTTTAAGGTCACCATACAATCTGACCATATAATATGAGCACCTACCTGATCCATTGAATCAACCTTTGTCCAATCAGAAAGCATCTTGCACTACATAATTGTTGGTAGATCTTAAGGAAATTGTACAACCCCAATTCCCAAAAAGTTGGGATGCTGTAAAATCTACATGGAAATAGACTACAATGATTTACAAATCTTCTAAACCTGTATTTTATTCACAATACAACTGATTAGGTTAATTGGCAACAGGTCAGTAACATGATTGGGTATAAAAAGAGCATCTTGGAGAGTCAGAGTGTCTCAGAAGTAAAGATGGGCAGAGGTTAACCAGTCTAAAAATTGTCAAACAATTTCAGAATAATGTTCCCCAACATAAAATCTGGGTTTATGAGATCTGCAAACCATTGCATTCTGTTTTATGTAGATTTTACACAGCGTCCCAACTTTTTTTGGAATCCAGGTTGTCTAATCAGATTGTAACGTGTGATTGTGCAATGTTTGGGGCGCATGTAAAAGGGTGTTGTCCTTTGCTGGTCTTGTATTCACACGCATCACTGGTGAAATGTATGTGGTCAAATGGAGAATGCGGTTCACCTTCCTTGCCTACAATGTAAACCTATGGGAATAAAACCACCCAGAGACATACAAAGCAGGTCAGTCTCGGAACGGTCATCATTGTAACACCATTCGAGTAATTGGGATTAATTGCTGACCTGAGCTTAACGTGCACTTCAAGCCATCTGCTCAAATCCCTGAAGCAGAACTCCAGGCAAATCAAATCTTAACCCTTGCAGTGGGGCTACCCCCGCACTGCAAGGCTTAAGTGCGCATTTTAACTAGGGCAGGGGTAGCCAAACTTCGGCCCCCCCAGCTGTTGTGGCACTACAAATGCCATGAGGCATTGCACGATTCTCACAGCCACAGACATGACTCCCAGAGAGAGATGCATCATGGGATTTGTAGTTTCACCACAGCTGGGAGGCCGGAGTTTGGCTACCCCTGGTCTAGTGAGCTATTACACAGTTATACTCGTCTGAACCGTAATGCTGGCTCCTGCAGCCTGTCTCCTCCTCCGCTCCAGCGTCCTCCCGTTCTATACACTGTATAGCATGAAATGAGTCACCTTAGACCACTCTTATGGAGGGGAAGCAAGTCTAATAGCAAACTAGGATCATGGTTTGGGTGAGTGTAACTTTGTTATTTTAGCTTCTAGGCATATCGGGCACTTAACCCTTGCAGTGCAGGGGCTAGCCTCACTGCAAGGATTAAGGTTTTATTTACCTGCAGTATTCCTTTAGGGCTTGTTCACACCAATTGCGGTGCGTTCCAGAGCGGTAGCTGCTGGAAAGCACCACAATCGCTCACAAAACTTCCCCCTGCGTTCTGGGGCAGGAGGGGGCGTGGCGGTGCATTGAAGTCAATTGTCACTTTAAGACCTCATTCACAAACCTGCAATTATATGCCGTCATAGAACATTTCTAAATGTATAGACTGCTTTTTAATAATATGCATTTTGGTGCATTCAGTTTAGCTGCTTATAGAGAAAATACATTCCTGTGTGTCCAGAGACGGATGACGTGCTCTAAATACCTAAAGGCAAGTGCATTGAAACTAGGATTATACCAATACCAGTGTGTGTGTGTGTGTGTGTGTGTGTGTGTGTGTGTGTGTGTGTGTGACACAATACAGACTAATGATTTTAGGACAGTGTGGGAGTGCCAAGGCCCAGTCCCAGCTGCGACTTCTGTGCCACTGGTAGTTCTGCCACTACTGACTCCAAGCTGTAGAGGGACTACAAATCACAGCAATACATTATACAGCAATGCAGAATAATATGAAGCTACATACTGTGTATTGCTCACCAGGGCTGTGCGGCTTCTCAGGAGTCTGTGCCGCGTGCGTGTCTCCATGGCTGTGCACAACCTATCATCTGGCCTGTGTGGCATCTCGTGGGTATGGGATGATGTGGGCAGCAGAAGGAGGAGGAGGAAGTGGCCTGACCAGTGCTGCACGCAGCGCCATGTAGGTCCTCACAAGACTGCTGTGAGGTCCCCAGCAAGTGCGGGACCTTACAGCAGCCATCTGTGTTTTGAAAGCGTCGGTATCTGCGCTTAGTATTGGGGCATTTTCATTAAGAGTATGAGTATTTGTGAAAATGCCCAGGGGAGCATAATGTTCTTTATAATTCCCAGATAGTTTATTCTGTGTTTTTAATTCTGTGTTTTAATTGATCTAAATACAGAAGGTAAGTGTGACTATAGTCGAACACCTTGGGATGTATTTATAAAAAAGGTTAACTGCTGTTTGTTTGGGAAGATCTGACTTTTACTTTCACACCGTATTATGGCCACTAGATGGTGCCGTGGTGGACAGGAAACTCCTATGCTCCTCATCTCCATCTAGTGGCCATAGCGTGGTGCAAATATGAAAGTCCGATTTTTCCCAAACTGAACAGCTCTGGTAACCTTTTTATAAATAGTGCCATGGGCAACCTAATCAGTTTGCTCAGCTGGTATGTAAGCCGCTAGAGGCTTTCACTACACCGTTGACCATTCTAAAGGGAATTGTACCATCCGATTTGTAATGTCTTGTGTGGCCAGATTTCGTGTGACTGCTTTTCTATAATATAGTTGGATGTGGGTAACATGAAGTTATACATATTTGAATGTTTGGTCGAATCTGCTAAAGGTTCAGTCAATTGCTGTATTTGAAGTGTGAGTACTTTGAAGTGTACGCATGCCATGGAAAGGAGACAAAAGGATAATTTCACAAAGCTTACACACCAGGAGCACATAAACGTCCTATGCTCCACTCTCTACCTAGTGCAGTTTAAGGGTGCCCACACACCTTACGATAATCGGACGATAATCGCGGGTAATCCCGCGATCATCGTAAGGTGTGTGGAAGACGTGCAACCTCTACTACTGTAAGGTCGCACGACTTTTCACTTGCGAACATGTTTGAAAACCCGCCGAGAATCGTACGTAAGATAAAAGCCGGACGGGCCGGTGTGCGCAAGCGCACACTGCCCATTCGGCATTGCGGTCATCGGAAGCCTGCCCCTCGGGGGGGCGCGGCTTGCGATCATCGCAAGCACGATCTGCCTGTCCAAGATAGGCAGATCGTACATTTTTTTTTTTTTAAGTACCTTACAACCATTGCAAGGTGTGTGCCCTGCATAAGACTCCTTCACAGAGCTGTTCACTGTTTTTGGACAGTTTTTATAAATACATCCCTGAGTTTACACCTTCTGGCACTATGCAATACTTAACATACAAACGCATAAGTAAACCTCATCATTAATTTTATGTTAGCATGATGTTAGATTACAATTGAAAACAATGGTTATTTAAGAATGGAAATTTAGCATAATTCCAGTGACTCACTCTTTCATAGTAATTCATAAGCTATGGATTTCACCACAATGAGGTAGAATCAAAACGTAAAGGCAATTTATAAATGATGCAGTAACTGGAACAGAGAGAAGCTTGCGCAGTGCAGCATATTTAAATAACCTGTTTGCTAGTTCAGCCATCAGTATTGCGCTCGGTCTTCAGTCGAGTAACAGTCACGTGGACAGAAGCATGGGGGCTCTGTTGTAAGATTGCACCATGGACATGAAGGCGGCCTAGTCTGGTGCATTATCAAGCGCATGGGCAAACAGTGAACAGTGCAAATTACTGGGAAATGCGGCAAAATAAACTAGAGCTGCAGCTAACGATTATTTTCAAAATCGATTAGTTAGCCGATTATTAAGTTCGATTAATCGGATAAACAATAAAATAAAGTTTAAAAAATGATTAAGCCTGCAATTCGCAGCAAAAAAAGAGGCCTTCTGTCCAAAACAGTCCTGCTGCTCCATGACAATGCACATCCTCATACAGATGTAGAGACAGTGCAACAGTTTGGGTTTGGACATGATCCGCATCCTCCTTACAGCCCGTATCTGGTGCAGAGCGATTATTAAATGTTTGGTCCGCTGAAAGGGGCGATCTGCGGTCGCAGGTTCACTCCTTCGTGAAAGCTGCTTCTCTGCAGGAATACAGAAGCTTGTTGAATGATACAACAAGTACATCCTCTTGTAAGGGGGCTAATGTGGAAAAGTGATATGTTCAGTTACTTCCATTAAAGCCATTAACTTTATTTTGCCTTTTACTTTTTAAAATCTTCCTTGTACATTGACGCATTGTTAGTAATGACCCACTTTTTATAAATAAAGACAGATGTCTTATTACAGTGATTTGCATTCAGAGAGTCTACACCTAACGGAAGAGTTTGAACATCACGATTTAGTTGAATAAATGGGCATCTGTGTCTAACATATCTGTCAGTACTACAAAGCAGTTACTCTGTGAATCGATCATGCTGGTAGGTTTAAACTGAACCCTTTGCAACTCCTGCATTATCTACAATATCAAAGCTTCTAAGTTGTATTCTGAAGCCATTGGCTGTAACCATGATGTGGTCTAAAATAATCATTTTCATTTTTTTTTATCACCCCCCCCC
>NW_017306338.1:1218337-1220092 GCF_000935625.1 Nanorana parkeri
TTTTGTGTTCATATTGGAAGCTCTGACATACACAGATGACACAGCGATGACCAGATCAATGGTGCAGTCTTTTCTGGAAAACAAAGAATTCAGTGTAAAGGATCTTGCTGACAGGTATAGTAAAGATTATTTATGTTATTCACCTGAAAGCTTTTAATGCAAAAACCATTTATAGGTTAGGTTTATCAAATAGTGTGAATCTTATGACATCACTTTCTAAACAGAGGGGGGGGGGGGCGGTTCGTTAAGGAAAAAATGCTGAACAGATGAGAAATCATAGAGCGGTATTGAACCTTACTTTGTTCCACAGAAATGTAGTAATCAATTTTATTTGGTTGTAACTCATAAAAGTGAACCTGTCACTATGCAAAATATGACCAGATGTCCTCTTCCTCCCTGCACCTTCCACAATGCCCAGTGTATCCCTTACTAGTATGTAATCTGTGCAAAATACCAGGTGCTGTAGGCTTTGGCCAAGGCCACATTACTCTGAAAGCCTCATCTCGTTTCATCTTGGAAGCAAAGTAGAGTTGGGCCTGTTTTAGTAAGTGGATGGGAGAGCACCAGGGAATACCAAGGGCCTGGACATATGCCTTGCAATTTCCATAGAGTATGGTGAGGTTGCCCTAAACACTTGGCTCTAAATTGATATTGGCATAAAAAAAACCCACCCATTCCATTTGTAATCTTTAAAGTGACATTAAACCCTCAGATTTTTTAACATAAACCAATACTGTAATGTGCGCCTTACTGTAATCCATGGTAGTTTCCCTTCTCTTTGCTGCTCTTCCTTTTTAAATCCTCATGTCTTCTCATGCTTAAAGGGAACTTCCCTTTGCAGCTGAGTGCCTCTTCCTGTAGTGCTGGCTCAGGTTGTGAACCTGAACACAGACACCATGTATCCATTTCAGAGACAAGGCAGTCTGCTGCAAAACAGAAGTTCTGCCCAGCATGAGAATACATGAGGATTTAAAAGGAAGAGCAGCAAAGAGAAGGGAAACAACCATGGATTACAGTAATGCACACATTACAGTATTGGTTTATGTTAAAAAATCTGAGGGTTTAATGTCACTTTAACAATTTGTTTGCATCCAATCATGTTAAGGGGAAGTTTAAAAGGAATTGGACACCCCTTCTACATGTTTATAGAGTTTTTTCTCTCTACTAAGACACACATTAAATGACAGTGTGGCTGGAAAGTCCGTAAGATTTCTACCATCTGTTTTATAACGATTGACCGCACTTTTTTTTTTCTTTAATGTACAGGTTTACCAAGGAGTACTTCAATGATCCAGACCGTGGATATGGTGCAGGGGTCATTCACGTGTTTGAGAAGCTTCGCAGTGGAGAATACAACAATGTCTTGACTCCAGCCAAGGAGCAGTTTAATGGGAAGGGTTCCTTTGGAAATGGAGCAGCAATGAGAGCCGTGGCCATACCACTGGCATTTCCCAATGTTGCTGACATTATAGAGGTTGTCACTTTTATTAGAATATGTAAACAAAAAAATGTCATAACTTTTTGCCAAGTATTTATCTGCTGCGTACTATCCATCAATGGAAGCTCTGACATACACAGATGACACAGCGAGGACCAGATCAATGGTGCAGTCTTTTCTGGAAAACAAAGAATTCAGTGTAAAGGATCTTGCTGACAGGTATAGTAAAGATTATTTATGTTATTCACCTGAAAGCTTTTAATGCAAAAACCATTTATAGGTTAGGTTTATCAAATAGTGTGAATCTTATGACATCA
>NW_017306338.1:1220127-1222359 GCF_000935625.1 Nanorana parkeri
TCAGGTTCTGAACAGATGAGAAATCATAGAGCGGTATTGAACCTTACTTTGTTCCACAGAAATGTAGTAATCAATTTTATTTGGTTGTAACTCATAAAAGTGAACCTGTCACTATGCAAAATATGACCAGATGTCCTCTTCCTCCCTGCACCTTCCACAATGCCCAGTGTATCCCTTACTAGTATGTAATCTGTGCAAAATACCAGGTGCTGTAGGCTTTGGCCAAGGCCACATTACTCTGAAAGCCTCATCTCGTTTCATCTTGGAAGCAAAGTAGAGTTGGGCCTGTTTTAGTAAGTGGATGGGAGAGCACCAGGGAATACCAAGGGCCTGGACATATGCCTTGCAATTTCCATAGAGTATGGTGAGGTTGCCCTAAACACTTGGCTCTAAATTGATATTGGCATAAAAAAAACCCACCCATTCCATTTGTAATCTTTAAAGTGACATTAAACCCTCAGATTTTTTAACATAAACCAATACTGTAATGTGCGCCTTACTGTAATCCATGGTAGTTTCCCTTCTCTTTGCTGCTCTTCCTTTTTAAATCCTCATGTCTTCTCATGCTTAAAGGGAACTTCCCTTTGCAGCTGAGTGCCTCTTCCTGTAGTGCTGGCTCAGGTTGTGAACCTGAACACAGACACCATGTATCCATTTCAGAGACAAGGCAGTCTGCTGCAAAACAGAAGTTCTGCCCAGCATGAGAATACATGAGGATTTAAAAGGAAGAGCAGCAAAGAGAAGGGAAACAACCATGGATTACAGTAATGCACACATTACAGTATTGGTTTATGTTAAAAAATCTGAGGGTTTAATGTCACTTTAACAATTTGTTTGCATCCAATCATGTTAAGGGGAAGTTTAAAAGGAATTGGACACCCCTTCTACATGTTTATAGAGTTTTTTCTCTCTACTAAGACACACATTAAATGACAGTGTGGCTGGAAAGTCCGTAAGATTTCTACCATCTGTTTTATAACGATTGACCGCACTTTTTTTTTTCTTTAATGTACAGGTTTACCAAGGAGTACTTCAATGATCCAGACCGTGGATATGGTGCAGGGGTCATTCACGTGTTTGAGAAGCTTCGCAGTGGAGAATACAACAATGTCTTGACTCCAGCCAAGGAGCAGTTTAATGGGAAGGGTTCCTTTGGAAATGGAGCAGCAATGAGAGCCGTGGCCATACCACTGGCATTTCCCAATGTTGCTGACATTATAGAGGTTGTCACTTTTATTAGAATATGTAAACAAAAAAATGTCATAACTTTTTGCCAAGTATTTATCTGCTGCGTACTATCCATCACATGGCAGTATGCTTTAAAGCTAGATTCGAAAACTGCAAGATCTATGCCTTGGCCATGAAAGAAAACCTAAGCAAGCTGGATTGAATATGAGATTACAATATTAAGTTTGCTAGGGTTATGTTTGCATATTCTGTAAATGTGGTGGTGTGCAGAAGAACACGGCTCAACTGACATGGTGTAAACAAGCCCTAAATGTTGAATTGCCACACATGGGTCCCACAAATACACACGGTATGTTGCCAAAGCATAAAGGGCAACAGTGGAGTGTAGGGTCAAATATTTTTTAATGTAAACTAGTGATGCGCCAATACCGTTGGCACGCGGAGAGTACCAGAAAAAAAAAATATATATATATATATATTTTTTATATCTTCCAGGATCCCCGTACAGAGGCGACGTATCATGTGACCACCAGGTGGCAGTGTTGTTCCTCCATAGAGGAGACATTGTAGCGGTCATTCTGTCACATTCTGAGCTAAGTAGCTATAAAACTTACTGGGTGCTGATTCAAATGTTTAACCTGGAAGTAAATGTTACAGTGAAAGGGGGGATGGTGAAATGAAGGACTGGATTAGGGAGGTAACTGTTTCCTCCTGGACAAACTAACATTCTCATTCACCTAAGCAAATCCATCTTAGTGCAAAGTTACTCTGCTGCTGTAATGTCTATTTCAAATAACACACACACACACACACACACACACACAAAAACAAGCTGATATTAAAGTTTGGGACTTCCATGATTGACTTGTGAATACATAAACCACAGGGAGGACAATGTCTCCATGCTGCTTCCAGCACAACAATGAAAACTTACACATGGTGTTACTCAGTACAATTTTCTGGACAGTCTCAGTGATGCAAATATAGTAAATTATTGATTGCAGGGGGGAGAATATGTACCTACAACAAAACATATGTGTGTGT
>NW_017306338.1:1222732-1255250 GCF_000935625.1 Nanorana parkeri
TTTTTTTTCTGGTACTCTCCGCGTGCCCAGATTATCAGGAAGTCAGGCGGCAGATCATGACCCGTCGCCCAGGAGTTCTCCTCCCTGCACCGCTCGCTCAGCCTCCTGTGACAGCGTGTCAGAGGAGAGGGAGAGCAAACAATGATCGCTGAGTGTTTGTAGATAATTGAGGACATTGTATTTTTACTATATCCTCAATTATGAATGAGTGGGAAGTGATCTACATTACCTCCTGTTCATTCATGATTGTGGTTATAGTAAACACACTATGTCCTCATGTTATGAATGAACAGGAACACTCAGAGAATTCCTGTTCATTGATAACAGGGGCTGCAGAAAAAGAGAGAGGACTTTGTGTCCTCAATTTTTCTATTTTAAAAGGGAAATATCAGGGATCTGTTTAGACCCCTAATATTTCCCCATACCACCCAACAATAAGGTAAAAAATTGTAAAAAATGGATTAAGAAAAAACAGTATTACATTAAAGTTTATAAATAAAATATTAACAAATTTTGGAAAAATAAAAACATTTTCAGTTTCGGCCTGACAATTTTTGTTTTGTTTCGGTTTGGAAATTTCCGTTTCGGTGCACCTCTAGTCATAACCCACGGCTCAGCTCCCTGATTGGAAAGGAAGCTGGCTCCATGCTCCTCCAGCACTTGCGGTCAGAGGGAGTGACCTCCTGGTTTTGTATTGAAGCCATTTTTCACTGACCCAAAACAAGTTGTAAATCTGGCAAGTCAGGAAAAAGTCAGAACTTTTATATGCGTTCTTAGGTCTCCAGCTCTAGAAACAAAGTATTAACGCAAGATGATCAGTAGAGAAGTCAAGCAACTAGGTAAGCAAAAGCATCCTCTGTGTATTTCTCATGACAGGCTTCCTTTAAGCAACATAATTTAATAAGACAAAATAGGGTAGTGCCCAGCTTCCTTGGCACCATTCTTTGCAGCATCACATCGGCTCGAAAATTGCATTTTGTTTATGTATTGTGTTACAAAAAGGTAGTGAGTTATTTTGTTTTGTGTTTTTGGTTTTGTTTAAACAGTATGCTAAAACCAGTGGAAAACTGACACATGCCTCCTCTTTGGGTTACAATGGGGCAATCCTGCAGGCACTGGCAGTGCACTATGCTCTACATGGAGAGCAGAGTCGGGATTCCTTCATCAGCAGTCTCCTGGTTCACATGGTTGAAGTAGAAGCTGATGAGAAATCTAGAAGTGATGCAGTGGAGTAAGTAGATCTCTGAACACTGGGCTCATGTTTGTGTAAAGTGATATTAATTTGTCTTCCAGGTAGATTCTGTAGAGAATTCTGGAAGACATGAATTGTTTATTTTAGCCGAAGACCCATCTGGGACACTCTGTGCTAGATTAGTTTACCTTGAATTCATATTTGGTTTAGAATGATAAACAAACCAAAATCCTTCATATGATACTTTACAGGTCTATTCACAGAAGGGTGAAGAGTTTGGAGAAGGCAGGAGAAGTGAACAATCTAGGACAACATAGCTGAACTGATTAGTGAGCTGAATTGGAGAATTTTTCCAAATCGGCTATTTTTTCCTAGATTGTTCACTTCTCCTGCCTTCTCCAAACTCTTCACCCTTTAGTGAATAACCCTGTTAGTTTTGGGGGATATTCGTTGTCTATGGAATTCAATCTCGCACTTTAGTAGACCTAGATTTGTCGAATAGAACATAGTGTTTGTGTATATTTCTTAACTTTATGACCAACAATCTTAAATCTTCTTTCTGGCACTCCATCCATTGTTTGCTCCCTGATGTCATTACATACAAAGCAGGACAAGCAGTCCTTCATAGTAAATGGGGCCCCTGAGTGCACGCCCTGAAACTGGAGTGTTGGGGGGAGAGGAAAGTGCTGTCTGCTGAGGGAGCAAATGATGAGGGAGGCAAGGCAAAAAAGTGGGGCTGAATGAGCCCCACTTCAAGGGTATTTTTTAAATTTCCTCAAAGTTGAACGTTAAATAAAAACAAAGCCCAGCCCTATAAACAAGCACATCTTTACTTACCTTTCCGGTGGCCCATTTCTTGAAACACCACCACTTCACTGCTCTGCTGCCACTGCAGGTATTTAACCACTTCCGTGTGGGTTGAATTTCTGCTTCCTTTCCCAACGACACATTGTATTTCCTTACGCCGGTTCATACATCAGAGCAGAATGTACAAGCTAATGGGGAACCACTACGTGCAGTGGAGGGGGCAGCTATTTGACCTACCAGGAATGGTTAAATACCTGTAGCGGCTGTGGTGCAGTGAAGCAACGACATTTCAAAACACGAGCCACCAGATAATGTGCTTCTTTACAGGGCTGCCCTTTATCTGTGTATCATTAGGCCCAAAGCACTGTAGTCTTTTTGTTCTATTTAAGCGACTGCAATTCACATTGACAAGTTACCTGTGTTAGAAAAGGGGTTGGGGCATTAACTTACATAGTTAGCTACAGATGCATGTTGTAATAGCCGGACTGGACTGTTGCATACAGCAGCTGGTCGAGTTTTTTTTTCTGCTGGGAGGCAAAAGTTGTTCCCGAGCTAACGAACACCATGATAAGAAGTGTTAATATTGTGAACGCAAAACAAAAATTAAAAATAACTCCGTTCTTATTAGGCTGTATATAATACATTAGGGTAGACTACAAAGCCTAAAACATGTAATATGTGGACCCAAGACATTGCCGAAACAAAAAACGCTCTGTTACTCAGATATTTAGGGAGGAAAAGGCCTGGGGACTGAAGTGGTTAAAGGAGAACTATGGGGTTAGGGCTTTTCACCATAGTTCTCCTAAGGGTAATGGGAGGACACAAACTAGCGTCCTCCCGAGCTACAGCTCGCGGTATACTGAGACGCTGCAGCCGGAACAGATCCCGACAATTATGTCTGGATCCACCCAGCTGCGTGAGTGACAGCTGGCTGTGCCTATCTAGAGGCAGAGCCAGCTGTACCCGCCCACACCCCCGTCTGTTTTGCCAGTCAGCGCTGGAGGATCGGACAGGGGAGGGGGGAATGCCTGCAGGGAGCCATGAGTGACAGTCACGGCTCTCTGCACGGATAGATCGAGAAGTGAGCGAACGCCGGTATGTGTTCTCTCACCTCCCCATCTACTGAGCCGACCTGTGACAGGCTCATTGTCACAGGTCGGCTCAGATTATGAGGCTGAGTGAAAATAACTCGCCTCATAATTCTCCTTTAACTTATTTTACTTTTGTTTTCTTGTGAAATGTTTTTTTGCATTTTTAAAGATTCTTTGATATGATTGTTTATATAAGAAACGTTTTGTCATTACAGATTGGAGCTGGGTGAATTTCCATACTGCAAGAGACTAACGAAGATTAAAGAATTTTTGGCTAAAGAATGTGTGTCACGGGAAGATGTGGTGGAGCATCTGGGTAAAAAGAAGATAAGGCAGTGGGATATCATATGTTATTAAAACAAACCCATTCAATCCTAGGTAGAATAAAGACATGGTGGAGTTATTGCAGAAGGGTTAACAAACAAAGCATTTGGCATCTATGGTTTAACCCATATGGCATTAGTATCTATAGTTCTTTATCAAGCTATTTCTCTTGTTAGTGTCATCCCAGCTGGCAACTCTAGTCAAAACTTTGCTAATATGTAAAATGTGTTCATGATAGCAGGCAGGCTGGGTATAGGATGCAGAATAAGTTATCCACCATTATTTAATTTTTTTCTGTTCTTGTATAAAGCTGTTTTTGGGGTATTGCTTAAGTTCTTGCTGCTGTAGAAATTTTGAGCCTGACGCAAGTTATCCTTGTTGTGGATGGAGGTATCTGTCAGATTTGTTTTCCCGTTAAGCCTTGCAGGGTGATTGAAAAATGACTCTCCATGTGTACCTAGCTTAAGACCTTATCTATTGGCACTTTAAATAGGGGTTACATTTTTTTCTTTGTTTTGGGTTTTTTTTTTTTTTTTTTTTTTAAGGTGAATTAAACTTTGGCTTTGCATTTTTCTGTTTTTTTAGTTTTCACGTTGCATGATCAGAATAATTATTATTTCCATTCACGGGCCACAGGAGGATTTAGCCCATTTTCATTTTTTTTAAAAAGCACTATAAAACGTTTGTGTGATGTTTTAACATGGTGTGCACGGTGAACACATGTATTCAATTTGGTATTCCAAAAATAAAGTAGTACATTTGTGTTAAAGTAGATATACAGTATTGATCTATGGATTATTGAATATATCTGTTCCCATCCTGCTGATGCTTATGGCATTGCTGTGGAGTGCATATATTTCATTGGAAGATCCCCCTTAGTACCAGTACCAGTATCAATGTCACTGCCTCCCTAGTGCATTCTCCATTACCGTATATTGAGAATGCTCTTTAGATTGGGGTATGTTCTGATCACAGCAAAACCCTGGGTTTCATCTCTCCAATGGACAAAAAATCAATCAATCAATCAATCAATCAATCAATCAATCTTGGCCAAAATAGCTGAACTGGAAAGTGAGCTGAATTAGAATTTTTCCAAATCAGCCATTTTGTCCCAGATTGTTCACTTCTCCTGTCTTCTCCAAACTCTTCTCCCTTTAGTGAATAGACCTGTAGATATCTACGCCTTTTGATACTGTAGTTAAAACTTTAACAGTTAAAAAAAATTGCCAGTTTTTGCTTCACTGAGGGATTGTTTCTAGTAAATGTTTAAATATAGCTGTAATTATAATTCTCAGTCAGATGCCAAAATATAATTGTTGATTGGTCTATCCTCAAGGTCATGGAATTGCTGCTTTGGAATCCGTTCCCACTGCTATATACTCTTTCTTGCGCTGCATGGATCCAGTGGAAGACCTTCCCTCAGAATTCAATAGCTTGCAACGCACTCTTGCTTACTGCTTCTTGCTAGGAGGAGACACCGACACAATAGCTACCATGGCTGGAGCCATTGCAGGTGCTTATCACGGAGAGTTGCAAGTTCCTCAAGAGTGGAAGCTTAAATCTGAAGGTTACAAAGATGCCGAAAAGTGGGCTGAAGAACTGCATCAGCTGTACACCTCACGCCTTCCATGCTGAATTCATGAAATGTGTTGCATTACACTGCATTAAATTCTATTCAAAGCAGGAGGAAGACTGCTCCCTAAAATTACAATAATTCTGGTTTGATAAAAAATAAAGTTTTTAACACCTGCTGTGAGTTTTAAATGAATAATGTATAAATATTGATTTGGTAATAACTAATAAGCAATGACTGATGCAAGTGCTGAAAGCCTGATGTGAAAGATTCACAGCACGGACTAGACCTGGCCAGCCAAGGCATTTTACCAAACCTTTTTATTGTATGACTTGTTAGACCTTACCCAAGGAAAGGGTAGCTGTGTTACATACCATTTGGTGGTATTTATCTTTTTTTACTTTAATAAACAATGACATGTTTGGGGTTTTTTTTTCCAGAAAGAAATGTTTAATCTTGTTTTTACACTGCAGAATGATTTGAGTGCTTTTGACTTTGGTTTTAAATCTTAAGACCTGTTGATTTGGCTAAGGTTACTAGCAGCACTCTGGCTGCCCTTAAGTAAGCAGCATGCACAGTGTGGAGAAGATATACGATCACTGTTTCATTTTAGGCTGTGGACAAAAAAAAAAAATGCAGAGCTTGCTTCCAAGTCATACAAAGGAAGATTCTGATCCAGTCTAAACAACATTACCTGGCAGATACACCTTGTTCTGCCTTAATGGAAATAAAACCTCTGAACAGGAATAGCCTTAAATCCACATGATCCTGGAATGATGTATCTATGACCATTAAAGTGTTTTGCTGCTTAGGTGGCCAGCTATAAAACGCTACAAGGTACAGTGCAAAAGCTAAGGTGTCAATGGCTTTCCACTTGCTGGGTGAACTGGCATTTGGCACAACGATTTTCCCTTCTGTCTTTATAATCATAATATTTTATATTTATACAGCGGAATACAAGCTTCTCCACATGAATTTTCTGAGCATTATAGTTATTGGAATCTAAAAGAGACCACTGTATGGCGCTGTATAAATATTTTAAAATTGTGACTTGTCACAAGTGTGGAACTTTTTACTATTAAGCCATCTGAATCCTCTAATTATTTAAACGTAGCCCTTAAATTGTATTTATTGTGTTTGGTTAACTTGGGTTACGCCAAACTTGGGGCCTGATTTGAAAAATTGAGGAAAGAAAAGTGGAATGGTTGCCATTGGCAGCTAACCAAATTTCACCTGAATATATGGAATAATGAAACAAGAACTGTATGGAGCTTTTTGTGTGGGGTTTTTTTTTTCCCTTCTGTTTTAATCAGTTAATTCCATATTACTAAAACCAGTTCAGGACAAAAATGGTGAATAGATGTTTCAGGATTCTCCATAATCCTCTTCGCAAAAAACTATTTAAATAACAAGGCTATCTTTTGGTAGTATGTTTTTCCAATAAAATTAGAAAAAAAAAAATCACTTGGAAGCAATATATATAGAAGGAAGATTGGTGCTTGACTTGAGCCACTCTGTAATGTGTTGCCCCTTTGTGAGAGTAGCACAGTACTTTATGCATCATGGAAAGGTACACTTTGCGTCCTAATCCGTCATACTCAAAAAGATGAAATGTAGGCAGCAACCATATGTGATTCTTCAAAACTCTTATCTTACTTCAAACAGACAGATGCCAATGCATTGAACTGTTATTAACTCAAGCACTGTTTACAGGGTGACCTTTTTTTTTTTTTTGTAGTAGTAGTAGTAAGGAAAGAGAAAGCTGACCTAGAATATCAAGCTATTTGTTTTTTTCAACGATTAGCATTGGATGATTCCCCAGACATCTATTATACACAAACCGTTCTGGTTGAGGCAGCTTGGTATTTGGACATTGCCCCTATTTATACCTCCGTAGAATGCAGGTGTGAACAACTAACCAAATATCACAACTGAACTTTTAACAATACATGGAAGGTATAATAGTATAAAGCTGCCCATACACCATGCGATCATCGGACGAAATTGCGGTAATGGACCGCATGTATTTTCGTCTGCGCATGTGCAGTGTAAATCTTACGAATTTACAAACTTGGATAATGCAGGGGTGCTGTATGTGACACATTTCACTGACTATGTACATGTGACTTGATTAAAATTTTTTACGGAAACTATTTTGACAAACTGAAGCCACTTACTGGAACATAGTGACATAAGATGCATGTAACTAATGTATTGTAGGTTAACTGCTCTCTACTGAGATAACCTATGTGGTTGTAGTGTATGGAGCCCACAGTGGGGTTTTTTTTTTTCCTCACTCCTTTCTTCATTTACCATAGGGAAGTTGAAATCTATTAGATGTTGTCAAGCTTTCCTTCCAAAGTACAGTAATAACATTCGTGGTCGGTCTCGGCAGTGTGGAGCCACAGGAAAGAGGAGATTATTGACCAGCGCTGTAAACAGGTACGATTCTACAGCAAGGCTGTAGGGACCTTACTGGGGACCTCGGCAGCCTTCTTGTTTAATGCGTGCGCTGGCTTCAGTTTTAAAATGTAAAGGTGCAGGAGAGGGGCGAAGGCACATGAAATGGTCTGGTGGGCCAGATTTGGCCAGGGGGTCTTGTGTTTGACACATGCTATAGATGAACTTAAAGAATGAAGAACCCTAGTGCATTCAAAGTAAACCCTTCAGGTTCTCCAAAGTGAAAAGTATATCTAAAGACCAAACAAATATATTTAGTTTTGGATAGAGTAGGAGCCATGGCTTTTTGGCCCTAAGGCCGCAGAAAAATGGCAATCTCATTCCAAATCATGTGAGGCTAGCTGTCAGAGGCAGCAGTGCTTAATCTCACAGTGCAAATATACAGTGGCAAGAAAAAGTATGTGAACCCATTGGAATTAACTGGTTTTCTGCAGTAATTTGCCATAAAATGTCATCTGATCCCAATCTAGGTCACAACAATAGACAGACACAATGTGCTTAAGCTGATAACACACAAACAATTCTAATTGCTCATATCTTTATTGAACACACCCAATAAACATTCACAGTGCTGGAGGAAAACGTAAGTGAACCCTTGGAATTAATAGCTGGTCGAAACTCCTTTTGGCAGTAATGAAGGGCAAGCAATTTCAATAGCTCTGGATAAGACCTGCACAATGTTCAGGAGCAATTGTAGACCAATCCTCTTTACAAAACTGCTTCAACTCAGACACATTTGTAGGATGTCTGGTTTGAACGGCTATATTGAGGTCATTCCACATCATCTCTATTGGGTTAAGGTCTGGGCCACTCCAAAATGTGCATTTTGTTTCTGAAGCCAGTCTGTGGTGGATTTACTTTAATGCTCAGGGTCCTTGTCCTGCTGCATCACCCAACTTCTACTAAGCTTCAGCTGGTTAAAGTCACCCTGACTGTCGAGAAGCCAGAACTAATCTGCGGCTGAGGCTCTGCGGGCGCCTGTGCATGAGCATAGTCTGGCTCACAGAAGTGTGCACAGCCATGTGGCTCTGCGCAGGTCTGTGTGCGTTCATGCTCACTAGTCTGCTCACCGGCATGCCGCAGAAATGTGCACGTGCTCATTATGAGCTGTGGTGCCAAACTGGCTTTTTAAGGCTGTGACATCCAAGCCTCCCATGCTGAGGGATCGACAGCCTTCCTGAGATCCTGCATCTGATTGTCCATCCGTTATCGACCCGCCTTGTTTGACTCTTCTCGCTACTCTGTGCTCCTGTGACCCAAGCCTGTTCCCGACTACCGCTTTTGCCTGCCGCTTGGTACTTCTTCGCTTGCACGTTAATGTCCCCAGCTTGTTCTCGACTTTGCTCCTGTTTGTTGCCTGGTACTGCTCTGCCCGCCTGTTGACGACCCGGCTAGTGTGACTATGGCTTTTCTGAAATCCTGAATCTTCAGTTCTCTGTTCCTGTGCCAGATTCCTACCCGAGACTCACTCACATCGCAGAGACTGACCTTCCCCTGCCACGGTGACATAATCTAGCACTCGTGCTTCTCCGTGTCCCCGCTCACCTGTTCTGCCATCCAGGAGCTCTAGGACTGGAGCTGCTAGGGAGGTCTCCCTCATCAACTAAGAGTCTACCAAGGTATGGGACACTGACATTATCCTGTAGAATATTTTGGGGAACTTTGGGAATTTATTTTCCCCTCTGATGGCATGTGGTCCAGACCCCGAGGCAGCAAAGCAAGCCCAAATCATGATGTTCCCTCCACCATACTTCACCGTTGGGATGATGTTTTGAAATTGATAAGCTGTGCCCTTTTTGTGCCATACATAGTACTGAGTATTCTTCCCAAACAATTAAACTTTTGTTTCATCAGTCCATAAAACATTTTCCCAGTTGTGGTTTGCCAAGGTGCTCTTTGGCAAACTTCATGTGCGCAGCAATGTTTTATTTTTTTTGGAGAGCAGCAGCTTCCGTAGTAATCTGCCATGGACACCTGCCTTTTCAAAGACTTACCTATGGTACACTCTTAAACGGGGATGTTTGCCAGTTCCAGTGATGTCTTCAATCTTTTAGCTGTTACTCGTGGGTTCTTAACCTCATTGAGGATTCCGCATTGTGCCTTGGGAGTCATCTTGGCTGGGCAACAACTTCTAGTAAAAGTAGCCACAGCACTAATCTGTCTCCTTTTATAAAAAAATTGGTCTAACTGTTGACTGATGGATGCCTAAACACTTGGAGACTGCTTTGTATCCCTTTCCAGCCTTATGCATATCAGCTATTCTTGATCGTATGTCTTCAGAGAGCTCCTTTTCTTCTTTTGTGAGGCATAGTTTACATCAGTTGATGCTTCTTATGAACAGCAATCTTAAAATGTTTGTCTTTTATCAATCAAAGTAGATCTAAACAACTCCAAACTCACTACATTAATTGAACTCCAGACATGCAAGCTACTGACTCCAGTTAGCTATCAAAGTAATTAGTCTGTGGGATTACTTTTTCCTCAAGCACTGTGAATATTTAATGTGTGATTTCAATAAAGACACAAGAAATTAGAAATGTTTGTGTGTTATCAGCTTAAAGGAGAACTGTGAGGTGAGTGCTTTTCACTCACCTCATAGTTCTAGCCGACCTGTGACAATGAGACTGTCACAGGTCGGCTCAGTAGATCGGGAGGTGAGCGAACACATACCGGCGTTCGCTCACCTCTCGATCCTGTCACGGCTCTCTGCCGTGACAGGGGATGGGCTGGATTCCCCGCTCCGATCCGCCAGCGCTGACTGGCGGAACGGAGGGGGCGGGTACAGCTGGCTCTGCCTCTAGATAGGCAGAGCCAGCTGTCAGTCATGCAGCTGGGTGGATCCCGGCATAATTGTCGGGATCCGCTTCAGCTGCGGCGTCTCAGTATACCGCGAGCTACAGCTCGCGGTATACTGAGCTTAGGGTGACAGGAGGACGCTAGTTTGTGTCCTCCCGTTACCCTAAGGAGAACTATGGGGAAAAGTCTTAACCCCATAGTTCTCCTTTAAGCACATTGTGTTTGTCTATTGTTGTGACTTAGAAGAGCATCAGATCACATGTTATGGCAAATTCCTGCACAAAACCAGTTAATTCCAAGGGGTTCACATACTTTTTCTTGCCATGTTATGTATATATGAGACTGTAGGCACAGGAGTGCTTACGCACACTCGCATAGCTAAAAGGGTACTGTTTTTTTTTCCCAGGAGGAATTACAGATTAGTACATTTTTTACAGTTTTTTAGAATTAACTTTTCTAAATGTGCCATATAACAAATCTTCACTCATCTTGTGAGTCTGTCCTCATTAATGCCAAATTCCTAAAAATCTGTACTGCTTAGTTAAATAGCACAAACACGCGCACATGGCGTATTACATTTCCAAGGAATGTTAAAAATGTGTGCCTAAATACCAACAATAATATTAACCATTAAACAAACACACACCACAAAAATACTTAAACAGCAGCTGTGTCTATTAAAGGGGTAACCATAACATCAATAAATATACCATTCATAAATACAAAACTTACAATAACCAAATAGCTTAAAGTGTATTTCCAGTTTTGCAGCCAATTTGGCTGCAAAAACACCTATTTTATATTTGTTACAGGTTCAAATTCACATAGCATAAGCTCAAAATATTCAAAACAGTCTTCTTGCAGTTTAAATTGCTTTTACTTCGGTTAGGGGTTTAGGGTTATAATTTATTTTTTGCTTCTCTTTCTTTGAAATGAAAGAGAGGGGCTTTGAGGGATTTGAGGTGGATTGTCAATTTTGCATGTCAATAAAGCTAATCAGAGAAACACAATACTCAAATTTCAGTCCTATGTCTTTCTATTAGTTGAGATCACTGTGAAGGGGCTGAGAAAATTTGGAATCAGCCTTTTTGCCTGCTTTAACAAAACACCTAAAAAGTTAAAATAATTTTTTTAATGTGCTGTGTGAATGGGAACACATAACAAGCAAATGGAGTGGGTTTTCTCATGTTTGGTTTCAAACAAGCCCCCTATGTAATAGCCAATATGCAGTGACAGGTCCTCTTTATGGAGACATTAGGGGTCTTTAAGACCCCTAATATCAACTAGGGACCCCCAGAGAAGCGGATGAAGCAGAGACCTGCTTCACGGGCTTCTGTACCGGAGAGTGACAGAGGAATGCGGAAGTAATGTAATACACATCACTTCCTGCATTCAGAGGAGGGGAAGCTGCTGTGCTGGTCCCGGGCTCACACCGGGCACATCGGAGCTCAGGATCGCCAGCAGCGGCTGCAAATTACAAGTGATCGGGCATCTCTACAGATGCCTGACCACTTGTATGTAGACAGCCATTGCTGGCTGTTTACATTCCAAGCTGATTTCCCTTCGTGCGTGCCGCCCAGCACGAGCAGGGCGGGATGGGTCGTTTAAAAACGCCCACCCGCATCCAAGAAGCCGCTGTACGGCCATTTAATTACAACGGCCGGACAGCAGGTGGTTAAACAAAACTTTGCATCTAAACAAAAATTAGCATAGCCCTAATACCACAGACTTTCCCATCTGGAAGTCCAAAGATATCAATCGTAACGCCAAGGAAATCAAGGAATGTACAAGGAAAAACTAACCATCTTTTCTTCTGCTAAACTCGTTTGAAATTGGAATAAAGAAACTAAAAGCATCCAGGCGAGAAGAATTAGAAGGACAAACAAACAAGAAATCATCTGAGTAACGAAGGACTCCCCAATTAATATTACCTTGGTGGAACACAAACGTGAAAAAGTAATAAAAGGCCTCCAATTAAAAACATGATAAAGCTGAACCCATTGGCATACATTTGTCAAATAAACAATTCTGTAAAAATAAAAACCCAAGCAATTAAAACCTAACTTAACTGGAAGTAGATAAAAGGTTGATTTTATATCAGGTTTGGCTCGTAAAGCTCCTCTAACAAATGTCCTCAATAAAACCAAGGGCTCATCAAAATATGCATAAGAAAAGGAAGCTGTTGCCTTGTCCACTTTATCTTTTATAGATTTAGAGATCAACCTAAATGCCCCAAATTCCTTTTTTTTAAAAAACCAAATCTAAGTGAAAATTGAAAAAAGGGTGGAAAACTAAAAGGTTCTGCCAAGCTCCAGCTCCTCAGTTTTAACTTTAACAATATAAAAATTCTTATAAAGAAATGACAAATTATCCACCCAAATACAACCATGTCAACTCTAGGGTGGAACAAAGAAACCAGAATCAAACCCTTAAAAGATTATTGATGCCAACTTGTGGTCTGAAAATAAACCACAAATTGGGGTGTCATATACAAATATGCATAAGAAAAGGAAGCAGCTGCCTTGTCCACTTTATGGTTTATAGATTTAGACATCAGTCTAAATGGCCCAAATTCCTTTTTTAAGAACCAAATCTAAGTGATATAAGCGAAAATTTTAAAAAAGAGTGGAAAACAACTAAAAGGTTCAGATATTCTGCCAAGCTCTAGTCCCTTCTCAGTTTTAACTTTAACAATATTAAAATTCTTTTAAAGAGATTACAAATTATCCACCCAAATACAACCATGTCAACTCTAGGGTGGAACAAAGAAACCAGAACCAAAACCTTAAAAGATTATTGATGCTATCTTGTGGTCTGAAAATAGACTTAGCCAGGACAGCATTTCTGACAGATTTTACACAAGTAGAATGTTTGCATGGTACTTGTGTGTTAGAAGTGAACTTCTTAAAGCAAAGAGAGCCAAACTCTAAGATGGTTGACGCCACAATTTAAGGGTGAATAAACTGAGAGTTTCTGAATATAACTTTCATCATTTTTAAACCAGGCAAAACTGCCAAAATGGTGTTATGCTTCAAGGCTAATATCAATATGCTGGAACATTCCACATTATTTATCTCTCCCCATTACTGATGCATAGACCCAAAAGGTTTGATGCCAGTTATAGAAAGACCTAGGAACAGCCCTTCTCCTTTCCTCATAAACATCGTCTATGGAAATTTTGTCAGATTCTGACAAAAAGAGCCGAAATGCATGCAAGAATTCAAAACAGTATTGCTTGACCAATTCTTGACAGTATCCTTCATAACCAAGGATATTGTTTTAGAACTGGTACCAGAAACACCAATCGCAGAAAAAAACAACAATCATTAACAAAGGTTTTAGTAAAAACGTAAAGTACACTGGCTAATGAGCCAACTACTTCACTCAATTTATGAATACAATTCACATAATCTCAATCACAACAGATCATCTTCCTTGTCACCTCAGGCACTTCTGCTCAGTGAATTATAGCTCCTTGACCTTGCTTAAGGAAATTCCATCTTTTCCCAGATCTTGACCTCGGGCATCTCTACTTGTTTCCAACTGAAGGGGAGGAGAATCTGGAGAGAATGTCCTTCTTTGACATCTGGCACTGCTGCTAGACCTCTCAGCCACTGCAGGTGCCAGGATAGAGACTGTTGGGACTGCTGCATTCTTGGTCCCCATGGATACTGGGACTGACAAAATGAGGGTTGGCACTCATGAAGGGGCTGCTCCAAACAGCTAAGGAGACAAGCCTCACTTCCGACACTCTCCGCCCTCTCAATTAACTGGGGGAGGAGAGCTTCCATTGTCACAGGAAGGGGAGGGAATATGAGGTAATGTCTTGACAGGCACTAACAGCTAGAAAAGGATTGTAAAGAATTAGGTAAAAGACACCACATGGGCATTCTGCTGCTTATGTCAAGACTTTGTCACAGGTGGTCTGGTGGGTCTTGTATAGCTAGCCACTGCACATGAATTTGCAGTCTGCTGGTTTAATCCAGTCAGCTGCTGTTTCTGGGGATCATGAAATATTCTATCTCATAAAAGAGCCTGCAGTACTAACATAATTTGTAGCATCCTGCTCATCCGATCGTTAAACTTCAGTTATTTCCCTTCATTTTGTTGTCTTTACAGTGTTTATTTGTATATCTGTATCTGTACATCTGTATCTGTACGTGTGTGTGTGTGTATAAGAGCACCCCTATAATAGGGACAAAGCATTGTACATTTACTAAGTAACCGTGACAGGCCTTCTACTTGGCATAGCATGAAAGTTAGAGAAATTTAAATAAAAGGCAAGCAATGGAACAGATTACATCCACATGCAGACTTGTTTGAGGATCTCTAGTGTAGAAGACATGCCTCATTCCCATTTGTTTCCTATAAAAGAAAAGAGAAATCTGGCACTCACTAAAAGATTGAACTCTGTGAAGCAGAATGTAGACTGCAGGCCTAAGAAGACTTCTTCATAAAGAACATAGCATGTGTTTGCCGATATGAGCTACATGTCCTACACAATATGCTTTGTACTTGTAATGTGAAGCCTAAAACTTTGCATGTTTTTGCTTTATATTCTCTGCTTATTTATACAAGAGGGACCGCCACAAACGGAAACATTCTGCATTGCTCCATGCTTGAGCTAAAAAGCCTTCATTAACTTGGCTACACCAGACTGCTGAAAGCTGCTCTATGACTGACTGCCACATTTAGCATCATGGGGAGGGGGGCATTGGTGTACAGTACACTGTCTCTCCTGTAGTCAGCCTCCTACTGCCACATACAAACCCAAAGGTTGTTCTTCAGTGGACTGGCATGTCCTCTCCTGCAGTTTTGCTGCCCAGTGCCCAACCACCTAAAGAGGCCAGCATCACCAGCTATGCCCCTCCTATGTGTGGCTGATTCCTGCAAAGTGCAGTTGGGTAGACGAGTATTCAGTGTGTTCAACAAGGCCTAACAGTAGTGCTGCTCAGTGACTGTGAGGCGCATCCATGGCCAGCATTGTTATCTATTGCTGTGTTGCTTGCATCAGATAGTCCGGTGTGACAGTGGCACATATAGTCTTGGATGGAACATTTATATGAGGGAGAATCAAAAAGTAAAGACAAAATACATTTAACAGCTTTAACAGAAGTAACTGTGAGCACTTGAACATATCACTGTTCCACATAGTCCCCGTGCAAGATGATGCACTTGCTGTATCGTTCAACTAGCTTCTGTATTCCTACAGAGAAGAAAATATGCTGCATTGCACAAGCTTTTCTTTCTCTGTTCCACTTACTGCATAATTTATACATTTTCTTCACTTTTCGATTCTACCTTATATGTTAAGGCCAGTGAGGAAATTACATTGTTGCACCTTTCATTTGGTGGGAAAATCTAGGCTCCTTGAATATGTATTTTAGGCAAAGTGAGGCCAGCATTTTACACACTAATTACTGGCCACTGATGTCACTAGTCAGCCAGTTTGTAGAGAGATACAGTAACCGTAATGATTAGCTGGAGTCTCCTGCCCAATTGCACGGAGTTCCCAGGCTTAATCATTGTACATTGTATGTCAGTTAGGTAAGGCTTAGCCCAGAAGTCACAGATGTATAGCGCCTAATAACAATGTGAAATTAAATCAGTGGGGCACATAGAGGAGAGAGTTTAATAAAGTTAATAGCAGACACCTTGTGGTACCTACCTGTAGGCAGGGTTATTATACGTTTTAAATGGCTACCAGTAGGACAACTGACCAGCACGTTTACAGCTGTCTTCCAAGTGTAAAACAGAGCTATTTCACTTATTTGCACCTGTACGCAAGCCAAAACTAAAATAATAGCTCCGGACGTCTGTAAAAAAGTCACATAGGTGTGGACTTATTTGAATATATATCTATTTAACACTTTTTAAACATGAAAATGCTTTTGTGAAGTGCTGTTAATTTTCACGAATACCCCATTATGCGTAATAAATGTAGTATGGACACCCAATTTCTCGTACACTATTACGATTTATAAATGAGGCATATATTTGCATTACCAACTAAGAAACCAACTAAACTAAATGAACAAACTATGTTAACAAACTAAACTTAGAAACTATACTATATTAAATGGCATATAGTATTACTTTGGTTTAGTTACATCATAATAAATTAATATTTTTTTTCCATATATTTGATATATTGCGTTCAACTCGAGTCGAGAACTAGAGAACCATATTCTGCTTTTGGTGGTGACTCTTTTTCTGCAACACCTAAATATATTCAGCAGATGGCGCTATTGAAATTGTGATCAAGCATGTTTAATTGCTTTTTGCCATGAAAGTCCAGGTATATAAATGTATATTTACTAGGAACTGCTAATACTTTTCTTGCAGCCAGTCCAGTACCGCTACAAATTCAAACATTCCCTGCAAAAGCAGTTAGAAATATTTTGAAATTAAATATATATTGTCTGCAATTAACAATCTGTGTAGCATCTTTCCTTTAAAAACGTAAAGCCTATCTCTGGGAAAAAAAATCCCCAAAACTACCCATGCAGTGGGGCTACCCCCACACTGCAGGGTTAACTAAATGTTTATGTCTAGGGGTATTGTGAAAAGGACATTTACTTACCTGATCCCCGCTCCCCCAGTAGGCAGCGCTGACCTCTCTCTCCTACGTTCTGGCTCATGGACTATCCCTCCTTTATGTATAATGCAAGACTATGGGCATTGTACGTGTTGTTAACAGTAGGCCTTCAGCCGGAGCAAAGGAAGAGCCTCCGGGCACAGGTCTTGGAGCTGGTGGTAGCCTGAATCGGGTAAGTAAAAGTCCTTAACACAAGTCCCCTAGACAAAAATCAGCAGTCTATCCTTGCAGTACAGGGGTAGCCCCACTGCAAGGGTAGTTTTTTTTTTTTTACTGGACAAAGGCTTTAACTTAAGCGGCATATGTTGTAAAATATTAATAGATCATCAGACTATATTTACCAAATACCATATATTTTCAAATACAATTTAAGAACAGTCACAAGTGATGTACAAATTTGAAAACAACAAGCACAACAATTTATTATCATAGCATAACTGCGGAAGATGGTTACCAGGGAGATATTATAAAACAGTCATTAATGACTAGGTCCCTAGGTCTAAACCTGAGAGGGGTTCTAGCCTTTCCATACTGTACTAAAAAACTAACGAAAACATTTTTTTCTCTCTGTGTTGCTGTTGGAGAGTTCCCCTGACTTTCTGTCTGGTGAAACAATGTTTGCAGGATAGAAAGTGAGGACAAATCTCTGTAACGGAGCCCCGGGTGGCAGTAAAAACCTCACAGGGGTTCAGCCTAAGAAAAACTAAAAACAAAAGTTTTCGCTAGACATACACTTTAAGTATAAGAGTAGAAACTGTTCAATAAGCGAAATAAGAATTTTTTTGTACTCACAGTAAAGTCTTTCCTTGCATTTATTGAAGGACAAAGTGGAGATCTTAACCCCTTCACGGCCATGGACGTACCTAGTATGTCATTGGCAGCACAGCCCTGTTACCGCCGGGACTCTGTTTACCCTTGTAAAGCCGGCTGTCGGCTACAATAGAAAGGATTCTGGCAGCTCAGCTGCCACCAGATCACTTCAATAGGCCGGTAAAGTGCCCGTCCCCTCGCCCTACACCCCCGCCGTGTTTGTCAGGTGCCGGCGGTAAGCTGGGGAGAAGAGCGGCGAACTTGCGTTCACCGATCTACTCCCCACTCTATAGGACCGGGAGCGACGCGGATTGCATCACTTCCCGTCCCTGTGCTGCCATTGCTCAGCTACTGAAGCCGAGCAATAAGATATTGAAGTGCAATCTGCACTTCAATAGCTTATTTAAAGTGGAAAGGTGATACTCGGGGTCTTTTGGAGGACCTGTCACTGCCAATATGCTATCACATGGGATGCGTGTAAGCCCCTCTATGTGATAGCAGTTAAAGTAAAAAAAAAGTTTTAAAAAATAATATAGAATAAAATAAATATAATAATAATCATAATAAAAAAATGTTTTAAAGTCCCTCCGTCCCCACGAACGTGCACGCATTCACGAGGCGGTTGCCTACATACGAAAATGTCGACCGTGCTACACATGTTGGGTATCGCCGCAGATGCTAAAGAGAGAGAGCAATAATTCTAGGACCAATATTTATGCGTATCTCTAAACTGATGACCTGTAGGGACTTTTAAAGTGTTGTTTATGGACTTTTTTTTATGGACACTTTTTTTCTGCACTCTGGCCTGTAACCTTGCTGTAAAGAAGTGCCCACACCGATGTTGTGACACAGGACGAAGAGATGCTCTTCCGGGTAATTCCCTGCACATAATGAAGATAAATGATTTAGTGAGGTCATACGAGATAGCACAAAAAATATGTATATCTAAAACTAAACTATAACTAAAACAAGATCTCTTTAATAGGAAACTGCAATCGTGATAAAACAATATAATATAACACAATGCAGTTCTTTTCCAGACATGCCGGCAAAAAAAAGATTAATGGAAGCTGTGTTAATGTAACCAAAGCTCCTTCCATTTAAGAGAGGCAGCTCAATAGCATTTACAGTAACTGGCGCAGCACGAAAGGAAAATAAACACTTGGCATTGCTGGCAGGAGAAGCACGACAAGAATTTCAAACTGCATTGTCGCTACTAGAACAGGGAGCAGGGCACTCCCAGCATGTCACCATGTAACGGGAGAGAATGTATACAAAACCACAAGCTGGAAACAAGCAAAATATACCATGCATCAGCATATAAACATGACAAAGGACAGATGCACAGCTCAGCCTCTGTAGTGTGATTCCATTTCCCACTGAGGAAAAGGCCTGGCATGATATGCTGACTTGAATGCTTGCCCTCTGTGTTTGATGTGTTTACTTTTAATATAGCTGCCCTAGCCTTCCCCCGTTTCATCAAAAGCATAGCTGCTGTTACAGACTCCAAAGGCAGCTTTAGGCCCCTTTCACACAAACGTTGAATGGACACAGATGTCACAAAGGTGACATCCCCTACATTCTACACCAGTCAGCTGGGGATCCATGCACAGATTCCATGCTGATTGGAACAGATGCCGCCTGTGTGAAAGGGACCTTACCCTGTGCTGAATGCTGTGGCCTTCCCATAGCAATGCTTACCATTTCCCCCACTGTTTTTTTTACACTCTGTCCCACGTATGTGTCAGTGTTTCCACACTATTTAGTTTTAAATAGAATGTCCAGGGGACCAGGGGAAGGCAACCTTGTCACTCCAGTTGTTGTGAAGCTACAAGATCCATGAAGCACTGCAAAACATGACTTATAGTGGCAGAGGCAGCTGGAATGCTGAGGTTGTGTACCCCTGGGTTAAGTTTTTTTTCTGTCTGTGTCCCCACGGGAGAGATTCACTCTTTTATTCATCCTGGGGATCATTGTCAGAAAGTGAGGGGAAATCCAATATTCCCTAGTCACTAGTCAATATACCACTAGAACAAGAGATGAGGGGAAATCTGCTAATGGGGGCACGTCTTCCAGTGACAACTGTATAGTATGGGAATTCTCCTCAGTTTAGAAGGATTCCCTCTCACTTCCTGTTGTGCAACTATTATTATTATTATTATACAGGATTTATATAGCGCTAACAGTTTGCGCAGCGCTTTACAATATAAGGAAGACATTACAGTTACAATACAATACAAGATGGTAAGGAGGGCTTACAATCTGAAAGAGGAGGGGGAAATGATAGGAATTGAAAGGAAATCTCCCCAATGGGACACATGCAAATATTTCAATAATAATTATATCTTTTAGTTACTTGGAAGTCTGTAAAAATTGGATTCAACAATCGAATGAGATGCTATAACTGGCACAATAACCCTTACTACCTCCCAGATAGCAAGCAATTGAGCTGCAAGTTTGAAAATGACTTGCTAAACTATTGCAGACTTGCCAAGCTTCACAATTTTGTTGCACAATTACAGCAAGTCTGCATTGCAAGTCTCCAGACCAGCAAGCTTGCAGAGCGCTTGCTAAGACCTGCAGGACTCTTGCTGTAGACTTGCTAAGCAAATTTGCTACAAATTCAAAAAGTGTCAACTAGAACTTGTGCTGCAAGTGTTCTGCAAGTCTACAACTTGCCAGGAATATGTGCAGCAAGTTAACAAAATTACAATTTCACCCTGCCACAAGTTTGTAGCAAGTTATCCTTGCTATCTTGGCTATTGTAAAGAATCCTCTGGAAACGCTACTTTAAAAGCATCAAGTTTACATCTGTCACACACCAGCCAGAAGGAATTGCTCCAGTGAAACTCTCTTTGTCACTTGAGCAGATGTCATACAAAAACAGTTGTTGGATAGCGCTCACCCCCGAAGTATAACCCGTGTCATCACTAGTTGTCTAGGGGTTTGGGTCTTCAGTTGCCCCATTAGCATTTAAACACCCTCTTCTAGTGCCCACAAAGCTGATATTCACTCCAGAAGTGCAACGTTGAATAACTTTTATTACCCTATTCACACTGGGGAGAGAGGGTATAGGGATCCTAGACATCCAGGGTAGTACAGACACAGACTCCAGAATCACCAGCCCTTTTGTAGCATCTCAGTGTAGACTCATTTGTAGCACAGTTGAATAGGAATTTGAGTAGCAGATGAGCAGGGATGAGCACAGATGCTTAACAGGAGAGAGAGACACCATACTTGCTTCTGAGGTCCATTATGTTCCGCGTACCCCCAGCAGCCATCAGCTTCCCTGGTTCTCCTCCTCTGACAACAGCACAGGCCTCCTCTATAACTGAGGCCTAGCAGAACACTCCCCCACACTCCAGCATCCCCACCCCCAGGCCTCAGGCGTAGCCTGGGGGGGAGTAACTGGACCACATCCCAAACTGGGCTAATCCATGGCTGGTCCCCAACTAGACTGCGCACTTGGCAAGTCCCTCCAGTATATGTACCCTATCCCAGCATGCGACACTGGTTGAGAAAGACCCAATGATTGGCTGGTGAACTGCACATACACTCACAGTGCCCCTCATTGGCAGTCCCACTCTACAGTAGAGTCACTCTCCACACAGGTAGGCACAATCAATGCCAGGACACTAGGAATTAACCAGATAAATGCCAACTATAATCCAGCCAGGCCGACTACAGCTCTGGCATTCACTACATTTCTAGTAGCCACCTCACAAAAGATGATGGTGGTTACAGAGTTTATACTTTTTGTTCCATTCAGAAAAATATTGCTTCTAATATACAAAAAAACTAATTTGGATTTGTTAAAAGATAGACCAAAAATAACCCACAAAATTAAGGGATGACCTTAAGGGTTGACTTTTGTGACTACCTTTTCAGTGGTATTCCATCAAATTGTTTATCTTATTAAAGAAATTTACCAATTTTATCTGCTGATAAGCAGTTGCATCCGATTCATAATAAGGGGTGCAGTGTTTTAGGTCATAGGGTACCCACACTAGGTTCAATATTATCTCCAAGTTACTTTGATGTTAAAACTAAACTCCAGGTGTAAATATTAATGTATACTTACATTGGTCCACCTTGGCTTAATGTAAGTATACATATTTTATACCCAGTAGGGCTACGGGGATCCTTTAAAGCACTATAATAGCCACTGCTACTACAGTTCTTTTTCAGCGATACTCTGGGTCCTGTACTGCTGCATTGAGGTTAAAAACACAGAGGATCTCTTGCTCAGCACAGTGGACATTCAGGGGACACCTAGTATTTTTATCAATGAATACAAGGCGTTCTCTGACTGGACGCATATCACAACATCATAGGAGGTCAGAGAAAATTGTAGTGATGTTCTCTCTTATTTGGCATTTAAGCAATGCAGCACTGTAACTGAACTTAATGTTCCAGCTCATCTGCGCTCACAGTAAATGACATGTACACATTTTGACATATTTATTCGCAACACTTTGATAGTAAATTCCTCCACCAGACTCTAGAGACAAGTACTGGAATATAATTTAAGTGAATACTAGAAACCAAATACTACATTCCCACTACATACCGCAATTTGTATTGTACAGATATGGCACAGTAAGCAACATCATTTAGGTTAACCTTTATTCAGTATTAAATAGGAAAATAGATGATTATGCTAAATGACACTTTCATCATCATTTAACATTTGCTGCTCAGATCAGGTCAGTTCCCAAGAAAACACAGAAATCAAGCATGTGTTTACACACTTTGAGCACTGGAAGACACATTACCATCCATCCAGATCAGCAAGTGGTTCCTCCCAATGGTGGAATGTGTCCTGTGTGAGACAACTGGGAAAGAGCTAAATACACGAAGGCATGTACATTGTACGATAATAATGCAGTATTAAGTTCTGGGAAAAGATGGCACTCCAATCAACACAGCACATGGATAAACATCTCTAAACCAAAACCAATATTGCTGCAATTTAAGTCATTCACAATGAGATGAAATTAAGTGATGAGTCACTGGATAGCTCTGTAATCTGTATAGCTGAAAAGAATTGATTAAAATATGAAGGCAAATCAGGATTCTGTAATTCCATTCCATGTGTGCTAAAAAATATGCAAACCCGAGACAGTTCAGTTGACGGCTTTCATCTGGAAGGGTATCATGGTTGTGTATCCTGTAACTGTATTTACCTGTTGCTGGAATTCACGTGTTTGTGGGCACACGCCATGCATCTGTATTCTATTTAAGGAGAGGAAAGCAGCTTGGACCCCATAACCAGGGAGTGGTCATACTATTTAGCAGTTACGTTCATTTCTTAAAACCAACATAAGAAAAAACAGTGGTGTTACTTATAGCAAATCACTACAGTTTTTCCTTTTGTTTTGCAAACTGTACTGTAATTATGCTGGATAGTCTGGCTGCCCAAAACCTTCCATACTTATGTAGTAATGGGGGAGAGTTGAATTATTGACAACTACATCTAAATCTATACTTAAAGGTCTACACAGAATACCGCAGAGTGATACACAAATAAGACACATTTTTGTTAATAGTGTACTTGAATGCAGTTTTAAGATTTAACTCCTGAGTTTAGTGCCACTTTAAAACAGAAAATTAAGCTTTTAGATATACAGTTAAGTCTGGAAATAATTGGACTCTAACAGAATTTTCATAATTCTGTCTCTGTACTCCACTACAATGGATTTGAAATGAAACAAGTGAGATGCAATTGAAGTGCAGACTTTCATCTTTAATTCAGGGGGTTAAACAAAAATATTATATAAAACATTTAGGAATTGCAACCATTTTCATACACAGTCCCTTTATTTCAGGGGCTAAAATGTAATTAGACAAATTAACACAATCATAAATATAATGTTCATTTTTAATACTTTGTTGAGAATGTTTTGCAAGCAATGACTTCTTGAAGTCTGGAATGCATGGATATCACTAAACACTGGGTTTCCTCTTTTTTGATGCTTTGCCAGGCCTTTACTGCAGCTGTCTTCAGTTGTTGTTTGTTTGTGGGTTTTTCTGCCTTAAGTTTTGTCTTCAGCAATTAAAATGCATGCTCAATCGAGTTGAGATCAGGTGAATACACATGGAAAAGACACGAATATACAGACAAGATAAAAGATAATGAAATAGTTTCCATGTCTGTACACCATGGCTACTGAGTAGCTGTCTCCTCCGAAATGAAGAGCACATCTAAAAAGGTAGAGAGCTAGAATGTAGGTGACCACATCATCATGCTATTCCACAGTAAAGAATTAGGAATATATGTGTCAGATTTTCAAGAGTGTGTGATCAAATCCATCTTCTCTGAGATATTATTCTACCCACTTGAGTCACACTTTGACATATTTGTTATGGGTGTTGTTGAGAACAGTGGTAAGCATCCTGTTGATCATGTTGTTGGAAATACAACAGCATATTACTGACATTCTACTGTTATGTCTTTTGAGCTGTAGATGGCTCTGTAGTGCAATGTTACTTTCTATGCTTACTTATCTATGATACACTGGGAGTTCTCTCTATTCAGCATTCCTCAAGATCTTAGTTCTTCATCTAAACACATAACCAACACATGGCACACATGACCCTCTGCGGAATCTCTCCATAACTTAGGGTAGGTTGACTCCATGATCTGACAATAATCTGTCTGGTAGTTAAGAAAATGTAGTGAGCCAGCATGCCTTCACATTTTCGAAGATTCAGAATGTTCACATTCAGTAATGCCTTCCACGGGTTCTGTACCAATCTACAGTGAAGAACAGATGTAATGAAGTATATACTCATATCCACAATTCTTGGACCTTAGGGCAACTTCACCAAATGTAAAACATGGTACCAGCTTTTTATTCTTTCTAAATGAGAAAGCAATGTGGATAGGGGAATCCCCCCTGCCGGTCCAATGTATTCTGTAAGATGGCACCCACAGCTGTCAGAATACCCAGTGACGGCAGCTGATTGGCTGCAGTCATTGTTTGCAAAAGTGCACTAGAGTGTGTGCCGGTAGGGCCATGCACACAGCCTGAATTTTAGCCATATCGGCAGGACTTTGAGCAGTATATGGCCAGATTTAGGACAAGTCTGCTTCTGATGCTGGGACACCCGTGCAGGCTCCTTCCTGCCTCTAACGTACAAGGAAAATGCCAGCACTGAGGAGTTTCTCACAGCCACCAATCAAATTCAAGCCTTGCAACTTTGAATGTAATTTATTATCCAAGAAGCAGACATAGAGGATGTTACAGGAAGTCTAATTCTTTGGTTCCCCCTAATGAGCCTGTTGGATGTTCTATAAGAATATTATTATTATTATTCAGGATTTACAGTATATAGCACAAACAGTTTGCACAGCACTTTACAAAATAAGGGAAGACAGTACATTCAGGGCAGCCATCAGAAATTTTGGGCCCCCTTACACAGCTTTAGGCCTGGGCCCCTGGGCCGGATTAAGAGCACCACAGGCCTAGTGCTGAGGATTTTGGTGGGCCTTTTGGTGGAAAATGTTGACGGTCACCAGAGCCCTCTTCCTCATGTCCGGGCTGTGATTTGTAGTCTCTCTACAGCTTGGAGTCAGTGGTGGAGCGCCAGAGCCCGGTTGCAGCTGGGGGCCTGGTAGATCCGCCACTGACTCCAAGTTGTAGAGAGACTACAAATCTCAGCAATACAGAATACCACCGGCTATAGAGGACTACAAATCCCAGCAATACTTTATACAGCAATGCAGAATACTATGAAGCTACATACCCTGTGTTCCTCCGGGTACATGGCTTGATGTCTTCAGGGTCTCAGGAGGGCTTTGCAGGGTTTCAGGGGGGGGCTGTGCAGGCTCTCTGGTGGCCAGTGTGGGCTCTCTAGTGGCCAGTGCGGGCTCTCAAGAAGTGTTAATTTCGTCGGCGAAATGTTTCCCCCCTGTTTTTTGGCTATTTTTCAGTGATAAAAACAAAATTAAAGAGTAGTTAATGGGACGAAAACGACTTTCGTCCGGTACCCAATTTTCGCCAACGTTCTCCTACCCACTGGTGCTGGCTGCAGCGGTCTGTGTTCCTTTCAATCCGCGCTGCTCTCCCCACCTGTATCGGCAGAGGCTGTGGGAACACAGACCACTGCACCCGGCACCAGCAGGGAGGAGAGACTGTCACTGTATTCCCCGATGCTCCCTCGTACCTACGCTGCTGCCCGTTCCTCCTTCTCTGGCCACCCCGTTCCACCCCCTGGGCCACTCTGTACTCTTCTCTTCTCCCCCGTTCCTCCTTCTCTTCTGGCGGTGTTCTATCACCGGTGTCAAGTCTCCAATCAGCGGATATCAGGCGATTGTATCAGGCGAGTCTTTACACACCGCCTGGCTTCCTGAATGGTACTCGATATTCGTTATCGGCGAGTACCAGAAAAAAAATATCGGTACTCGTACTCGGTACCGAAATACCGGTATCGGTGCATCCCTACTAAAAATAAACCTATTCGATTTTGGTCGACTAAAACAAAAATTAATCTGATGACTAAAATGCAACTAAAAATAAAAAAATTTTTTCGTCAAAAGACTAAGACAAAAATGAAATTCGGTGCCAAAATTAACACTGCTCTTAAGGGACCAGTGCAGTCTCTCAAGGGGTCAGTGTGGGCTTTTGGTGGTGGGTTGCGGTGGTCAGTGCGGGCTCTGGGCGGTCAGTGTGGAGGTCAGTGCGGCCTCTGGGCTGTCAGTACGGCCCCTGGGTGGCCGCAGTGTGGCCTCTAGCTGGTCAGCTTAGAGGTCAGTGCGGCCTCTGGGCGGTCAGTGAAGAGGTCAGTGCGGCCTCTGGGTGGTCCGTGCGGCCTCTGGGTGGTTCGTGCGGCCTCTGGGTGGTCCTTGTGGACTCTGGGCGCTCCGTGCGGCCTCTGGACATTTTGCGAGGCCTCTGGGCGGTCAATGCAGAGGTCAGTGCGGCATCTGGGCCCCTGGGTGGTCGGTTGGTCAGCCACAGTGCGGCCTCTGGCCAGTCAGTACATAGGTCAGTGGGACCTCTGGGCAGTCAGTGTGGCCTTTGGGCCATCATTAATTTAAAAAGTAAAGATCCACACAGTGTGTCTGCCATTGGTAATGCATCTGATCATATTGTATGTTGTTCATATAGGATGATCAGATGCATGGCCAATGGCAGGCACACTGTGTGGATTTTTGCTTTTTAAATTAAAGGAGAACTATGACTTAAGGGCAAATAAAAATACCCCTTACCTTGATTGTAGTAGCATTGTTCCTTTTTTCTAAAGTCGCAGCACATCACAGATAAAACCCTCAAAACCTGTAGTAAATGGCCGTCTTCAACCCTGCTCCAAGCTCCTTTCCTCTTAGGGGGCGTTAACATTTGATCCAGCCCGCCCACGGCTTTTAATAAGGAGAGAGCTGCTGCACATGTCCATATATTCGTGGAGCTCTCAAGAATCACTGTCAGTCACAGTGAGGAAGATCAGTGGGGAGGATCCCGTCAGATAATTTGCTCTGCGCTTTGAAAAAAAACCAAAAACCTTCCTGCACGTACGGGACCATACCTTACCAATTGTACAGTGGGTAGGGGGAGGGAGCCGGGACCGTACCAACTTGCCTGCACATATTAATCTTTAGTAAAAATTGCTTGGTCGGAGCCCGGGCCCCCCACAGCCGTCAGGGCCCCTCACATTACTATTGGTGGTACCCCCCTGATGACGGCCCTGAGTACAGTTACAATACAATTCTATACAAGAGGATCAGGAAGGCCCTGGTTATGAGAGCTTACAACCTAAAAGGAGGGGCAAGTGATACAGAAGGTAGGGATGTGTTTATTGAAGGAGTAGATATAGAGTTTTTAGAAGGAGGTAGGATAGGCTTCAGGGGATTACGGATAAAGGTACAGTAATTGAACAGTTGCTGTGTTCCCTGATTACTGTTCATTTACGATGAACAGTAAATAACCATAAAAAAGTTTCTGCGTATTAGATACTTCCTTTTTCCAATCTACGCCAGAAAAATGACATCTGTAAAATGATTGGTTTGCTGTGGGTGTGCCGGGTTGTGGAATTATCCTGGAACTCTAGCCAAACAGCTGAATACACAGCCGAAATGCATTTTTATGAACTGCTTTACCTGTGGAAATATTTGTAATTCTTTATAGCTACTGCTGTGATTTACACACCCTATCCACTCCGCGTAGCCAGTAGGATGACACTGCTACTTTCTCTTTCAACTTTGGGGACAAAGTCGGGACAATGGAAAAGACAAACACTCGGCTTTCAGACATATTTTATACATATGGCTGCTTGCGCACTAAAACATGTAAAGTATGCACTTCTAATTCGTAACATATGGTAAAAATGTACTTATTGTAAAATGACCTTAAAAGCTTACCCTACCTTTGTGACCATCTTTTTTATGTTACACCCATATTTTGAGTTACATGAAACATGTTCACATTCCTCAACCTCCCACCCTCAAACTGCGACCCCCCAAACTTACCTTAATTGTAAGGGTGCTCTTGCCTGCAGCATTCTTTTAAATTCAGCGGAAGTTCTATCTTCCAATGCAGCAGTGGGACTCGTAAACCTTAATGGAGCACAAGTGTGATGATGTCACGACACTTGTAGTCCATTGATTTCCTCCTCCAGCCTTCTGTATGGACCTGGGGATAGGGGAAGTGTCTGCAGGAGCCTGTGTATTGCATCTGCGATGCACTGATCACGGCTGTAATGCTCTTCAGGCTTGAATGCGAAACAATTCATACATGCATTTTTTTCACGTTTGTCCATGTGACGCCTCGTACTTACCTTGCCTGTTCAGTTGTTCCTCTTCAGTTTCTGTGCCTCCCTGCCTCATCCAGTGTTGCCTGGTTCACGCAGTCCATAGCCACTATTCCTGGTATGATCTACTTGTTGCTCCTGGCCTCTGGCATCATTCCTGGTACGTTCCACCTTTTGCTCCTGGACACTGACATTATTCTTAGTACATTGCACCTGTTGCTCCTGGAAGGTGGAATTTATTCTCAGTGCCCTTAACCTGTTGCCCCTGGCTGCTGGCATCATTCCTGGTATGTTCCACCTGTTGCTTCTGGATGCTGGCAATATTCCTGGTACACTCCCATCTGTTGCTCCAGGCCTCTGGCATCATTCCTGGTAAGTTCCACCTATCGCTCCTAAACACTGGCATAATTTCTAGTATGCTCAACCTGACACTCCTGGCTGCTAGCATGTATTCATTGTGCCCTTGACCTGGCGCTCCTGGCTGCTAGTATCAGTCCTGGTTCTCTCTACCTGTTGCTCCTGGACTCTGGCATCATTCCAGATATGCTCTACCTGTCACTCCTGGCTGCTGGCATCATCGCTGGTACGTTCCACTCGATGTTCTATATTCACAGTTCAGCAACATTTCCTCCTCCTTAGAATCTGTAAAATGTTGTCCCATCTTTTGTGATAGCTTCCTGAAGGCAGTCACCTTGTGCCTGTATGTCAGAGCTCTAGGGTCGACCCCTGCCTTTACTTCAGCTACTATCAGTCTTTCTGACCAGTTTCCACTATTGATGTGCTGATGTAATAACATGATAGTAAATGCTCGGACTTTACAAATCCTTTAAGTAACTGTATGTACTAGCCTTTAAAACATTGTATGTATTGTATTACTAAACTACCCCTGTTATTTAATTTACCGTGGGAGATGATAGTGCTATAAAAACAGAGAGAAACTACATTTCACTCATGTGACTAAACTGATTGCATTCTGTAAATGATCACTGCTGTTTGTACTGCATTACTGAATAATGTAAAACATGTTTTTAAATCAACCGCAGCTTATTGACTGGAATTGTTAACTATAATATACAACATATTATCATTCCATATGTTAAACTTTGGGACTTATTTAAACTACAATTTTTCAATGCAGATTTCAATCAGTATAAGGCAATACAGACTCTATCAGCCAGTACCAGCTATGTATAAAGATACATCATATTACCGACCTGCAGAGCTGTGCCAAGAAACTTTCTGTTCTTCTGGACTATTTATAATGTAGAACACTACAGTAAGTGCTCAACACTGCACCTGGCATTTTATGTGCCATTCATAAAATTCTACAGTTCTCTTTTTTTTCCTTACCCATTTATTAAAAATCAGAGTCTTGGAACAAGGGAAGCTGGAACCACAATGCTATGGTAATTTTTTTTTTTTTTTTGTACCACTGCTTTATATATGGGCCCCCAATCGGACTGCACAGATTTAGTCTAATATGTTTCCTGAGGCCTAATCATGTGATGTTAGTTTTAAGGGTCAAATCTGCCTGAGCTGTTTGAAATTCAGCAAACCCAAACTTAGCAGCCAATCCCAGTAAAGTCTATGGGAAGCATATCCTGCTGGTGAATTCTGTCCATTTGTATGTTTTAGGAATAAAAGCAAACTGCTATCCAAAAATGTATTGAAAGCTTGGCACAACGATAGTGAACATGTAGCAATGCCAAATATTTTCTTTGCAAAATAATGTACAGGGAGGAGAGGTTCTTTTCATGCAGCACTGAAAGGCAACATTGAAAATACTGAATCCTGGTCATAGTTCAAAGGCTGTGCATTATAGGTCAAAAATAGGAAAATCTTCCTGGTGAACCTGTGTATAAATTTGCAAGGACCAGTAATCTCGAACCTGAAGGATTCGCCTTGAACTGTTGGTAGTGGTGAATCCAAACCTCATCCCAAGTCTGAGATTGGGATAACCCCAACTGGGAGTAGAACAGGATGCTTCCTTGTGCTGCTCTGAGAGAAAAATAATGTCGCCCACTTGACCAGACAGAGCCGTGTGGTGTGATAGAACTGTGTAAATCTTAGAACTAGGTGGGCAGAAATAAAAAAATTTTGCCAGGTAAAACAGTTTCCTTATATGTATTTCATATGTGTACTTAACTGTTTGCTTGAAGTTCAGCTTTAATTTTCTTTTAAAGAATATATCACTATATTTAGATATGCCTTTTGACCAAATGACATGGTTGTCACAATGTTTTTGCTTCTTTAGTTGTGTGGAAAGTTTAAGAAGGCTTGTATTCCTTTAAATCAGGGGTCCTCAAACTTTTTAAACATGGGGCCATTCACTGTCCCTCAAACATTGCTGGGGGCCGGATCATACAGCGGCGTGCAGCTTTGGGAGAGGCAAGGCGATGACATCACTTCATATCCCAGTTCTCTTCTTATTGGCCGCCCTACAAGAGCCTGTGCTGGTGTGCACCCAAACTTGGAGGGGTGCAGCCGCACTGGCGTTACACTGCTAAAGGAAGCCTGTCATTTGGTTTGCCTCGGCAAGGACCCTGAGATGAAAGGGCGCAGCCGCGCAGGCCGAACACAGAAGCTCTCAAGCTTCCGGAACAGCCTGTGTGTCTTCCCTGACACCCAGACGGGACCAGCGGTCCTCTCCCTGGACCGCGCCGGCGGGCGGCCGGCCGATTGATTGCTATATGTTGTTTAGGCGGCTGGGCCTATTTTAACTGCCTGAAGACCAGGTGTTTAGACCCCCTTCCTGCCCAGGCCATTTTTTAGTATTCAGCGCTGCGGTACTTTGATTGACATTTATTCCGTCCTGCAACGCTGTACTGAAATTAATTTTATACCACCTTTTTGGGGACAGATAGAGCTTTCTTTTGGTGGTATTTAATCACCACTGGGGTTTTTATTTTTGACTATATTTCACCAAACATGTCAAGCTTTAAAATTGCACGCACTTGCGAAATCGCAAAAAGACACCATACCCAAAATTGACCATAGGCGACGCTTTAAAAGCTTTTACCGCTCATCAGTTTAGCGTTATCAGTGATTGATGGCCCTAGAATTATTGCTCTCACTGCGCAGTTCGTGGCGATATGTAACAGGTATGCGCACCTGACGCAATTTTTTTTCCGGAAACTTTATTTTTTCCCCCTATTTTTTCCCCACTTTCTTTATTGCTATCATATACGGGGGCTCACACAGCGACCCACAGGTTGAGAACCACTGGCGTACGCCGTCAGAATAAAAAAAAAAAAATCATTATAGTAATGCATAGCTAGATTCATATTGGCTATTTCACTTTGCAATAGCAAATAGCAAACTAGCTATTGCACCCGCCCTCTGCTGCTGTCAATCATTAGAAGAGGACCTGATGGAGAACTGCATGTTCACCTCTGCTGATTGGCAGCAGCAGAGGGCGGGTGCAATATCTAGTTTGCTATTGGCTATTGCAAAGTGAAATAGCCAATAGGAATCTAGCTATACATTCCTATGGTGGGGTTTTTTTTCTGACTTACGGTGGCCAGCGGCCCCCGATGTCAGAAAAAAAAACGATCGCAGGGAAAGGTTTACTCTGCTTTACACTTTCCGGGAGAAAGTGTTTCTTTCCCGGACGGCCAGGAGCCGCTATCTAATAGTGGGAGACTCCAGGGCGACCCCTGGCAAATCGTGATTCGTCCCCCAAGGGGGTCGCGACCCACGGGTTGAGAAACGCTGCTCTACAGCGTCTGAAGCTGGAGAGTGACACAAGAATGCGGAAGTGATGTAATATACATAACTTCCGCATTCTTACAGCGGACAGGGGACCGGAGGGAGATTGTGTACTGAGCTCTCTCTGATCCCCTGTGACAGAGGCCATATGCTGGTCCCGGGCTCGCACTGGGCACAGCAGAGCCCGGGACCAGCTTGAGCCGGGGAGGGCGCAATTCACGGGACCTCATACAAGCTATAGAGCCGGCGGATCGCTTGTATGTTAACAGGCATCGCTGCCTGTTTTCAAATAACGGGCATTTCCCGCTCACAAGCGCCCAGCAGTGCGCGCGAGGGGGCGTGGCTGAGCGGACGTCTAAAGACGCCCGCTCAGATCTAGAGAGCTCCTGGCCGGCCGTTTTTTTACAACG
>NW_017306338.1:1256019-1257366 GCF_000935625.1 Nanorana parkeri
CATGGAGCTGCAGCTCCCTTAATCCGGCCATGACACCTATGGCATGGGGCGTGCGGCCGAACGGGCCGGGCCGGGCCAAGGACCCTGGCGGGCCGGATCTGGCCCGCGGGCCCTAGTTTGAGGACCCCTGCTTTAAATGATTATAGGTCCAGGTCATTATAGTGCTGTTTTGCACTTCAACATTTTTTGGTTGGAATGAAATCATCATTTCACTTTTGCCAAAGCAGGAAATGCAAATAAAAACTACTTCCTTTTAACTGGTATCAGCTCAGCCATAAAATGCCACCTGTTCATGTAGACACTCTTAAGAATGTAATGGGGAGCACCTCATACCACATCCATTCAGTCATTCTTTCCACCTTCACCATCGACACCTTTATATGAGTCATATTATCCCTGAGCCTCGTCATTCATCTACATAAAACATTTACTGAGAATTTGTGCTCTACTTGCTCCCAGTGCCTGGCAAAAATGGGTTAAGATTAGAATGGAGATGAACAATGCCAAAGTGAGAGTGGACGGAGACACCTCTTGGATGAACAACTGATGAGTGAGCAGGCAGGCCTTGGAACACATGCTATGATCTCTGACATTGCAGGAATCTGCGCCCTTTTTTCACTTCACGCCCAGTAACTTTGCAAACACAGCATTTTTCTAGGCTGTAGGACAAAGTAATTTCATATCCAAGGCATGATTTAGCAACTGGCACATCTATACATGATATAGAGGCAAAACAAATATTCAGATGAAACAGATATACACATGCATTAATGTCAAAATGACAGATGTATTCCCCGGTATAGACGTGGTGCAAATGGTACCTAGAAAACAAACAAAAAAGTACATACAATTATATATACACATGCATTCATTTCAAAATGACATAAAATGTTTACCTTGGTATAGAAGTGGTGCAAACTGTACATAGAAAAAAATGATATAAAATGATATATACACATGCACTAATGTCAAAATGACATACAGATGTTTTCCCTGATATAGAAGTGGTGCAAATTGTATGTAGAAAACAAACAAGAAAACCAAAAAAAGAGAAAAGACGATTGGGGAGAATTGATCAATACTGGAGCAGACAGAATCTGGAGCAGTTGCCTATAGTAACCAATAAGCTTCTCTTCAATTTGTTCCGTTCATAATTTAAAATGAAAGGTAGAAGCTGATTGGTTGCCACGGGCAATTGCTCCAGATTTTGTCTGCTCCAGTTCTCATAAATTCCCCTCATGTGGACTCTGCGTCAGGGGCGGACTGGGCCGGGGGGCAGAATGGCAATTGCCCCCCGGGCCTCTCTGATGCCACCGCGAACGGCCCCTTGACCCCCGGCCGCTGCCA
>NW_017306338.1:1258330-1316651 GCF_000935625.1 Nanorana parkeri
ATCCGGCTGGCTGGATCAGGCAGACGCGGCCCTGTAATCAAGCGCTGTAGAGGGCAGCCCGTTGGGTCCTTCTGAGAACCCCCTTGAGGACCGAGCAGCCGCCGATTGGCCGGCCGGGTGCAAGTGACAAACAGGCAGCAGAGTGAGAGAGCCACTGCAGCTGCGGTTACAGCAGAAACCCCCCCACAACCAGGGTCCATGGAGCCCCCCAGTACTTGCCCCCTGGGCTAAAAGTTGCCAGTCAGCCCCTGCTCTGCGTTGTCATAAGGTTTTGATTTTTAAACATCATACATCACAGGACACAGGGAGTTAAGCAGCTAGAACCAATGGGTTAAGCAGCTACCTTGAGGTTTTTGGACACTGGCATGTGTTAGGACAACCACCATATAACCCCTCCCACTCCCAGCCTGCCTCAGTTTGTAGCTAGGGTCCTTAGGTGTTGGATGCCTGTTCTTTGCTCTGAGAGAAGTACATTCTTTTCTACTCTTTTCTTTTTCAAAATTCTTTCGGTAAGTTTGCCTATGCTGCTCACAACCCCAACAGCAGCTATCCAGATTGGTGTTCTCTGCAGGTGAGCCTTGGCAGACCATTTCTGGACCCCACTGGAAAGAAGATGTGGGGCTGGTCGGTAATGGGTTCAGGGCCCGGGATCCTGCATGGGTATCTCACCTTGGAACTCAGTGCAGCATGCGGAGTAGCTGCAGGTTGCTTTACAGGTCCATGGCCATGGGTTATGGTCTAAATGGAACCCTGTCCTTCAGAACCCCTCTTCTGGTGGTATGCTTACCAGGAAGATGAAGATCAAATGGGGCATGTCCCTTTTAATGGCTGCTGTTCCCTCCCAAACAACACCACATCCAAGGTACAGGAAGGCTAGGGCTTAGTCCCTGCATGTTGCCCAGTGCATCCTAAGGCTAATTTTTACCTTACCCTGTGTTCATTTCAAGTACCCAGCCAGAATAAGGGCAACTTACCAAAAATTACATTTTCCCGGAACATTATTTGAGGTTTTAAAGGAACACATGCAAGAGTGGAAATTAATCATTTATCAAATTGGCCCTTATGTGTTTGATTGTTTATACACAAATATAGGCAAAGTAATACAATGAACAAATAGGGCCTTATGCCCAACAATGTTTCCAGTCATTTCAGAGACAGCTTATCTGTCCCAACTGGTAAGAAAACATAATATTTTGCCTTCACCTCAACTCTCTATAGGTGATAGAGTCAAACGAAGCTTGAAATTAGCCGGTTGGAATGTGACATCTGAGACTCGCCCCATACAAAACTTACAAGACTGTAAAAAAAAAAAAAAATCACAGCAAAGCAAGCACAAAAAACACTAAGAACTCAATGTGTAAAGTATATCTTCCTTTTGAATCACAGTAAAGTAAAAAATTATCATATAGTTTATACCTTAAAAAAATTACAAGAAATAAAATTAACTGTCAATTTAGGTTTACTGTCAATAAACACTAGAAAAATAACACTTATGATGACCAGTTATCACCATTTGGTTTCCTGCCCATGTCAGATGTGGTAAGGGACTTTCATATACCATGGTACAGCGGGAATAGTGCGGCAGTATTTGTAAGATGTGGAGGTTAATGAGAAGTGTTGATACTTAAAGCGCTGTGCAAACTATTGGCGCTATATGAATCATGTATAATAATAATAATAATAATACTTGTGGACAGGTGTGTACGCCGTTTCTAGATATTATGTATGAATAAAGATTTTTAGTATCATAGAAGTGTCAATCTCTTCTTTACCACTTCTTCCCTGTAAGCTGTATTTGATGCTAACCCTGTTTAGGAGTCTGAATGGATAATACTAATCATGCTCACCATTAATGCTAACCATAGGCCGCTGGTAGTTTGGCTGCGTCCTGTTAACTTAGCTGACATCTAAACTGTGGATGGCCCTGCTGGCATCAACCGGCTTGAAAAAAGTAATTTCTTCAATTGAATTGTGGAAAATTGTTGGCCAAACAGTGATAACAAGTAATTAGTTGCACTAACTATATGGGTATTCTGTCAACAGTAGGTGCGGAATACTTGTCTCATAATCATGCCCATGGCCTCCAGTTTCTTACCTCATGCCAGCAGACCTTTGGTGCTCTTGCCATACTTCCCGTAGGGTTCTATAGGACAGCTTTTCTCAGAATGGGGCTACTGAGTAGGTGCTACCAGCACACAAAGATCTGCATACATTTTTATATTGGTCACAAGAAAACAAAGTTTATATATAACACAGGAGTATGCAACCTTGGCACTCCAGCAGTGGTGAAACTACACATCCCATTCGGTCTCTGGGAGTCATACCTGTGGCTTTCAGTCTTGCAATGCCTCATGGGACTTGTAGTTTTACAACAGTTGGAGTGCTGAGGTTACCTACCCGGATATAAGACAATAGTTTATTTTATATGACACCAGCTTACTGAACTGCACCGCCACTCAGCACACCTTTTACAGAAGTTCTCCATTAGGTCAAAATAGTCATAGTAGCATGGTGTATTTTATTCACCTATGCTCCATCTGACCTTTAAACTACCAAACTACTCCAGGGAAAATGTATTAAGCTATGCAATGATGCTAAGCTTTAAGCTGACACCTTATAAAGTGGAATTCCGGGGGTGGAAGCACAGACGTTTTTATCAGCATTTGGTGTTTGTATATATTTTTCTGGTACAAATGAGACCTACCCGTCAGTCTTGATATAAATAAGTCTCTCCTTTCTTGAAGATTCCTAAGGATCGTGAACCATTGCAGTCTGATTCAGAATACTCACGTTACACTGTGTGTGGCCCAAACTTGAGGTCTGGTTTGCACATATCTTACCCACGAGATGGCTGAGATAGCCACAGAAACCACACATTCATAAACCAAAATAAGACTGGGTAGCAGATCCTTCCCTGTCTAATAGCATTGTGCTGTGACATCATTCCAGTAACTCATTAGCTGTAGGAGAATACAATGTATATCATAAAGTATACTACTAAAAACACACAATGTATTTGGAAACTTAGATATTATTTGATTCTGGTGTAATGCTAGTACGGTTATATTATTTTGAACTATATAACGGTCACATAATAGTGAATTCTAATTTGTTTTTGTGGTTTCTGTCCTTTCTACAAGGCTTTTTGACCAATTCCTTTCTACAAGGCTTTTCGACCAATTCCTTTCTACAAGGCTGTTTGACCAATTCCTTTCTACAAGGCTTTTTGACCAATTCCTTACCACATTGCTTTTTGACCAATTCCTTTCAATATTGCTTTTTGACCAATTCTTTTCCCTATTGCTTTTTGCTAAATAAGATTGAAATAAGAAGGGAAACGAAAGCTAAAAAGAGCAGATATTTTTGGTGTGTTCAACCTGGGAGGGCCATTTATAATAGCCTAGTTTTTTCTAAGTCAAAAATGCTTTGCTATCAAAATAACTTTTCCAGCTTTGGCCAGTCACTATCCCAGTTTACCCAATTCACAATTTTTTCGCTGGGTCCCTGAACTTCACCTGGGCCCCCCGTGTTTTTTTTGTTTTTGTCCTGCATAGAGATTCTTCACCTCCTCAAGGGAAGACAACACTGTGTTGTTCTGCGATAAACAGCACTGGAGAGCAATTGGGAGATGCGGGCAGAACAACCTATGACAGTAAGTGCCTGAGTAGGGACCTGCATGTCAGCATCACCATGTATTATCATTGAAATGAAAGCTGCAGATTTAAAAACTATTAAGTATTTTTAAAATTATATTAACATGATAAAGCTTGTATGGAATTTTGGTAAAAGAATTTAAACTTAAACCTAACCCCAAAGCTTAATACTTCATAGTTACCTACACTCAAACAGACACTGTCCTTTTGCCCTTTCAGGGTGCATGTGACCTTCTTCCATGTATCTCTTAAAGCGTGTCTAAACCCAAAAGCTTGAAGGAGTTCTAAACTCACAGCCCCCACTGAGGTGTCCTCAGAACAGAATGAATGTCTCTGACGAAGGACTTTCTGAAATCGAGAGTATTTTTTAAAGAACTGCTGCACCGTATGGTTGAGGACATGTGGAAGGCAAGAAATATGTATTGCTGGAGATGGTCAGGAGGGTGTAGGTTAATGCTTCAAAGGTTCCATGCTTCGCTTTACTATCCTCAGCATGGCCCCATGACCCTCTTCCTCGCTTGGCGTGGCATATGATAAGCCTCTGAAACCCATTTTTAGACTTCCCTCCCTGTCATTGAAGGCCACAGATTTTGCAGCGGATAAAGCAGGATAATATTGTGGGGGCTGGGGAGATGCAGCAAGTGAGGAACAAGGAGGAGTTCAGGCCTTTGCTGATGACTTGAGGTCCCATTGAGGTGCTGCTCACACCGAGCTCTGTGGTGCAGAGTTATGTCCTTACTAATGCAGTGGTGTTGGCAGCAGATCCAAAAAAAAGGTCCCCACTGCAAAGCTCTGTGAACTGGCACTGAGGATAGCAGTAGCCTGTACCTGTAGGGAAGTGCTGCCAGATGTATTTGAACAGCTGCTTCCTGCAGTCCTCTGCAAGCTCCCCTGAAAAAAATTCTACTTCACTGCTGTTCTATCTCTTCCTGAGAACTTTCCTCCTCTCTATTCATTGTCACCTACAGATGGGCCAGCCATCTGCCTTGTCAGCCATCTCCTCCTCATCACTAGAGCCAACTTCACAGTTAGCTCCAGCTGCTGGAGCATATATTTGCTTCTTCCTGTCTGATATAGCTTAACTGGTATGTGGCATAACCCTCCTCTCCCTCTATGGTCATAATATCTTCTTCATTCTCAGTATTTGAAAGGAGGAATGCTTGCATATGACCCAGGCTATCCACATGCGGCAAGTTAATTCCTCAGACTTTACTCAAATAATTCCACAGACTCCTCAACTAATTCCACAGACATCTCACAGCCAGTTTGTGAGGAGATGGCGGGATTTTCTGAAGAGGAAGAGAGCGCATTAGCTGCTTTGCATCTGAGAGGAGGAAGACTTTGTCAGACACTCAACTACAAATGTGCACGTGCTTGTTTATTCTGTGATATAACAGGCAGACATGCCCTGCCTCCAGATGGCATTGCCCAACCACAGCTTTGTACTGCAGATTCTGCTATCTCTGCTACACCTCATGTTCAGAACCTCTGCCTCTAGCTTTAGGCCTGCCTGTCATTTTTTGAATAAAGTGGTTTAGGGACTTGGCTACATTTTATGGCAACTATTTCAATAAAGGAGATAAATATGTGGTGCTTTCTTTTTTTTACTGCACAGGCATATGCAGGGGCAGCTACGACTGTGTCAGCAACAGGGGTACGCTGCATACCCTGAAATAAAAAAAAAAAAAAGGCCCTATTAACAGAAAACAAAACAAAATATATCTCCCACCCAAAAATAATCCCTGAAACATTAAACCTCAACCCATTTTTTTTTTAACCCAGCAGAGAATAAACAAGAATATGTGGCCCACCACACTAAAATCCACACAATTCACGCAATAAAATAGTGCACCATATGGCCCGGAACAGTAAACTAACTCTCCTTACACAGACTGTTAGCTCTCCCTAAACTGATCTGCTCTATTACACACTAACAAACAGCTGCTGGGATCTCACCGTTTTATAGTGAGCGGGCTGGCACATTCTAAAGCACCCATTATTGGCTATTCTAGCCTTGCTGAATACAGGTGAAAGGTCAAGCAGTGCATTATGGGCTTTCAAAATTCGGTCCAGCAAATTTCAGTATAAATTTGCAGGTACTTTGAACCTTGAACGTGATTAGCCGCGATCCTTATTTATCAAACTTTGCTAGAAGACAGTATGTGCTCCAAAACAACTGGCGCACAACTTTAATATGTATGTGTACACCTGGTGAACATAAAACTTCAAACTTGGACTGGAGACTTAATGTAAAAATGGTTATCATAGAACGCTACTCAGGGGAACTTTTTTAGCATTGAACTCATGGCACAAATAATGCCCAGGATTACCGCCAAGAGTTCAGCATGGCAGAGCAACATTCAGGAAGGCCAAGCGAGGAGGATCTGCAAACATTGAAGTCCTCTGCTCTGAGCACTTTCTGGTTTTCAGTTGTCAGACTCTGCCTGGTGATAGCCAGTAATATAAACAAATCGAGTTCTGTCAGTGCAGGGGAGACAATAGGGGTCTAATAGACCACCGATGCCTCAATAGAGAAGACCTGTCACTGCACAATACTATCATACAGGGTGCGTGTCAGCTACCATGTGATGGGAAAAAACTGAAGCAAAAAAAGAAATAAAAGTGATAAAATTGCAAAAAATACATTAAAATAGAAAAGGAACCCCCACACCTACACACTACGGTAAACATGCGTACCCCAAGGATGCACTTGTATATGTAAATTATGTGCACGCAAGAGTGAGAGAAAAAATGTAAGGGCCATTCCATTGTTTACCGTTGTTGTCTTTAAACTGATGAAATTTTTTAAAGCGTCATCTATGGACCATTTTGAATATTGTAATTTTAAGCGTGACATATTTAGTATCTATTATCTAGACACAGTTTCATCTTTTACATTTTGCATTAAATGTGAATAATATTTTATTTGTGTACACAAATGTAGTGTTATTGTGTTTTTTTTACTGAAAATATAGATTTGAAAACAGTTGCACAAAAATTGTGCAACATATACATTTGCAACTACTATCTTTACTGCTGTTAGAAAATATATAATGTTTTTGAAATTCCTGTGGAATTTGAACCCTTCGTGGGGTTTTATTCAGGGGAAACTGGAGGGGGGAATATTATGCTGCTGGTGATGGGGTTATTTTTTTAGGGGCTAATATGTCACTGCTGATGGGGTTTGGTATTTTTTGCAGAATTATGATCGAGTTGTAGGATTGTCTATTGCTAGTGATAGGATTTATGGTACTGGGCATGTTAATATACTACCTTATGAATTTATTATGCTGGTCGGAGGGTTTATTATGCTGGTTGGAGGGTTTATTATGCTGCTGCTGAATGAGCTTAAAAAGGTTTATTATGCTGCTTGATTAGGTTGTTTATGTTTAACTGTGCACAGAAGCAGAACAGCATCCTTTAGGTTCATGCACAATATGGGTGTGTTTCACCATACACTGATGTAGCACTGTGCAAGGTGGGTAGCAGGGCATGCCAGTGTGAGATGTGCTGTATTGTATAGAGATAGTCCAGCATTGTGCAGGCCAGGCAGTAATACATGTGCTGTACACAGAGGATGACCAGTCACGTGCTATATAATTGAATACATAGCTAGGGCAAGTGTTATCACAGAATGGACAGCAGCAGGACATATAGACTTTGGTTATTTTTCAGTATCATGCACAAGGGGGAGTTCAGCATTGTGCTAAGGACTCAGAATAATACTGTGGATTTGATATGGCTAGAAGAGAGGCACGTGAGCAGTATTAAACACCTTCAGTGAATCTGGACAATGACGCTGAGGGACCAACAAATGCCACATTACCTCTCAGCCTCAGGTGCAGGAATTGCCTTATTTGAGCAGCAGGAAAGCAAGGAGGTGGATAAAAAGGTAGACATAGTGCACTCTGCCTATGCTAAGTCATAGGGAGGATTAAATGTGTATCTACACCCAAAAACAAACATTTACTATATTGCAGCCTACCAATCCTTAGATGTGGGGAGTGCATTACTTTCCTTTTTTAGTCTTTTTTTCCTTTGTTTTCACCTGGTGATCCGGCCAGTAACACACTTCCTGTCCTCGGGTAGCTCCGCTCTATGGAGGAGCAAAAGAGCCACCCTTGTGTTAGATGCAATAGCAGATTTAGATGGACTTGACCAACAAATTAAATCTGAACTTCAGCTAACACTTAAGCAGTTACAGAAACAGTTTTTTTTCCTTTTGGGATAAAGTTTTTTTTTTATATCAATGGGATTACCATTGTAATCACCCCTGCCAGTGTTAAATAGTGTGTCTCAACCCTCTATCCAGCCAGTTGGACAGTTACAGGAAGTTGAAAAATAACTGACTTACTGATTGGATTCCCAGGATAAGCAGTCTAAAATAGAAAACTAATGCAGCCACCACATTTACAATTGGTAAGCTGCAATATATTACATTTAAAATTTTGGGTTTATATACCCTTTAAGCTCTCAGGAGCCTTGGGGTTCAAAATCAGACACTCCCGATATGTTAGCGTGCTTGACATTGAAGATACATTTTCAAAATCATCTCTTATTGTCAATGCACTTTATTATTTAAATCTAATAGGTTTAAATAATAAAGTGCATTGACAATATTCCCATCAGATGGGCTTGGAAATGTATGTATTAAAACATGTTACCATTATACCTAGGAACTTTGCAGAGTTGGGGAGCTTGGGATTGCCACGGGGTGAAGAGCAGGTCAGGGGAAGGGGCTAATAGCACCATGCAGCTCTGCCGAAATGGAGCAATGGTGTAATAGCAAAATAGGCAGCTAACAGTGCTATGGTCTGATAGTTATTGGCCTGCTGAGGTTCAAATCCTTTAAAAAAACAGCATTGACTTGACAATACAGAGGCAAAACAGGCATTCCTAACGATACCTGAACTACAGACAAGCAGTTGTGAAAACATGTGTGCAACAAATAGGCAAGAGTGTCAGTATGTTGGTAACAAAAAGGCAATTTTGGCAATACACAGGAAACAAATTGCCAAACATAACAGTCTGAGAGCAACATGCAGGCAATCATGGCAAGAATAAACGTGCAGTCATGACAATATGCAGCAATAACACTGACAGCAGTGAGAGTAAGGATGAGCTTTCAAAGTGTATGAGCAGTCTTGTGTCAGATAACTGAAGCCCAAGCTTCAACCAATATAAACCAACTCCAAATATCTGTCCCCATTATCTAATGTCCCCCAATACTCATATACACAAAGTCAATTCCTAACCTTGTAAATGTATAAGTTGCGAGTTCAGGTATTCCAAACACCTGGAGATATTTCCACAGGTGAAAATCTCCTCCAAAGCTTATACCATAACAGTAGACAATGGTTTTATATCAACAACATGCCCCTGCTCCCTGCTCCCTTTTCTAATGGCTCCACCATCCCAAATGCTTATCAGAGCTGGCTCTCTTTTTGGCCTCATGTGCCATGTTTCTAGGCTCCAAGCCTTGATCTCAGATCAGCAGGTCATCTGGCTGTTATTTGGTCACTGGGTTTCTATTCCACTGTTAGCCAGAGAGAACTCAAGACTCAGACTCAATAGATGGAGTCTCCGGGCCAGATCCGGTGAGTTCCCAGCTAAGCTACCACACATTTCTTCAGACACATTGCATTTTAAGGGCCCCATTATATTTACTTAATTAGAAAACATGTAGGTCAAAGCACCAACATTGTAGCATGCAGAACTTGCAGAGCACCACCACGCAGTAGAATGGAAATATGTTATACTGAAAACAATGATTTTGTTTTTCTCAGGTCAGTGAATTTTATTTGTACTGGAAAGTGCAGCAATCTGATGGAAATGAGTCCTTTGGATGCTATGGACAACATCATTGTTTTTCATGAACTCTAGTTTTTAAAAGAGCCCCACTGTTTCCTGCAGTGTGGTTTGTTAGCAGGTAGGGTGTACTGAATGTGATGAGACGTGACAATAAACCTTAGGTATAGGCAGGATGTTTTTTATCCTAAAAAACAGTAATGCTGCTCTCATGTTTTGCAGCTAATTATTTTCCCTGAGAATGTGAAACCACGTTCCAAATGTGTTTTCTCATCAGCTTGGCGCTGCTCCATTAATTGTTTTATTCTCCTCTAGTCTTCACCAATTTTGACTGGGTTAAACTATTATTATTAATGTGAAATGGTTATGTCTAGGGATGTCCCGATACTGGTAATAGCATGGGAATCGGGACAGATACAGGGCATTTTGACAAGTACTTGTACTTGTCAAAATGCCCCGATACATAGCGCCGAAGCTTGCGCTATTTCCCCCCCCCCTTACCTTCTGGCTGCTGTTCGGGAGAGCAGCGGCGAGTCAGCACTGATCCGGTGGGAGGAGCTTCAAGTGGGGTCCTAATTTAGCTGGCAGGCGAACAGGCTGTCTCCAGCCAGCTAAATTAGGACCCCACCTGGAGCTCCTCCCACCGGACCAGCGCTCACTCGCCGCTGCTCTCCCGCACAGCGCCGACTACAACCTCACCAGCGAGGCACATTGTGAGGCACCGGCCATCATCGAACAGTGAGTAAGGGCAAGTGGGGTCCCTATTAAGAACATATTAATATTAGCAGAGGATAATTGTAAATCTATTGTCTGCAGTGTGTGCTCTATATGTACTACATACAGAGTACACACTGCAGACAATAGATTTACAATTATCCCCTGCTAATATGAATGGATTAAATGATCCATAGTACATAATATGTAGTTGTATTATGGATCATTTAACCCATTCATGTTAGCAGGGGAGAATTGTAACTCTATTACTGCAGTGAACTCTATATGTAGTACATAGATACAGTACACATTCCCAATACGCTGCAGCAAGGTTAAATGATCTATAGTACAAGTACATGTTATGTACTATGGATCATTTAACCCATTCATGTTAGCCGAGGATAATTGTAAATCTATTGCTGCAGTGTACTCTATATGTAGTAAATAGTACATGTATGTTACACACGTCCAGTCCACTGCAGCAATAGATTTGCAATTATCCCCTGCTCATATGAATAGGTTAAAAGATCCATAGTACATAATATGTAGTTGTACTATGGATAATTTAACCTATTCATGCTAGCAGGGGAGAATTGTAATTCTATTGCTGCAGACTGCAGTGTAGTGGACGTGTGTGCTGTATATGTACTATGGATCATGATTTAACCTATTCATGTTAGCAGGGCAGAATTGTGAGCGCCTCCCACAAGCTGAGCACCGAGACACGATGCAGCGATCCTGCCCAGCGCCGACTACGAGAGGCACCGCATGAGGCAACAGGGATCGTAGTGAAACTGTGAGTGAGGGAAGCTGGGACGGGGCTGGCTGTAAATCTATAGCTATAGTGTACTGTGTAATCTATAGTGGACGTGTGTAATGTATATGTAGTACATATATACAGCACACACCTCCACTACACTCCAGCAATAGATTTACAATTCTCCCCTGATAACATGAGTAGGCTAAATCATGATCCATAGTACATAACATGTAGTTGTACTATTGATCATTTAAAGTCACCTGTCCCTTTAAAAAAAAGAAGGGAAAAAGTATCGGTAATTGGTATCGGCAAGTACATGAGGGGAAGTACTTGTACTTGGTACTGAAAAAGTGGTATCGGGACATCCCTACTTATGTCTTCATTTTTATTTCATACCTTTTTTTTTTTAATCGAACAGCTAGACTTATGTAATAGTGCAAAGGATGGGAGTGTATGGTGACCGAAAGGCATCCAATCAGAATTCAGTATCATAGCTGTTCTAGCCCCTGTTGTTAAAGCCCAACTCTTGACCCAACATTTTTTCTTCTTACATTTGTATTAAGCTGAAAAGGTTTAGAACCTCTGTCGGACATTGAATGCTGTCTATGTCCCTTTTGAGATTTTCCTGACAGATTTTAAATGCAGTCAAACAACTGCGTCCTCAAAGAGGAAATCCCATTTCATGTGCTGACACCAGTGGACAGGAAAATGTGTTCTAATTGGTGCCCCAGTTCTGCCTGACCCCAAACAGATAGACTGGTAAGTAGGGAGATTTTCCGTCACTTCTTGTTCTGTCTGACACCAATCAAATGGGTTTGAGCGGACTTAAAATCATTCAGTGCATCCTGCTCAGTAAACAATATTTTTCCTTTTGTACTACTTTCTTTTCTAGCCATGTGCACCTGTATTCCTTGAACAGTACAGTGTTGTCATCATGCTCTTGACATACAACATGTTGACTATACTGCTAAACAAGGGTGTAAACACAGTGACACTGAGGGTAAATTGATAAAAGCTGCACCCAGCATACAGATGGGCGGATGCTGTTCGCACAACACTAGCACCCTAGATGGTGCTGACAAGTATAGGCATCTAGCCAAGTAGAACGTTTATAAAATTAACCCCTAGGTATTCTTAAAATCTTTAATATTTATAATATTGTATTTATTGATACAAACAACATAAGCCTATACCTCAAACCAGAAAATTGTTTGGTGGCGTTACTCAGTATGTATGTCTGTCTCCATTATATTTTATAATTTCTGTATTAAGTAACTTTTTTAGAGTTCTCCGAGCTGGTTAAAGCAGATCTATACAGTCATAGCATGACATTTAATTTGTCAGTGTATTATTATACTATGTAGTAGTGGTATGCATTATGTTGTGTGCACAGTAATATTATTATACCGTGTATTATAAACAATGGCCATGGGGTTTTTTCTTTGCATAAAATACTGTTTCCACCACTCAGTGCTACTGATCTCCTTCAGCCTACTTACGTACACCGGGGTACCGTATATACTCGAGTATAAGCCGATATTTTCAGCCCATTTTTTTGGCTGAAAAATCGATCATATACGGTAATCCTGTAAGAATACAATTTAGAGGTCAACACATTGCCTTGCCGAATGTTGCACCACTGGGAAGGAAGAGAAGCTGAGATGAAGGAGAAGTGTTTCATTCTTGAATACATCAGATGGTCACAATTTACATAAGAATAGAAAAAGTGATTGTTTTTGGACACATGGCCAATTTACTTGGGTGTGAGATAAAGTGTACATAACCATGCACTTCTTTTTTATTTCATAGATTGGTTCACTTTAAGCAAGTCTGGAGTTCACCTTTAATGACTGCTGAAACAAGCTCAGTTTACTGAAAATCTGTTCCATTCAGTCAGGCCAGACGTGGGCCACATCTGGTCTGCATTATAGACAAACAAAAATGGTTATGGGTGAATTTTATTTTAAATGTTTGTAAGCCTATTGTTTTTAAACTTATGTTTTATATGGTTTTCCCTCAGTATATACAATTATTATTTTATAAAAATATTTACTACAAGCTGCACCCATGAGACAGTACAGACTTTCTAAAATAAGAAAAATAGGATGTTTCCACAATGGGGTGTGCAAGTACCCAGAGGGAGAAACAAAAAAGGGGCTTTTGAGAAATAATTCCAGGACCTCAAAAATAAAATCTTAGAAATACATTTATTGCAAAAATCGTTTTTTATACATTTAAAAATAAACGAAAAAAACCACAGTAGGTAAAAAACATATGTGGGTACATTCACCAGCTGGTGAAATTACCGTACAGTTCTGAGGTGTATGGTACTTATTTTTCTCTCTGTTTTTCAAAGTTGTATACATGCTCCTGTATATTCCGTGTATCCCGACATGTTTCGCCCAGGGGCTTCTTCAGGGGAAAAAAGGGAATAGAGGAAGATATATATCCTAAAGTAGGAATAGAGAAAACCACATGTAGTAAGACTGGAGAGCTGCACCCAATCTCATAGCAAGGTCATCATTTATATTCATCATTATTATTCATCAATCTCAGTCATATTAGATATTATAAGGTGTAGAATAATATAAATTGCTTACGTGTGGATATCTTCGCGATTGATTAATCGAAGACACGAGGGTGTGATGAGAGAAAAGCAGCTATTTCAGAATCAGATGGAGCTTGACTTAGTCAGATATAGGTCGCCACATACAGGCAGATCGAGGGGCTCATCACACCCTCGTGTCTTCGATTAATCAAGCGCGAAGATATCCACACGTAAGCAATTTATATTATTCTACGCCTTATAATATCTAATATGACTGAGATTGATGAATAATAATGATGAATATAAATGATGACCTTGCTATGAGATTGGGTGCAGCTCTCCAGTCTTACTACATGTGGTTTTCTCTATTCCTACTTTAGAATATATATCTTCCTCTATTCCCTTTTTTCCCCTGAAGAAGCCCCTGGGCGAAACATGTCGGGATACACGGAATATACAGGAGCATATATACAACTTTGAAAAACTGAGAGAGAAAAATAAGTACCATACACCTCAGAACTGTACGGTAATTTCACCAGCTGGTGAATGTACCCACATATGTTTTTTACCTACTGTGGTTTTTTTCGTTTATTTTTAAATGTATAAAAAACTATTTTTGCAATAAATGTATTTCTAAGATTTTATTTTTGAGGTCCTGGAATTATTTCTCAAAAGCCCCTTTTTCGTTTCTCCCTCTGGGTACTTGCACACCCCATTGTGGAAACATCCTATTTTTCCTATACCATAATCCGGGGGTGCGAAACTTCCAGCACCTCTACACTTCACTTGCGATACATGTCTACTAATGTTATCCACTTTCTAAAATAAGAGAACACTGCAGATACTGTTTCCTTTCTGACTCTCTAATGAGACTTTGAATGCTCTGCCTGAACAGACAGGGAAGGGGGGAAATGATGTCACTTTCTTGGCTTATTCACTTGTGCCTGTTAATTTGAAGTTCAGGGCAATGCCAGGGCAATGTAGCAGGTTCTCTTGACAAGATGACAAGCGACCCGCCCCCCTTCCCCATTTTTACTCACTTTTGCTGCCCTCCCTACCACTTGTCCATCAATTGTTTGTCCATTGGAGCCTTTGGAAATATGCTGTAGTTTCAGGTATGTGGTCCTCTCCCCCCTACTCCCAGGATTCAGTGCTTGGGCCTGAGCCCAAACACTGTCACGGGGAGAGCAAACTATGTAATTAACCCTGCGTAAGCACCCACAGTTTCTGATACTGTACACAGGGACTAAATCCAAGACTACCACAGAGAAACTGAGCAGCATTGGAGCACGGCGAATGGGGAAGATGGTCCAACAAGAGGTCCTATCACTTTGCCCTGAATGGTCCACGAGACAGACTAAAAACACATGGAAAGAAGCCCAGAGCTCAATCTGGCTGTATATTAAGTATATAAAACATTTTAGCTTCCTTTTAAGAGAGTTAGCAGTAACATACTTCTAAGATTAATATTAGTCTTCCCTATAGCTATAGACAAAACTGCAAGTCCCATGTAAAAAATATTCTATATTAATAGTATCTTTTAAGTTCTATAATACCAGAACAAATAGAAAACACACAGTTTATTCTAAACATTAGCAGACACGGTTATCTGTATCTTAAGGAACATTATAGGTATGAAATCTGCCCATCTTCAAAGATCACACCTTATAAGGGAATCTACATTCTGTCTAATCTCTATATCCCATATCTGCTTCCATCTGGGAGCTGTTAAATCACCAGATTCTTGTGTTTTGGAGACTTGGGTGTGTGGGAAGACTGATACAGACAACTTTCAGTAGCTTGGCACAGAGTACAGATCTCCACCTTTCTGATCCAAGGTCTCTGTTTTTATAGCTGGGGGAATCTCAATTCCAAACCATACAGATATGCACATCCTGCATGGCCACAAAAGTCCAATGCTTCCCATGTTTGGGCAAAGTATGTTTCTCCTAAATCATTTCTGTCTGCCGTCTCAGCACCGGACCTCTGTGACATTTCCTGGGGTCAGAAAGGAATTTCATGTTATGTGAACAAGGAGCGCAGTTGAATAACTTGCCTTTAACAAATGGCTTTGGCTCTGTGTCGATTTAAAGCGGAACTCCATTTTTTTAATATGTAGCCTAGCTGTGTAAAAGGAGTAGTAAAGTTCCAGCATATACAATCCTGTCACAAAATCAGCATTGTAATAGGAAAACATACTAGAGTTGTTTTTCATAATGCAATCAAAGCTTACTTGGAAAAAAACAAATCTTTTATATAGTGAGTGCTGCCTAGCTTCAGTCTGCCAATCACTTTCAACAACTACCTGGATTCCCAGTGTGCTTTGCATCCCTTTTCATGCTGCATGATGTGATGCAATCTCAATTTTTTGTCCATAGATACCCTTTAAAATAAAAGTAGTTTTCACTGCAATACTCGCCTCCAGCAAACTCCAGCACTGGAGAGGAATTTAGTTTTTTTTAAACTCTTCAGAGTTAAATGATGTCCACCGTCATTCAGCCCATTTCCTGTGATAGATGCCACTACTACAGAAAGCAGTGCTGACATAATAACAGCAGGGGCACTCTCTGCAGTATTGAGGACCGCCCACTGCCTCCGCAAGTAGAAAAGGAAGAAGACTCTTCAATTTATAGTATGCATAAAGATAATTTTAAAAAAGGCCAGTGGGTCAGCTAACTGGGTTTGGTTTGACTGGTATTAAGCAGATCTCTAATATTTTTAAGTTTATCTTAATCCTAAAACAAAACATTTATGTATTGCAGCGTACTTGTCCTTAGATGAGGTGGTTGCATTAGTTGTCTTTTTTCAGGCTTTTTAAACTTTTTTTTAAATCTGAAAATTCTGGAAATAACACAAGTTCTGTTAGTGGGTGGTTACATTTTTCCTCTCCACTGTGTCTAGGGAAGTCACAAAGGCTGGACATGTCTGGCTTTGTTTGTCTCCATTACAAGGTGGATTGATGGTATTAGTAATTTACTCAAGAAAGACAGGGTGAATTGTGCTTTCTGTTATACTCACAAGGAGGGACAATGACAAGTGATGCATTTCTCACAAGATCAACAGATATTTTCTGTACTTGCTAAAAATACATGGAAGGGCATTTTTTCCCCCAGCTGACCCCGGGCATTTTTCCCTCCCACTGTCTCTTGATGCCAAACCACAAACAAGTTCCACTGATGCTGCAGCATTTTTTCCTTCCACTGATCAGCAATGTAAGGGGCACTAGTATACATAATCCTGACTGCTGCACATGTTACACTATGTTGTACATTGTATAGTCCTGACAGCTACACTCTATGTACTGTTTAGTATATTACATAGACCTGACCTCTGCACTCTAAATGCTATCTTGTGTATTACATAGCCCTGACCCCTGCACTCTAAATACTATCTTGTGTATTACATAGCCCTGACCCCTGCACTCTAAATACTATCTTGTGTATTACATAGCCCTGACCCCTGCACTCTAAATACTATCTTGTGTATTACATAGCCCTGACCCCTGCACTCTAAATGCTATCTTGTGTATTACATAGACCTATCCACAGTGTTTATTCTCTCGACAGTTGCACGTTGGTGTGTATTTTGTAACTATTTCAATTAAAGTGACATTACAGTCTAAATCCCCCCCACCATGCTGCTTTAAGGACTTGCCTTAAAGTGACATTAAAGGATACCCCACCCCCCAATGTTAGTGTAAGGACTTACCTTAAATGATCCCTCTTGATCCGATCATCTTCTTCTTTCCTGTGGTTTTCGGGAGTCCCTCCAGCGCTGGTGCCGGTCTCTGATCCAGCGCTGACCGCTGCGTCTCCTGTGTCCCATGGAGTCTGTGTGGGTGCACACTGCCATGTTGCCTGCATTGACTTACCTTGTGTCTCTCCCGGCTGAAGATCTGTTCTGCGCATGTAGCCGCCCTATCATCCTTTGCAGCCACCCGAGATTTTTTAGATCTTCAGATGGTAGCGCGGCGGAGAAACAGGTAAGTTTAAACCTTTTTTGTAACTTTAAAAAAAAAAAGGTTTTTCCATATACTGTATCTACCAGCAGTAGATATATGCAAAAACAGCTGAGGATTTACATATCCTTTAAATGATGCCTCTCGATCCAGTCATCTTATTTTTTACAGTTTTCAGGAGTCCCTCCAGCGCTGGTGCCGGTCTCTGATCCAGCGCATTCTGTGCCCCATGGTGTCTGTCCGCATGCACGCTCCCGGCTGTGTGCATTAACTTACATTGTGTTTCTCCTCTTCTCTTGGCCGTAAGTTTTAACCTTTTTGTTAACTTTTTAATTTTTTTTCTATGTTTGTGCATATATCTCCTGCTTGCTAGCAGTAAATATATGCAAAAAAAGGCAAGGGTTTAATTGTACTTCAAGTTCTTCTTTAAGGTAGGCTCAGACAAAGTGTTAGCTCTCTGTCTGTGCTCTGTTTTATTTTTTTTTAAATAGTTCTTTAGGTATATGTGGGGACTCATAGCACAGGGGTATTTTGTGGGTACAAGGACTGAGGACTGTTTAAAGTGAGTACTATAGGTAGGCTCAGACCATGGCTGCTTAAGTCACACCCAGTCACACCCCAATATAGTCATGCTCACTGCTAAGTCTTCATACCAAAGTGTCCCTCTCTTCTGAGTTCCAGGATTGGGGGGTAGGACTGAGTATTCTACGCAAAGTTAATTATCACCATATTCACTAAGATAATTGAAAATTCAAATTGAAAGTGAACATGCTCTACTCCTTAAATCAACCCCACCCTGACCTAATTGAAAAGCCTTATAGTGGCATTTTGACCAGGTCATATATACATGTCTCTGCATAATATATTTGTTCTGCGTGCCCAAACAGGTGCCATGGAATCAGCATATAGGCTATATGCTGCACAAACATACAAAGCAAGGGCTGGCAAATCCTAATTACACACATGGCCTAAAGTGTCTGACACATGCGTGGTGGCTGGAGAGAAAGAAGGCGAGGGAAGGAGCGCAACTGACTGGCGCAGACTTTGTGGGGGTGGATGGAAGCCCATGCACAGAAAAGGCGATAAGGTCTCCTCAGATCACAGGTACCAGTATAAAAAATAACAATCTAGATAATAAGTGGAAGGATTATTTTACTAGCAACCAGCTTTTGAAGTTTTCTTTGCACCTGCACCTGCACCATATTACTACAGATGGGCTGGCTGCATGTAACCTGCAGGGGATACTGTATGTCATCAGTATTCTTTTATTAAATGCCTTGTCTACAATATATATTATATACAGAAAAGACAGTAAAAGAATAGACTCGCATTAAAATAGAGTAAGGAAAGGCCAGTACATTTGTCTAGTAGGGTAAGTGCTTCACTTGCTATTCTTTGTTGTAACGCAACTGTTAAAAAAACCTAGAGAACCAAACTGATGATTAGTAAACTTTCTTTGCTGGCACCTTTATTTAAATTAGAAGCCCATGATAGGTTCCCTTTACAGGACCAGAATACCTAAAGAAAACCTGTACTGGGGACTGCTCCTTAATAATGCTAGTGTCACGTACCTTAGGAGAGTCTGAGATGTTGAGGGCGGCCTCTCTCACTTCTCTGGTCCTGGGGCACCTGGATGGGTACAGGGGCACCGGAGCATAGAGGGGCAGGAGTGCCAGTAGTAGCTGAAACCGATGAGCAGGAGTAACAGAGAGTGTTGTAACTCCAGCAGGCAAGGATTGCAGAGTAGTTAGGACAGGCCGAGGTCATCAACGTGCAGGCAACGCAGTACAGGGGGTAAGCAGGAGAATCGTCAAGAACAAGCCAAGGGTCAATCACTGGAGAGAAGCAGAAAAGTCAAGCCAAGCCGGAGTTAGAAACAGAAGCAATTCAGGAGCAGGAAACAGGGACACAGGGAAGCTGACAATCTGACAGCAAAGGAGGTTTGTTAGCCACAGCCTTATATAGCCCAGAGGGCGCCAAAAACTCAAACAACACGTCAGCGCACGCCCATGCGCACGAACACGCGCACAACGCACACATTTAGGTAGAGACGCTGCGCGCAATACAACTCTATTAGCTGCACTATGCGCATGCGCAAACTGCCGTGAAAGAATTCTGGCTCCAACTCTGGCTTCCTGACAGCTAGTTTCCTGGAAGTCATGTTGATCTAATTCCTTCAATACTTTTGAAGGCACTGGCCTGGAACAAATATGCATTAGATTGTAAGCCCTAACGGGCAGGGCCATCCTTACCATCTTGTTTTGAATTGTATTGTGATTGTAATGTCTTCCTTATATTGTAAAGCGCAACACAAACTGTTGGCGCTATATAAATCCTGTATAATAATAATAATTAGGTGTTCCGATTCCGAAAGGTCTTTCATGGCTACATTCTTGTTCTGGGTCAGGGACATAGAAATAATTAAAACCAAAACAGTCAGGAAACTAGCATTTTCAGGAGATTACCATCGACATATTTGTCACACTTTATTTTCCTTTAAATATGTCTTCTTAGATAAAATATATATCATTGTAAATGGTGTTTATAGGTCACCAAAATCATTGCTACCCATTTCATGTTTGCTGAATACCACCTAGTCTTTTTACAGCACTTCTGTAAAACCATAGTTCTCTTGACAAATGAAACAAAAGGCTAATATACACACAGATATATATAGTTACATAGTAGGTGAAGTTGAATAAAGACACAGGTCCATCAAGTTCAACCTATACAGTGTGTGTGTGTTTGTGTATGTGTAATGCGCAATGTTTTATCCTTCAATGACTGCAAGCTGGCCTTGTCCTCAGGATGCGAAACAATCCCATACCATTATATTTCCTTTACAATGCCTAACAGTTGGAATTAAGCTTTGGACTGGGTATGTAATGCTTAGTGCGGGTTGTTTCGTCAAGAGAATGACTTGACATCTGTTATCTAAAGAAAAAAAAAATAGGTCACACAACATGGCATTGATCCAAAACAAAAGAATTAATCATAGATGTATTCTAGAATAGCCAGATTGGAGTTCAGATCTCAGTCACATCGAAATGCTGTGACATGATCTAAAGCAGGTGATTAAAAAAGACATCCAAAAATATGCATGAACAGTATTGTGCAGTAATGCGCTAGAGAGTACTTCATAACAAACTTGATGTCTGATTGCCAGCTATATAAAGCATTTGGTAAAGGTTATAGCTAATAAAAGAAGTTCCATTCATTACTAAATATTATAATTTACATACTTTTGCATTATTGACCCTAAATATATAAACCATCAAGAATTATGATTAGATAAAGTATATGAGCATACTTCAGGAATCCTTCAAAAAGAAATCCAGAAAATTCCAAGTGCTGCCTTCACGCAATTTTAATGCAATTTTGACCACTTTCAACCAGCTTTTCTGACAAAAGCAACCAAAATGATGAATGCAACATATCACCCAGGGGTAGACTGACCATACGGGCAGTCGGGCATTGCCCGAGGGCCCGTAGCCAGGAGGGGGCCCATCACCGACCCACCCAGAGCCCTTTCCAGCCTACACGTAGGAGATGTGGCTGTGTTAAAGCGGCGCCGGCATCACCGCTTTAACACAGCTGCATCTCCTAGTCCAGTAATGGTGATCCTATGGCAGCCTAGGTGCCAGTTGCAGGGGCCCACACACTCCAGATCCTCACCTATGGTGCTCCGTGCGGGCCTCCGGTGTCCCCCTGCCTCAATTTCACATTAAGTTTTTAAAGATGGCGACTAGCAATGAGCCTCCGAATCCGAAAACGCACAAAGGAACTGCAAATCGAGGGGGGACCGGATTGGCCGCCAGCGTGTTCTGCGCATGCGCACCGCTACCAACATGTTCAGGTTCTGCCTTCTTGGTGTATACCAAGATATACTCCAGAACACGCTGGCGGCCGATATGGCCACTGCTCGTTTATGCAGGTGGGGCTTGTATATGGGCAAAAATGGGCCCCATAATCTTGTATTTCCCGGGGCCCCATGTGTTGTCAGTCCGCCCCTGATATCACCAACAGTTTCTATTGACGCAGAGAAATTATCTAAAGTGCTGGTGGTAGGTTGCTTTGAAACCTTAAGAGGTGCATTAAGCTGACCATACATATGGCAACCTTGAGGTTATTTCAACCACATTGGGTTGACTGGGAATCAAACATGCGTTTGAAAGTGATTGTCTGAAATCAACCACCTACTAGTTTAATTGACCATCTGAATTTGATTGATTAAATTGGGCTATAAATTGATGGCTTCAGTAGAGGTTCTTCAAAAAAATTAATGGCAGCAGAGAAGCTATAGTAATTTCATTAAAAGTAATCACATTTTTGTGCCAGTTTGGATTGAGGCAATATAAACTCCACCTACATGATCAAAACCAGCAATTTATGTATTTGACTGTCAATTTTGACAAAAAATGTAATTGAAAATATATTCAAATTGCCACTTGTACAGTATAGCCAGCTTTAGTGCTAAGTAACAACATTGAGACACTTAGCTGCAGGATTTACAATTACACCGGAAGAAATGTACTTTTGATACAGTTTTCTCCTGACACTCTAGAGAAAGGTTTATATGTAGATATAAGTTGAGCCTTCCATGTCAAAGAAAAGACTAGTTATTATATTATTTTTGCCCTGATTTAACTACAATTTGCTAATTATTTTGTATTTTCATCTATCACTTAGTCCAGATACTAGATTAGTTAGATCTGAGCTGCTGACAATAGGAACTGGTTGGATCTGTTGTTTTTCTGCCACATTCATAGACAGGCCTGTATTTCCCCTCACAACAGCTGTCTTTCATTACATGTGTTTCATAGAGGCAGACAAAACAGGCATGTATTCTCGTTTCCCTGCTGTATGCCTGTGAACCATCTTCATAGCATAAACAGGCAGCTTTCTCTCTTAATTACTACAACCACTGCTAGTGCATTAAGAGGTTCTACCTTTTATATGTTAAAATGGAAAGTGGATATTTTCATCGTACTGGAAACATGACACCTGCATCGTATTTTTGTACCATGAACACAGTACATGACTGCTAGCCTTTTCCTGAGCTTTTTAATACCAGATACATGTATTCCTTGTGTAGCGCCCTCTGCTATGTCGCTACTAAATTTAGTGTATATCTGGACTGGAATCAGTCTGGATGCTGATTGCTCTGAGTCCTGCGGAGTTCCCTTAGTCTGGTGGATTGATTGTTTCCCCCTGTTGCTGAGTTGAGAACTCAGCATACAGTGAGGGAGGATCCATCATCAGACTGTGACTATGCATCTGACTCTGACCAATCCCTGAGCAGGCTGACTCAGAGGTATGGCTGGAGGAAGGTGATAAATGTTTGGGGACACTTTCCAGAACCCTCTCTCTCCCCTGGGGCCCTCCCTGGGAGGAGGTCTGTGTGCTACAGGATGCCTGGCCTAGGCCTCAGCATGTGGCAGATGCTGGGGGCCTAGAGGCCTAAGATACTTGAGGATGCCTGGTCTGAGCCTCAGAATGTGGCAGAGGCTGGGGGCCCAGAGACCTTAAATGCTACTGGAAAGGAACCTGATGGAAGCTGGGCTGGAGGTGGAATCTGCTTATTGAAGAGTGTTGCAGAGGAGCTGGAGTGTTTGACAAAGAAAGGGTATATTAAATAATCAAAGTTGGTAAAAGTATGTGGGAAAATGTTAGATGCCTTGCTGTCATGTTGATCCAGTGGCTTCAATACATTCTGAGCAATGGACATGGAAGACGAATGTAAATAAGGATTTTTGATTTCACGTTTCATACTAGGTCTGGGCCAGTTGTTTAGGGGGTGCAAAAAACAGTATTATTGGAGTATGGACAAAATAGTGTTTGCTAGTAACAGACTTTGTCTGCTCCAGTTTTGATTAATCCCCCTCATACGCAGAGAAAGTTAGAACATCAGGCCCAAAGTGCATCAGCAACAGCTCATGCTTCCTTAAAGATTTACTGTTACCTCTGCAGCCAACACTGAAATGATTGGTGTCAGCAACCTGTAGGAGTAGTGACATCACTCCCCGGTCATGTGAAAGTGCTCTGGTTTAGCGATTGGCTGCTAGAACTGAGCACTGTCAAAGGGGAAGAGATCACATGCTCCGCCATGTGCTGATGTGCCGGTATTGTGGAGGAGGAAGTATTTTTATTATTATTATTTAACAGGATTTATATAGTGCCAACAGTTTGTGAAGCACTTTACAATATAAGGAGGACATTACAGTTACAATACAAATCAAGACAAGATGTTAAGGAGAGCCCTGTCCATGAGAGGGGGAAGTAATACAAGAGTTAGTAGCTGTGTGGCAGATGATTTGTTTGAGTTAAGTGATAGTTCAGTGGCTACGTTCAGGCAGAATAGGCTTTTCTGAAGAAATTACTCTTTAGTTTGGGGTAAGGAGTTCCAAATGATGAGAGAGACTCTAGAGAAGTCTTGGAGGCGAGCATGGGAGGAGTTGACGAGGGAGCTAGAGAGCAGGAGGTCTTCGGAGGAGTGGAGGGCGTGGTTAAAGTGATACTTTGAGACACGGTCGGAGATATAGCCGGGGCAGAGTTGTGGATGGCTTTGTAAGTGGTTGTTAAGAGTTAACATTTTATCCTTTGGGTAATTGGAAGCCAGTGGAGGGATTGGCAGAGGGAGGTTGCAGACACTGAGTGGTTGGTTAGGTGGATGATTCTAGCAGCCGCATTCATGATAGACTGAAGGGGGGACAGTCTGCGTAGAGGGAGGTCGATGAGGAGGGAGTTGCAATTTCGAGACGAGAGGTAACAAGTGAGTGGATGAGTAGCTATGTGGTTTCTTTGGTTAGGAAGGTGGCAGGATTTGGATAGTGATTGGATGTGGGGCAGTAAGGTGAGGTCGGAGACAAGAATCACACCTAGCACCTTAGCAAGGAAGGGATGGATAGGTGTGTTATCAATCTCAATGGAAAAGTTAGGAGAAGGTGCACGAGGGGAAGGAAATATCATGAGCTAAGTTTTTGAAAGTTTTAGTTTTGTGTTGTGACATCTAGACTGACACATCAGTTAGTAAATTAGTGATGTGCAAGGACACTGAGGGGGTGAGTTGTGGAGTGGAGAAATATATTTGAGCGTCATCATCATAGAGATGGTATTGGATGCCAGCAAGGTTATCAACTGTCCAAGAGAGGAAGTGTAGATAGAGAAGAGAAGGGGTCCAAGGACAGAGACTTAGGGAACCCCTACGAAAAGATGAAGAGGAGAGGAGGAGGTAGATTTGTAGGTGACACTAAGGAAGCGCTTAGATAGGTAGGAGGAGAACCATGAGAGAGCAGAGTCTTGGAGGCTCAGCGAGTGGATTTTTTTTTTTAAACCAGCAGGCAGTCAACGGTATCAAAAGCAGCAGAAATGGTCTAGTAGCAAGAGTAAGGAGTAGTGGCCATTGTTTTTAGTAGTTAGTAAGTCATTAGTGAGTTTTTAGAAGGGAGGTTTCAGAGCGTTGGGGGTGAAAGACAGACTGTAAGGGGTTGAGGAGGTTGTTATCAGTGAAGTGGCGGCTCAGGCAGTTGTAGATTAGGCGTTCTAGGAGTTTTGAGGTGAATGGGAGTAAGGAGATTGTTCTGAGATTGTTAAGGTTGGTGGGGCATAGTGAGTGTTTTTTGGGTATTGGGGTGACCAGTGTATGTTTTAGAGGGGAGGGGAAGATGCCAGTAGAGAGAGGAAGATTGAAAATCTTAGTAAGAGAGTGTAGGATAGAGCAAGAGAGTGATCAGAGTAGTGGTGCGGGAACAGGGTCCAGGGGGCAAGTGGTGAGGCAGGTGTCAGAAAAGCTTTGTAACTCCTCTGTAGTGATAGGGTCAAAAGAGGAAAGTAACAAATGTAATGGTGGGTCTGGTACGTTAATTGGGGAAGGTGACTGGACAATGGAGATCTCATCCCGAATTGCATCTATCTTGTTTTTTTAAATGAATGGCAATGTCCTGGGCAGTGAATGAGTTAGTGGGTGGAAGCGGTGGGGAAAATAGCAGAGAGTTAAAAGCAGAAAAGAGTTGACAAGGTCTGGATGAGAGTGTGTTAATGAGAGTGACAAAATGTGTTTGGCAGCACACCGTGCTGATTAGGGGGACAGGGTGAGCGTAAAACTGACAATGTTGTGGTCTGAGATAGGAAAATGGGTGTGGGAGAGATTGCAAAGAATGCATGGGCGAGAAAACACGAGATCTAGTATGTTGCCATCAGAGTGAGTAGGAGTGTGTGCCCATTGTGTTAAGTGAAAAGAAGAGATTAAGTTGAGAAGTTGGATGGTAGTCAGGGTGTTAATGTTAGTAGCAGTGTTAGTTAGTAGAGCACAAAGAAGCTACCAATCCCATCATATATCTTATAATCTCCATACCAAATAGAGTCAGATATTTTAACTCAATCTCACCAAACCTGCTCTACTGACCCTTATACACTAGCCAGTTTAGAGTTAAACTATCCATCAGCGAGCATTGCTTCCTGCATCTGTGTAGGGTGAGGTTTTTTGAACACATTTAAGTGAGATACTGGTCTGTATTTGTTACCTCTATGAATAAGCCTATGGGTGAAACATGTGAGAGGTTGTAGCTGGTTGGGGGTGTGCAGTGCTGGCATTTGTTGCTTTATACACTTTTTTCATTGTTATACTGGATTTGCCTTGAATTTTATTAAAGTCTGCAGTATAAGGCTGGGCACACACCTTACAACCATCGCAAGACTTTTGTCTTGCGATGGTTGTAAGGTACTTTAAAAAACGTACGATCTGCCTATCTTGCATAGGCAGATCGTACTTGCGATGATCGCAAGCCACGCCCCCTGAGGGGCGGGCTTCCGATGACCGCAATGCCAAACGGGCAGTGTGCGCTTGCGCACACCGGCCCGTGCGGCTGTTATTGTACGGACATGCCACAAACCCGCCGAACATCGTACGATGCTCGGCGGGTTTTCGAACATGTCCGGAAGTTAAAAGTCGTGCGACCTTACAGTAGTAGAGGTCGCACGGCTTCCACACACCTTACGATAATCGTACGATCGCGGGATTTCCCGCGATTATCGTACGATTATCGTAAGGTGTGTGGGGACCTTTAGAATTCTCTGGATAGTGCGGTCTATTCGTATACTACTACATTCCAAGGTGGAGACGCACCTATTGGACCAGCACACGGGGAGTTCTGATGGTGGCTAAGGAATTGGAGTGGTGAGATTTCCTTTGGCTCTACAGCATGCTAGTATACTTTACAGCTTGTCACTGACTGGTATTTTTCTATGCAAATCCAGGAAGTATCTCTACAATTAAGCCCAGTCTTGTGGGTGAAACATGTCAGAGGAGGAGGCGGTCCCAGGCAGGTAGTCTTTGTTCATTTGACTAGACAAATATAGTTGGCAGCGTTTGAAGTTTCACAGAGTGCAGTCAGCTTTTTTTCACCGGGACTTACAGGGCATAGAATAAGCCGCTAATGGCATTTTGAACCCGGTTTCTTAGAAGAGTGACCCAGTTTAGGGCGTAGGAGCAGTGCATTCCACATTTTTGACCAGGTATTTTTTTTAGCCAGGTGGGTAATCTGGGACTTGTTGCGAATTGTAGAAACGTAGAAACAAATCATAAGGTTGGCATTTTATTTCAGAAGGGTGGCAACCTTAATTAAACGGAATCAGCCATGCAACTAAAGCAACCCACTATTATTGTATAGCAATAGTACAATCTGGATTCCTCTGTATATTTAATTTTGCACAAAAATTTCTTGACGAGTCACAGCTGTAAAATTCTCCCTTCCTTTTCTTTGTATTCTGTTTCACTAAATTGCATGTAGGGCCCCTTCATAGGGAATATTTAGGCTGCTTTTTTCAGATTGTTTTATTCAGCCTGGAAACCCCCACCCCATGCTTCTAGGGCCCGAAATGAGTCTGGTGGGACCTTCCCAGCAAGTGCTTTACAGTTAACTGTGCTGAGTGCTCTAGAAGTAGTGGATTTGGGTCTGCATTTGTCCTGCATAATATAAAAAATCTGAAATGTCATATTTCCACAGAGATGCTTTGCACTGCAGTCAGCAAAACAGCCAATACTGCGTGCTCACTTCTATAGTGAACCCTGCGGTGGTTGCTGTTCCAGACCTGTTCAGGTGACTCTAAATGCAGATGGATGCAGGTGGGACATCCCATATTTATTCATCTTAGGCATGGTCTTAAACTTTTGCTGCAGTACGCATAATGCCTTATGCCTTGTCATTACACAAAGTGCTTAACACTGATTACAAGGCCTCATTCTTCCTTCATGCCTCTCTGTTATATGCATTATTGCCTACAACCTATTAAAGTGCCTCATGCCTCTTTGTTACACATATTGACTCATGACATATTATCTTACTTCCTTAACCACTTCAAGACCAGGTGTTTAGACCCCCTTCCTGGCCAGGCCATTTTTCAGTGTTCAGCGCTGCAGTACTTTGACTGACGTTTATTCCGTCATGCAAAGCTGTACTGAAATTAATTTTATACCATTTTTTGGGGGACAGATAGAGCTTTCTTTTGGTGGTATTTAATCACTACTGGGGTTTTTATTTTTTTACTATATTAAGGAAAAATTATTGAAATTTTTGGGGAAAAAAAGTTTCCCCCCCCATTATGTTAGGAAACAATGATTATTACCCATATTTTTGGTAAAATATAAAAGATCGGGTCATGTCGGGTAAATAGACACCAAACATGTCATGCTTTAAAACTTTGCGCACCCGCAAAATCGCAAAAAACTACCATACCCAAAATTGACCATAGGCGACGCTTTAAACGCTTTTACAGCTCATCAGTTTAGTGTTATCAGTGATTGATGGCCCTAGAATTATTGCTCTCACTGCGATGTTCATGACGATATGTAACATGTGCGGCGTAATGGGCAAAATCATAGTTTTCACCTGTTTGCATGCGTGTATGTATGTGGGGACTTTAAAAAAAAAAAAAGAAAATTATTTTTTATTTGTAACTTTACATAGCGGATCGCTTGTATATTAACGGGCATCACTGCCTGTTTTCAAAAAACAGGCATTTCCCGCCCTCAGTGGCGCGCGCAAGGGGGGCGTGGCTGAGCGGACGTCTAAAGACGCCCGCTCAGATCTAGATAGCTCCTGGCCCGCCGTATTTTTACAACGTCCGGCCGGGAAGTGGTTAAAATAAACAGTGTCTCACATCTATTATATTCACGAGCCCAGCCTTCTCATCCGACATCAATACCTAACCTCCTAAATGCGCTTCTGGAAGAATGGTCAAACATTCCCATAGACACACTCCTAAACCTTGTGGGCAGCCTTCCAAGAAGAGTTGAAGCTGTTATAGCAGCAAAGGGTGGGCCAACTTAAAGTTGGGCACAATTATCCATTTTCCCTCCCCGGTGTCATGTGACTCGTTAGTGTTACCAGGTCTCAGATGTGACCTTGTTTGCCTCGCGGTAGATACGCCCCAGGTCACCCCTGGACTCTGATGAAGGGGGCGTGACCCCGGAAACGCGTCATCACACATCACACAGTCTCCTCTGCTGACACATAGACACGATTGTGCAGCTTCCATAGACTTTCTGTTGGGTCCATGGACTTACTTTTTATATCATTATCATGCTGAATTTTCTGAGTATGTTTTTTATCTACCTTTGATCCTGATCTTAATAAATTTGTCTGCACCAGGAAAGGTGCCCCCTGTTTGTGTTTTTTTCCCTAGATTTTGCGGTCTCCCTGGCTGGTTTGGGGGCAGCATCCTGCAGACCTTTCTACACACATGCTTTTTATTATTTATATATTTTTTAACAGACTTGTTTCTGATTACACTTGTGCTTATATTGGTCCATACTGGCGGAGTAGTCCTTTTTGGCGCTTTTCTGTGTTCATATCACCCCTGGACTATGTTCTATATTTTGTGCCTTGTATCATGTTTTTTACTTTGTAGTATATGCTTTACTTTTTTCTGGAAAAACAATAGATATAAATTTAACCATAAAACTATGTTGAAGCAATGCAGTGATACAATGCAATAGTTCCAGGGCATTGGAACCGAAAAATGAACATACATTACCAAGAATGGATAGTAGAACACAACAGAGAAGAAAAAAATTGCAAAGAGGTCATGAGAGGACATACTGTCTGTACGGTATTAGTAATACAAAAAAAAAGAAATAACAGGAAACAGAAAAGAAAATGATGGTCACTGAAGATCAGCAATGTGTTCTTCTCCCGCCCAGCAGGTGAACCTACAATTATTTGGATCAAACATCTGCCAGAGGAAAACAATCTTCAGGGTAACACAGGTTTTTGCAGTACATGTGTCTAATGAAAACAACATAGGTTGATTCACACAGAACTTAAACATTGCCTTTGTGTGTATTGTCAAATACTCTTTTCTGTTTATTTATTGAAAGCTCAGAATACTTGTTGGCTTTTTTTTTGAAGACACAAAATATACAGAGGTAAAACCAGATTTGTGACCTCCACTGCAGCTACAGAGCTACAGCAGAAGATGAGCACACTCTGACATTGATGAGGTCATTCGTTTTTCAGAACCTGATGCAGATTCTCCCTCTCCCAGTTTGAGTATTGCTGTATAGGGGGTTACAAAAGGCTGGTATCAAAACAGTTTAAAATTCTTAAACAAGTTGCATTTAAAAAAAAATCTTGCACATAAAATCAAGGGAACCAAGTATCTTGTAGTGTTAACCATGGTTTAACCCACAATATGCTGCCTCCAGATGATTGGACACTGGCAAAAAAAGAACTGTAAGGATGACCCCTATAATATCCCTCTCCCTGCAAGCCTCAGTTTTTTTGCTAATGTCATTGGGTGATGTTATGATGAGAGGAGTTTACCTCTGCAGGTAGTGGTACCCCTTTATTCAGCAGCTTTCTGAATCAGTTGACTCCTCAGCTGAGCCTTACGGGACCTGGACCCCGCCTGGATGAAGCTACAGGCTGACCTGTAAAGTTGTCTGGATCCTGTGTGGGCACCCACGTTAGCACATAGTGCATTATGTTGAGTTAGTTGCAGGGTGCTATACAAATCCTGTGCTGTGGATTTCTCTTGCTTGGCGCATTTCTCTGGTTAGACATTGCTCCATGACACAGGAAAACAGCGATCTCAAGATGCTCCCTGGGCATTAGCTACCTGCAGTGCTTGGCACAGGAGGTTAACCCTTCCCTCTCTCCATTTTGAAGGTCATGAGTACACCTTTTATGGGCACATGGCAAATGTTAGGTGCAAAGACACTGGGGGCCCCATCAGCTCACATTGTGCTACTGGCTCGGGGGGAGAGGATCAGTTGCTATAGACCCTAGCCCCTTCAGTTCTGACCACTACCTGCAGTCAGATTATCTTCCGTCCTCTGGGATTTCCATGATTCCTTGGTCACACAGCTCACTTCCTACTTTACCAGAGAGGAATTTTCTTCCACTATGTCTGATTTCATGGGTAGGACTGCCACCATTTTATTAGAGGGTGACCCCAGGTGTCGCAAGGATTCCCCTTAAATCTCTCCTCTGGAGTCTGAATCAGCCTTCCCCCTTGCAGCCATAACACTGCTGGAGGAAGAGGGGAACAGGGATGAAACATTTGCTTTTATTTTACCATTGCTACCCTTATTAATGCATGGCACTGATGCATGGCATTAGAGCAGACTAAGTCAGCCCACCCCAAGGTCTCTAGCCTAGGTTCCCTGAAAATACCCAATCCTGGGCCTGTCTTGTTTTTAGAGCCTGTTTTTTTTACGGTAATTGGCCTCACCCTGAAATGTTTTATGCCCCTCCGAAATGTTTCTTCATCAATATCCTATTGAGGCGAGTTTCCTTAAAAAGTGAACAGTCCTATAGTGGACACAGCCATTTCTTGACTTGAAGACCTTAACAGGCCCTCTGAAAGATGTTTTTGTTTTTAAGGGCCTGGTAGACAAGAACTAAGGAACCCTGTTTAAGGCCTTGTTTTTTTACTTACTGCTCCTGACACAATGGAAGTCCCGTGCAAGAAATGCGCTTTGAAGGGAAATGTCTTTTTGACACTTCCCTGGATACATACATCAGAGGAATCCCAGGGAGTAAGAGTATTCTTCTACAAAAAAAAAGAAGAAGGCCAGGACTCCCAGAGGAAAACCTCAGATTTTGAAAGCTAAGAAAAACAACTGGTCCTGTACTGTACTCCAAAAAAAGGATTTTACAGGTAAGTCAAAAATCCTATTTTACAACATTTTGCAATGAACACATAAGTGGAAATGTTATATCACCAAGGAGTTTACCTTCAATTACAATTTGCTGGATTCAATTTAATTTAATTAAATTAACTTTGAGATAATTGAAGAATTGCAGCATTTACAGACATATTTGTATAAAAATTTGTTCAGCTTCTTCATGCAAAGGGAAACTATGTTACTATGTAAACTGCTGGGGAACTGGTTGCATTAAAATTGTGTCAATACCAAAACACTTTAACAATATTGCATTAACCAGAAATATGAAAACACACGCATCTGTTACATAGTTACATAGTATTTGAGGTTGAATAAAGACATTTAGTCCATCAAGTCCAACCTATTAGGATCTCATTCTAGGAGTACCTGTACCCCTGTATATTACGGTCCCTTAAGAAATCGTCCAAAAGTTTCTTGAACAATTCCACATTATTTGCTGAAATCACACAGGTTAGGAGTTATTTTAACGTACAAACAATTGCAGCAGCACAATCATTTAGTTGTGTTAACTCAAAAGCAACTGGACTATGTTCTTTAGTTTATGTATAATAGATTTACACAAATAATTTATATTGCTGAAGAGGTTTCTAGAACAGGGCTATCCCAAAAAGATAGTCAAAATGCCAAAAGTGGAAAATGCAAAACAAAGAACATACCTTGTGGATGGTATGCTGAAATTCCTTGGCTAATTTTTCCCAATCATCATCCTTTGACAACTGACTCATAGATCTGTAGATTTGAATACTTTTACTTTCACTTGCAGAATGTCTATGACAGTTGATGGACCTGTCCTCTCCCTTTCTTACTCCCTACTACTCTTCTTTTTCTCTTTTCATTTTTATCTCCACTATTTTCTTATGTTACTTTATTACTCAGTACTTTGATTTTTTCCCATCACCCCTTATTGTGGACTTTAAACCATGAGTAGTATTACATTCTTGTACTGTCTCATCCTATGAGTATTATGTATTTATGCCATCTAGGCCTGCAAGCCTATTCTGTACTACTTCTTGATTTTGTTATGTTGTTTTGTTCAAGGCATCCCAACCTGAAAAAAGTCATTTTGCAGGGGGGCGGAAGGGGAGAGAGTAAACCTTTCCGGAATAAAATGTTTCTCTCCTGGGTGTCCAGGAGCCACTATTTTATAGAGGGAGACTCCCAGAACATCTCAATTTACGTTGAGATGTCTGTTATTCTTTTCAAAACAAAAACTATTATCTTGCGTATTAAGTTTGATTGAAATGAATTAAACCAGACAAATTCTTATGTTTGAAAAAGGTGGTCTTTGCATTAAACTCTACATTTGGATCCACACATACAGTATGTGCGAACAGATTTTTTCATACCTGAAATCAGCTTAAAACAGATAATTCAAAAGCTTGTGTGCAGCTGAAATGAACATCCTACAGGCCAGACATACGCAACTAAGACATCAGTACTTTGTATCGGTAAATATGAACATGTTTGTGTGTGCACCTGGTAATATAAGAAATAAAGTTGATATAGTTGGTAATATAGTAAATAATTTGACATTAGCACTACAACTCTAAGTAAAATCATGAAGATAACATTTACAGCAATGGCATGCTATTGTTTGCTGGCATGCCCATTGTATAATGCTTACTAATTGACACTTAATGTGAAAAAGGGATCAAAAGGGTGACCTCTCTCTCTCTCTGCTCAGGTCTTTGCTGGGAGGAGTCTCACTCCTCCCACACATGCTCTCTCCTAACTGTGGAAATACACTAATCAGACAGCCAAACAGGGTACTTCTGTAAGTAGATAGTAAGGCTAAACAATTTTATACAGTTTTATACAACTGCATGGGTGTGCTACTCCGATTTATGTGCTTTTTTGCAAAAATTAGCAGGTATTTGTTTAGGACCTTTTGGGGCCATATGACTACTCAGCTTCCCATTACTGCTTCTTGTGCAGCTAATGGGTGGGAACTTGTGGGACTTTGGCAATGTGCAGGTTTACTAAAAGGTTAGAAGTACATTTTGTAGCAAAAAATGCTTCTTCATCGGGAAATTTGAATGGGATAGACATCATGTTCCTAAGACTTGGTTACATACTATGGAAATGTTTATATGTTGAAGGACCAGATGCTTCAGTAGACAATTAGTAAATTGTTATATTAGTTATGTAGCATATGTGCTAATGTGTCAGGCATGTGGAAATAACCACAAGGAGGCTGTGCAACTGTCTAAGAAATAATTTTTATTATATTAAAAGAAACAAGACCAAGACATTCGGATAAAGAGCATGATTCATGTATGTCTACTGGCACAAGTGATAGAGTGGACAAGACAACAAGCATTACACCCTGTGACTGAAATCTTTCCAGCCACTTGCTGAACCTGCCCAGTAAGCCTATTATCCTATTATGTAGCCATCTCCTGAGAATGGAGACAGTCCCATAGAAGTATTTAAGAGCTCAGTTTACAGGTAAATAAGATTTCAGCTGCAAAATGTAAACAAGGGGTCAGGCCACAGGCCAAAACTCAAGTAAGCAGTTGGGGGGGGTGGGGGGGATTAGGTAGTTTACATGAGCGGTCTAGGCACAGTGGCTACCTTTGTCTGAAAGTGCATTTACCCTTTCAAACTGAACTATAGCTAATGCAAATTATAATCTCAGTGGTTCCACAGTTAAACTGTACTAAAGCAGCAACATATTTTACCCTAAGTCATTTTGGAAATATGGCATATTTTAAACCCAGTGACATCACTTCTATCCTACAACCTGTAGGTAGTAGGCACAGGCATGTGCTCTATTTGATTTACTCTCTACGTCACAGGGCCCTGCCATAGTGCGCCTCTCTCCCCTTAGCCCTGATACAGAGGGCAAGCTCTTTTAAGGCGTTATCTGCATAATAGATAAAGTGTGAATTGTGCAGCGCTAGAAACTAAAGTGCATAATATAAAAAATGTAAATATATAAATATATATAATTAAATATATAAATAATTATTCTAATTGGTCAGGTACAAGTCCTTTTAACTGCACTAAAGATAATTAGTCTGTTTTCATCTTCATATTATATGAGACCTAGGTTTAAGTCTAGCACATCTGGATTTTCCAAATGAGTTTTTGTTCAATTGAATATAAGTGGGCTGTTCTAGACTCACTAATTTTAATTAACATTGGCTGCTTAGTCATGCCACAGATGAGCACCAGTAAGAGGTGAGAAATCTACCCATCTTCACCACCCCCAGTGACAAGACAGCAAAAAAAAGAGAAACTCCCCAATGGTGACATAGACAGCAAAACCTTACAACGTATCTACTACAAGGCTTTTCATCTGGGGGTAGCCATACCCCTTGGGGTATGGGGACCAATGATATGGGACTGGATCTCTGAATAGTAGGGATGTTCAGATACCAGTTCCGATACTTGGCATTTTCACGAGAACTACCAGGCTTGCAGCAGTTGTAGCTGAGACCCACTTCTGGCGCTCCACCACTGTCCTGCAACCATTAGTCTGTATCGTTTTAGAAAAACTGTCACATGATACTAAACAAAAATGTATCAGTAATTGTATCTGTGAGTACTTGTACTTGGTCTGGAAAAAAAAGTATCGGTGCATCCCTAATATATACAGGTGAAACTCGAATAATTAGAATATCGTGCAAAGTTCATTTATTTCACTAATGCAACTTAAAAGGTGAAACTAATATAGGAGATAGACTCATTACATGCAAAGCAAGATAATTCAAGCCGTGATTTGTCATAATTGTGATGATTATGGCTTACAGCTCATGAAAACCCCAAATCCACAACCTCAAAAAAGTAGATTATTAAATGCAATCAATAAAACAAGGATTGTACATAGAACAATATCGGACCTCTGAAAAGTACAAGCATGCATATGTACTCAGTACTTGGTTTGGGCCCCTTTTGCAGCACTTACTGCAATTACTTTTGCAGGATATTCTAATTATTCGAGTTTCACCTGTAATGTATATATATATGTAGCACAGGCTTAGTATTGCTTTTTTAATATATGCAGAGTATTGCTCTCTGAAACTGCATGACATCTTCTGGCTTAACTGATAGCTCACAGAGATTTGGAGGTGGAAAAGTATCAGTACTTGTACCAAGTACGGTACTTGGTATTGGAACATCCCTACTGAGTAGTAAGGAAAATAAATTAAATAGAAGCATCTGTATTGCTAAATAAAAGTGGAGAAATATACTTTATATGTCAAATGACATGAGAGTAATATTGTCAGTAATTGTACCTGAAATGTCATGTTTTAATAAGACCCACTGCAAAAATCTCGTTAGTTATAGCTAGCTTTATATTTGTGTTTGTTTTTATATTAATATATATGATAGAATCCTTGAATTTTTTTTCCATCTGTTCTGTGATAGCTAACCATATGTAAATTATAACCAAGCTTTTGTCATATTTTGAAGTGACGTTACCTAATAGAGAGGTGAGAAGAGGGTATGGTGACATATTGGGTAATCCATTGCAAGTCTAAAATGAAGAAAAAATATTAAGAATCCCTGATTTATTGTTTCCCAACTCCGCCCAAACCAAACTTGCATCCATCACATAATAAAATTAGCTAGTTTGGTTTGTTCCATTGAATATTGCACTGAATTTTAATAGTAAAACAATCAACTGTCAAGTCCATACATCTGAGAGATCCACAACTAGCTACCTTGTATCATCTTTCAGTTTCAATAAGTTTCAATAAGAAAATGACATAGTACATCCTCATTCCTAAATTTCTGGTTGGAATGACAATATGGAAGAAAAATATCTTCTTAATTCCTACCTCCAGCAGTTCCAAATGTTCCTGCCAAAATGCTATCATCAAAATCACTGTCATCTGAGTGATAAATGTTTTGTCTGGTTTGTGCTTGCTTGAGATTATGGGGGTTATTCACGAAAGAGCCGAAGGATCCAGCTGTAGCTTCGGCTGATCCTTCGGCTCTCTTCGGTCGCCGGAGCCCTTCGGTTCAGCTGAACCGAAGGGCTGCTGTACGGGCTATTCACTATAGCTCAGCCGAGCCGAAGTAACAGCCAAATCGGGGCGAACGGCCTGCCGAAGACCGGCCGTTAGTCCTGCAAATGACAGATGGGGGACAGATCAGTGTCCCCAAATGGCCTGGGGACGTTGATCTGTCATTACAACTGGGCGGAGCCGGCCATGATGTCATGGCCAGCTCTGCCCAGTTGTTACTCATTGGCCGGACCTGCTAGAAGACTCTAGCAGGTGTTGGCCAATGGGAAACAGTTGGGCTGAACTAGCTGTCACAGCTAGCTCCGCCCAATTGTTTTTTCTTCTTTCTATCTTTTTTTTTTTTCATTTTCCAATTTATTTACATTTTAAAATAATTTTTTAGCTCTTTTTTTTTTTAACGCTTCTCACTTATTTGCTATTTTGCTCAGTACCATGGGAGGTGCCAAGCAGAATAGCCAAGCTGACTATTCTGCCGGCTATTCACTCAGTGTCGTTCGCCCCCTATGTCAATAGGGGCTAACGGCAGCAAGTGAGCTGCCGGAGCTTCGGCTCAGCTGATCCAGATGTTAGATCGGCTGAGCCAAAGTCCCTCAGCCGTACTGAGCCAGAGTGAATAGCCGACATTGGGCTCTGTTCACTTTGGCTAGGTTATTCACTCAGCTGCCTTCGCTGCACACCGGGGATCATCTTATTTCTAAACATTTGGCTGCCAGAGCCCCAAGGAGTTCTCTCTGCTTAACAGTGCAGGGAGAGCTTTGTAATTGGAGGACAGCCAGTCACGTGACTATGACGGGTCACATTTTTAATGTTCTCAGCCATCTGAATCTTGCAACTAAGGCTGCAATGTGGTGCAGTCATACCCAGGGCCGTCTTTAATATTGATTGGACCCTGGGAAAACATCCCCCCCCCAAGCTCTACCGGCAGCATACGGCAGAGGTGGAGCAACACTATGCTGATCGCATAGTAAACAGAATGGTGCTGCAATGGTTGCTGCCTTTTCTTCAAGCGAAACCCGAACAGTCTAGCGGCACACTGCAATTCTTTTTGGGAATAAACAGGAGATAAAGTGAGGAGAGACAGCCAGGAGAGAGAGAAGAGACAGCCAGGTGAGAGAGAAGAAACAGCCAGGATAGAGAGAAAAGAAAGCCAGGAGAGAGAAGAGACAGCCAGGAGAGAGAGAAGAGACAGCCAGGAGAAAGAGAAGAGACAGCGAGGATAGAGAGAGGGGAGACAGCCAGGAGAGAGAGTGAGGAGAGGCAGGCAGGAAAGAGGAGAAACAGCCAGGGGAGAGAGTGGGAAGAGACAGCCACGATAGAGTGAGCAGAGACATCCAGGGAAGAGAACAAGGAGAGACAGCCAGGAGAGAGATCGAGGAAAGACAGCCAGAAGAGAGAGCAAGAAGTGACAGACTAGAGAGAGTACGACAAGAGACAGCCAGGAGGGAGAGCGAGAAGAGACAGCCAGGATGGAGAGCGAGAAGAGACAGCCAGGAGGGACAGCGAGGAGAGACAGCCGGGAGGGAGAGCAAGGAGAGACAGCCAGGAGAGAGAGCGAGAAGAGACAGCCAGGAAGGAGAGTGAGGAGAGAGAGAGAACACTCATGCAGGGTCTCAGAGGACTTTACAGGATCTCAGGCGGACTGTGCGGGTTCTCAGGCTGGTTGTACATGGTCTCAGTTGGGCTGTGCAGGTACATCCCTAGACAATTATAAAAGTGCACTGCGCTTTATAGACCAACTACATATACAATCTAATGATAATCTACCTGTGAAATAAATATAGAACTATGCAGAATCACCCTATGGTGAATAAATACATATTGGGTATTTTTCCACTTCATATTGTATTTATTCACCATATGGTGATTCTGCATATTTCTACATTTATTTCACAGGTAGATTATCATTAGATTGTATATGTAGTTGGTCTATAAAGCGCAGTGCACTTTTATCATTCATTTTTTAGGTGTTATTTACACTTTTTAGCATGGCAGCTAATAGGTTTATTGTTCCATAGCACATATCCTGTTTGTTAGATTATCTATAGGTGCATCCCTAGTATTGAAAGCACAGGAAGCTTTGCTGCTGCCATAGAACTTGATGACATTTCCTATAAAAATGATCAATCCTGCTTCAGCAGCATGGATTGAACAGGAGCAATATCAGAAATCTGCTCTACATATAAATGTATTGCACACAGTATATGCATCTGTTGCATACATATACTGTGGCATATATGGGCACTTACTTGGTGTGAAGATGTAGAGAGGGAATACAGCAGGGGTGACAGCTCAGGCCACGATGCAGGCTCCCAGCATGCCCGCTCACACAGGCGCACGGAGTACAGAGAGAAGCAGGGGCGGGGCCGAGTTGATAGGGGGCGGAGCCTGGAGTGCCGTCCATAGTGCTGTATGTAGCCTCCGGTCTGTAGAGCTCCGATGCTGTGTACACAGACAGGAGGCAAGGCTGGTGCAAGCCCCCTTGCCTACACAGGTGAGGCTGCCAGCCCTACACGTGTATATCTTATGTGGGCTGAGGGGGCAGCTGCTTTGGGCCCCACAACAATGACTGGGCCCTGGGCAACTGCCCTTTTTGCCCTGCGGTAAAGACGGCAATGGTCATACCATTGCTTTTTCAATGAGCCCATAGGTGTTTTTTTAATATTTGGAATGCTTTCTGCTCTTAAAATGCTGACCAATGTCTTACCAGGAAAACACTGTAGGCAGTTGAACAAACAGTCAATAAATACCTAAACTTAGTGTGGTCAGTGCATATTAGAGCAGACACAGGTCTACAGCATTTGTCTGGTGACTATTTATTTTCTGGCATAGTGCATAATCATCTGAACTGATTTCGAGCATGCCAAATGTTTTGGCGCCACATATGAGCATACACCGGGCAAGTATCCCAATATCAGCGTTGACATCAACATATTCTTGGTCACTATTGAAGAATCATCAATCAGTCAAGCTTTGTGCAAAGCACAGCCTGCTGTTTTAGACTGAACAATTGCCAATAAGAACGCATAAAATAAAATCTTTTGTATTTTATGAATGCAAGAAAGTAACATCCTGTTATTTGTATCCATGTACTTGTATACCTAACATTCTGTTCTCTGTGAGAGAACCTACTACCTATGAGTTGTGAACTATAAAAAGAATAATAAAATTAGCCCATTTGTTTTCAATGTCTTAGATCTTTCAGGCAATCAAAAGGTTACTAACCCTAATGAGTGTGTTTCCTTTTTTGTTGGTGAATGTGTACCCGTTGTGTGTGGTCTCACATATGGGCACAGTTATAATAAAATTTTCAGATGATTGCTGTAAGATCAGTTATTTAGGGTATTTTGGGTATTTTTTGTTAAGGTTTTCACTCATCCTGAATATGGGAGTAGATGGGTGGCTTAGCACTAAAGCCCCTGGCGAGAATGTAGCTTTGCAGCTCCCTCGAGAAAGACACTTATACAGATGTAAGGGGGAAATGTGAATTGTTCTATTTTTAGCTGCTACAAAGTTTAACAGTAGTTGCTCACAGACTTTGCTAGAGCCAGTATAAATTATTGTTAGGTTCCCTTTTTAGCTTGGAAAAAATATTTAGCTCCAGAAGTGTAGTCTGAAAGCCTGAAAATAGTCTGTTTCGTGTTACAGAAATCCTGTGTATTGTCTCTACTTGTTGTGGTCAGTCTGTTATGTAGGCATTTTGTACTGGCATTACGTACAATAATGTCTGAATAGTTAAAAATTGCAATAGAGACACCTTTTGTCATTGATTGTTATAAATAGTCTCTTAAAATGAAGCAGCTTTTGTAGGAGCCATTTTGGTGGAGTGAGAGGAGTCTTCCGTATAGGAAAGGTATGTTAAAGCGGGATAATAATGAAAACGAATATTCTATTTTGATGGGCAATATTTCACTGTATTATTTTTTATGGTTGCAAGTGTTTCTGGAGTGTAATTTCCATACTGCACTATAACAAATACAAAACATTGATGCGCTTACATTAAAGAGGAATGCCAGCTTCTACATCCAAAATGTTATGTCTGTGCGCATGCATGGGTTTATGCAGTAGCGGTGTATTCTCGCAAACATGCATGACATGCAGTTATTGACTTTAATGTGAGGCTGTATGCTGCACCTCGGGCTCTCTGACAGTGAGAATATGATGGAATTTAGGGTGTTAAGGTGGCCATACACATTCTTGAGGAACTGTCCGGAATTTGCACAGTGGGTGCCGCTGTCGGCACCCTTTCGGCTGGTATCCCTTGATCAGCTGATCGAGCCAATGAGCTGCCAGCTCTGTTCGGGCATTCTAACAGCGTCCGGCGGCCACTGTCAGAATACAAAAGGAACAGCAGGGATTCCTTGATCAATGCACTCGTAGCATTGATGGAGGAATCTACTTTATTTTTAGCCCACGGGTTAAATGAGAAAATTAAAGTAGTGTATGGCCAGTTTAAGGGAGCTAGCGCCCCTGTACGAGAGCCCGAAAGCTGAAGTTTACGTACATTGTTTTCATGTTATACAGCAGCAGGGACATAGCTTACCTCTAATGAAGTGTATCCTACGTCCTGCTGACTAATGGTTTCTCTAGAAAACCTCTCTTGAGTGATGCTCAATCCTCTTCACAGGAATGAACCAAGGCTGTATGAGTTACCTGCATTTGCTGTAATAGAAGGAATCAGCCCTCCCAATGTTTTGGGTTATGAATATTCTTTGTGCCTTGGCCAAGTGATATGGGCTGGGTAAAAGGAAAAATATTTAGAGTGACCTTCTAGAATTGTCCTTGCCTCACACGCTCTGTCTGGTGAGGATGTGAGTGTAGCCCTGTCCTCCCAGCCTGCTGCTTGAGGAAGATGTGGCTGTAAGAAAGGTGTTTGTGCTTGTTTGGGCCTAGAATGTCCAAAATTGGCTAGAGGCCAAAGAAACAAAAGGGTAGCCATCTGTCTGGGCTTACAGAATCTACACTAGCTTGTTCTTAAGCTCACCTGTAGCAATGGCAGCAGCCGCTGCGGCAGTGACCACCCCCTCGATCTCTAACACCACCGATTCAACCACAGCATCCAGCAACCACAGCATCACAGCAACCACAGCAGTACCACAGCATCCAGCTCAACCGTTCAAACAGGTAAGGCATTACAAAAAAAAAAAGAGAAGGGCACCCACCCTAGTGCAGATGGTGCTTTATTGTTTAAAAATAGCAAAATAGAGTGCAAAGGTATTCACAATGGTAGATCGATTAGAAGCATAAATGAGTAGTTCAAGGATACATCAGTTTACAAACTTCAATCAGCCTGTGTGCCGTCCTAATCTCTCCATAAAGAGGACCTGTCAGTGTGCTTTTGCTATTATATGGGGGATTTTTATCCCCCTATGTAATAGCAATGACATTAGGGGGAAAAAAACATAAAAAGAGTTAAAAAAAATAAGTCACATATAAAAAAAGTAATAAAACCCCCCCAAAGTTTAAGTTCCCCACCCCCAAGTTTACGCACATATAAACGTATATACGCGTCCGGTGCACCAGCGCATGAAAATGATTAATTGCGCTACACACTTTACTTATCGCCGGGAACATCGCAGTGAGAGCAATAATTTTAGGGCCATCAATCAATGAGGACACTAAACTGATGAGCGGTAAAAGCTTTTAAAGCGTTGCCTATGGCCAATTTTGGGTATTATAGTTTTTTGAGGTTTTGCGTGCGCACGCAATTTTAAGGCTTGACATGTTTGGTGTCTTTTTACCCGACATGACCTCGTCTTTTATATTTTACCAAAAAATTGGGTAATAATAAATGTTTTATCATTTAATTTAGGGGAACAGTTTTTTTAAAAAATTTGGTAATTTTTCCTTAATATAGTAAAAAATAAAATACCACCAAAATAAAGCTCTATCTGTACCCAAAAAATGGTATAAAATGTATTTCAGTACAGCGTTGCATGACGGAATAAATGTCAGTCAGCGCTGAATACTGAAAAATGGCCTGGATGGGAAGGGGGTTTAACACCCTGGTCTTTAAGTGGTTAAAAAATCCCTTTTACTTCTCTTTGTTCTGTCCCCATCTTCAAATGAACTCTGCTCTGTCCGATCACCCCCTTAAATATCTCCTTTTCTCCCCTTCTCTGTCCCTATAACTTCATGTCCCCATGCTCTGTCCCCATCACCCCTTAAAAATCCATATTACTCCTCTGCGCTGTCCGTAGCCAGAGTGCTCTTCTCACGGTAATGGTAGCCAGCATTGCTCGAGCGGTACATCGAATGATGTCTATGGCCGACTTGCCGACGAAATCACCAGCTAGTTTCAGCTCCTGCAGAGCGATAATTATGTTCTTGCGACTGACTTCCGAATTGAGGGCCTGTTCGATGTTGCCGGTCCACGTGGAAATGGCGCGTGAAACCGAAGTCAGGGTAATAGCCGGGCGACATGCATTCCCTGAAGCTAGGTATGCTTTTTTCATATCCAGATCTGCCTTCTGACAAAGGGGTTCCTTAAAGGAGACTGCATCCTCCATTGGTAGGGTAATATGACGTGCCAGGCGCATCACCGCCGCATCAACCAGCGAGGTGAGAGGTGAGTTTAGGTGAATCGTCTTCCTTGAGTGGATATAATTTCGAAATGTGATTGTTCACATTCGGTGCCTTCTCAGCTCGCTTCCATTCTTCAGTGATAAGTTCTTTTATCTCATCCATGCAAGGAAAAGCAGCTGTGGACTTTTTTAAATGCGGGAAGTACCTCCGCATCTTGGCAGGCTCAACAACAGGGTCTTCCCAGTCGATAGCTTCTTTTAGGGCCGTAATGAAGGGTTCCACAAGACTGAAGTCAAAGCCAGAAAGGCAGGGAGGTGTCTGACTGTGAGCCATCAATGGTAGGCTCGGTTGGCTGCTGAGATGTGGATGGGCCATCCGGACGACCGCCCTGCACGCCATCGTGGCGACAGTCCCTAGCTGACTGTACAAGGAGAGACAGCGTATTCGTGGGTGGAGTGGGTGTCCATATACTTACCTCTGTGGAGAGAAAGTATCCCTTAAGGCAGCTTTCTCAGGCATTCCTAATGGGAAGAGTAAGGGACAGTATAGAAGGTAGTCTACACATACACATAGGAAATACAGTCACGAAGATTCTGCGATTAGGTAGAGAGAAATGCACTTACTGGAGCAGGTCAGGCAAGTGGGGGATCCGCAGGACTCAGTCAGTCATTCGTCTGCCGTCCGGTGGAAGCGGCAGCCTGCCATGAGCATGAGAACTCCGAATTTTAAGGAAAACGCCGGCCCATGCGCAATGTGACCCGGGAGCAGACGGACGCCATCTTGGAAACCTCCTATCCAGAGCGCAAGCGCGAGACGCCGCAGCCGCGCCTGCGCCAAGACAAGATACTCACCTCGTCGAGTAGAGCCACTCACCGCCGATAACCCCAGATGGGCGGAGCCTCCCTCGCTGGCGTGCCCCAATCCGAACAAGAATGAAAAGATAAGAGGAGGAGAGATACGGCCGTACGTCCCTAAGAGGGAATGGCTGAAATGTCGGCGTATGCACCCGCAGCCTCGCGGACATCGAAGAGACACTGTCCTACACTGGGTATGGATTATTTAAGCCCATGATAACAGGGTCTACAGTACAGGGGAGACTGACCCTGCCTGGGGAGCCGCAGGACGGCCGATAAGGGTGTTGCGCTCACCCCCGAAGGAGCCGCTGAATGATCGGGTCTTCTGTTTCACCTATGTGACACACCACAAGCAATGAACCCACAGCACACCAGCACACCTTGAAAGGGTTTGGCGACCACACAGCTCTGCTGCACAGTCTTAACCCACACAGAATTACACAGGTCTCTCCTCTTCAGATGGCTGTCCCAGACTGAGGCTGCTCCTCAGTTGCAACCCATAAGCCTCCTGTTTCCTTCCCGCAGCACGCGATAGCGGCATGTGGTGTGCAGGTGAAGGGAGAGCGAGGGACCGGGGAGCCGTGAGAGTGGGAGAACCGGTGGCGGAATCCGGAGGTCGGCGGGACCGGAGGTCGGCGGCCGGTGGCGAGGACGGACGTCTGACAAGGGAGAGCAAGTGAGTGAACAGGAGAACCGGAGGCAGAACCGTAGGTCAGCGGGACCGTAGGTCAGCGGGACCGTAGGTCGGCGGCCGGTGGCGAGGACGGACGTGTGTCGAGTGAGAGCAAGCGGCGGGACCGGAGGTCGAGGAGCCGGACGGAGGACGGACAAAGGGACCGGTCGGCCAGTCGGGAGCAGTGTCAGGAGCAGTGCAGGTGTCGAGGAGCGAAAGAAGACTGCAAGTGTCAGAGTCAAGGAGAGAAAGAAGACTGAAGTGTAAGGAGCAGTGTCAGGAGTCGTGGAGCGAAAGAAGAGTGGACGGAGGCTGTGACTGAAGGAAGGATCGTGCGGACAAGATGTGACTGGCATCAGGAGCAGGTCGTATGAAAGACATACTTAAAGTGGTTAAGTTACATATGTGAGTGTGTATATATAGATCTATATATATAGATCTATATATATGTCTATATTTATATATAGACATATTACTTTAATCCCAGGGTCATAGTGCAACAAACACAAGGGCTTTAGTATAATTTAATTTAACCCCAGGGCTCTAGTGTAACTTAATTTAACACCAGGGCCTTAGAGTAACTAATCTAACTTAACCCCAGGACAGCAAATTAAGCAACCCCAGGGCCATAGCGTAATTAAGCGAAATCAACCCCAGAGTCAAAAACAAAACCAATATGGCTAAATACTTTCTTCTCGTCGGTATTCACCAAGGAAACAGACCGGTTTAATGTACATGATAAAACACAAAATACACCGGAGTGGTTGACTGAAACTGGGATACAACATAGGCTTAAACTACTAAATGCAAATACAGCATTAGGACCTGATAATCTACATCCCAAGGTACTCAAGGAACTGAACAAGGAGATAACAAGACCATTGTTCCGTATTTTTAAGGAATCCATAATGGCTGGTAGAGTGCCAAGCGACTGGCGAAGGGCTAATGTGGTACCTATATTCAAAAAAGGGTCAAAATGCCAACCGGGGAACTATAGACCAGTTAGTCTGACATGCATAGTATGTAAACTGTTAGAGGGAATTATAAAGGGCCACTTAGTGGAATTCGTCCGGGATCATGGTATAATAAGTGATGTACAGCACGGATTTAGGAAGGACCGTTCTTGCCATAACCAACCTGCTAACCTTTTACGAAGAGGTAAGTAAAGATCTGGATGGAGGGAGGCCGGTAGATGTAGTATATCTGGACTTTTCCAAGGTCTTTGATACGGTGCCACATAAACGCTTGTTATACAAGCTAAGGATTATGGGCATAGATGAATTAGTGTGCACGTGGATAGAAAACTGGCTACAAGAACGTGCACAAAGAGTATCGGTTAATGGCCTTCTCAGACTGGGCTGAGGTCATGAGTGGCGTGCCCCAGGGTTCGGTGCTGGGTCCCATGCTTTTTAATCTATTTATTAATGATATCGGGGAGGGAGTTAGTAGTCATGTCTCAGTGTTTGCAGATGATACGAAAATTGGGAGGGTAATAGACACGGACTTAGACATTATAACATTACAGGAGGACCGGGATAAAATCGGGGAGTGAGCATTAATGTGGCAGATGAAGTTCAATATCGATAAATGTAAGGTAATGCACTTTGGAGTAAAAAAATAGGCAAATGGACTATACACTTATGGGTGTGCCACTAGGGAAGACGGAAACGGAGAAGGATTTGGGGGTCATTATAGACCGCAGATTGAAGAACAGCTTGCAGTGCCAGACTGCTGTAAACAAAGCAAGCAGACTCCTGTCTTGCATTAAGAAAGATATGTATTGCAGGGACAAGTCTATAATTTTGCCACTTTACAGATCACTGGTTCGGCCACATCTGGAGTATGCGGTCCAGTTTTGGTCACCGATACTCAGGAAGGATGTCCTTGAACTGGAAAAAGTCCAGAGGAGGGCAACCAAACTTATTAAGGGGTTCGAGGACCTGAACTATGAAACAAGGTTGTTAAAATTAAATATGTTCTCTTTGGAGGTTAGGAGAGTAAGGGGGACATGATTCTCCTGTATAAACTATTCAAGGGCGACAGCAACATTATTAACAAACTGTTTATGGTCAGCTCCGTAACAAAGACCAGAGGGCACAACCAAAAATTGGTGGAAATGTTTTTTTTCACACAGGGCGCAAGGGGTTCTTCACAGTTAGAGCGGTTAAGGTCTGGAACTTGCTGCCGCAGGAAGTGATCGCAGCTAAGAGTGTGGAATCATTCAAGAAACTCCTGGACGCGTTCCTCGTAGACCATAACATACAGGGGTACAGGTACGCCTAAGAGCAAAATCGCACATCGACTCATACACAAGCACACACCTGCTCAAACATAAATGCACACACGCAATAGGTTGGACTTGATGGACTTATGTCTTTATTCAACCTCAAATACTATGTAACTATGTAACTATATCAGCTCTGTACTACAGTCTCCACAATCTGTGCTCTCTGGCTCCACCTGCAGCTGCAATAGCTTTCCTATTCAAGGAGCTGACGCCACAATAGGGCTACAAGGGTATCAAGAAAAAACAAAAAAACATTAGAACTAAGCTATCGCGGTCCCATGGCGAGGACAGAAAAAAAGAATGAGTGTGGCTTGGAGGAGCCTAAATTTATCACGTGTCCTGTGGGAATCCTTCCCTCTCTCACCCCCTCCTGTCGGCCCGTCTGCCCGTCTGCCTGCCGGTATGTGCAGCTTGTCTCCTGTCTGCAAGATCTCAATAAACTTTCTGGCCGCCGCGGCTCCTTCACTCTCTCACCCCCTCCTGTTGGCCCGTCTGCCCGCCGGTATGTGTAGCTTGTCTCCTGTCTGCAAGATCTCAATAAACTTTCTGGCCACCACAGCTCCCTCACTCTCTCATCCCCTCCTGTCGGCCCGTCTGCCCGCCGGTCCTCGGCTTTTAGGAAATTAGAGCTGCCGCTGGAAAACTATGTTTCCCAGCAGGCACAGCGGCCTGGCCAGTGGGGTCAAAGCTGCGGTGAGGGAATTTCTGATTGGCTCCCTGGACGGCATTACAGAGCTGCAGCCAGGTACCGTACTGTGACAGTCACAGTACCATTCTTTCACTCCAATTCTCAGTACATTACAGTACATTACATACCGGTATCTCTGCGCTATTTAAATTATGGTAGAAAAAAAGTATGAGGGGATCCTCAATGGGGAAAGTATGCAGTCTATAATGTCTCCATTGAGCATCCCCTCACATACTTTTTTTTAACTATAATTTAAATAATACGCCAGAGAAAAAACTGTTTTATAAAACATCTCTAATTAATTGATGATGATAAAATATGCTGTGGAGGCTGAGGCACACTGCTGTCACACAGAGCAGAGCAGAGATACCGTTATGTAATGTACTGTATCATACAGTACTGGAGAAGGGGAAAAAAATAAGACATCCCCTGAAAATAAGACCTAGTGTGTTTTTTTGGGGGAAAAAATATATAAGACAGTGTCTTATTTTCGGGGAAACAAGGTATATACACACACACACACACACACACACACACACACACACACACACACACAATGTATATATAAACATTTTACACTACCTGCAAATGTAATGTTGCAAATAACTTTCTAGGTTTACTGATCAGTAAATACACATTCCAGAGCTTAAATCCTTCTTTGAGCTTAGATGGTACACTCTTCACTGTTATTCATTAAATAAACATCAAATTTATATTTATCCCACACATTTACATACTTCTGTCAGCATGTGAAAAAGCATCTGTCTTCAGGTAAAGATTAATGTAAACTCATCCCACAGCAAACATCCCACATTGGAATAACTTGCGTAAAAAGATTACAATTAATATAAAATACTGTCAACATTTTTTAAATCAGGAGTGAAGGTAAAGCATATTTGGATTATTCAGAACAAAAATGCAGATAAGGATGTCTTACTATTCGCTGACTTATCTGAGCAGCGTTCCTTTTCCAAGTCAATAAGTTAAAGTAAGATAGCCTGAGGAACAGCAGAACTACCAAGCTACTAGCATTTTCAGGCTTGGTTCACAATTAGACAATTGAGCTGTTTTTGCGCGTTTGTCATGCAAATTTAAATTTTTTGGGCGATTTTGCTTTGAACCATACGATTTTCAATGCATTAGATGTCTATGGGACCAAAACTGCATGATAACCTCCCGAAAATAGCTCCTGCACCTTTTTGCACGACAGGCGATTTCGCCCACACGATGCAACGCAAAAGGTGTGGACAGCCTCCATTGACTTGAATGCAAATCTGTGTTTTGCGAGATATCGCAAGGCTAAATCCGCGCAATAGATCATCCAGGTGTGAACCAGGCCTTAGAAGGCAGGAAAAGTAGCTGCCTTAGTTTTCTTAGAGCCCGTGCAGACCTGTTCACTCTGCTGTGTTGCGTTAATGCATGCACCCTAACATAAGTTATGTTGCATTGTATTGTGAATTGTTCTAGGTCAGCCTATTCATTTGAATGGCCTGCCAGTGCACCGGAATGGACAAACTGGACAATAACTTTTTTCCGATGGTTGTTAATGACCATGCATCAGTGCTGTTGACAATTAATGACCTGCAACCTGTTGCTGTGTGTGTGGTATGTTGCTGTGAATTGCTGTTACAAATGTGAATAGGCCCTTAGGGAAAATTAAAAAAAAAAACAATAGTGCAAAATTTGCAAAACACATGACCCACAGCTACCACAATATTCCAAATGCAGGGGGTAGTTAATGAAAATCCCAGCAGAGAAAATAAACACAAAGGGGAGATCAAACTCATAGCAACCTATAAGAATTCTTGCTCATAATATTTTAATAAAACTAACTCTGATCGCTATGTGCAACTGCTCGACTTTTGCACACATCTACCTTTCTCTAGTTTTAACGCATCAGCCCCTTAGAATGTGCTTCTCTTCAAAAGAGGATGGTAAATGTTGAAAAGGAAAAGCACGTTTTTTTTATATTCGTCCTGCTTACACAGCAGTTGTGAGGGCTTTTTTTGTGTGTTTTTTTGTTTTGTTGCTATATTATAGTGTAGAATAGTGGTTCAAAGTTTGTACAAAACCACATCTCCAGCAATCATTGTAGGACATAGCAGTTAGTTGCAGAAGACTTCCATTCACCAAGTTTTAACAATACATTTTTTTTTTTTATTGCTTTGACTGTAAGCCTTGAATTTTACAGCCAACCAAAAGGAAAGCATGACAGTGAATTACAATTTGTAGATTCTTATATTAAGGTGCATCTAAGATTGCATAGTAATGTATAATAGTTATTGAATAAACTGATTCATGCTCTGTTTTAATCCGCTCTTTCATTTTAAACATAAAAAGGCACTTGTATAATGTTTTATTCCAATGTATGAGCGTTATTATACGGCATTCTGTCAACGTTTCTTGCATTGCTGTTTCCACCAACATCTCCTATAGCTTGTAAAGACACAAATCGCCATGGCAGGAAACCAAGTAACATGATTCCTGAGTATTAAAAGCCTAGAGACAAAGGTGTATAAATATTGGTGAAAGTTTAGGCTTTTGCTCACAGTTTCCAGGTCTGGCTCTACCCTGGAGGTAGGGGCTACACAGAGGTCTGTTGGTATGTTTCTCTGGCAAACACTGCTTCATTCACCTCTCTGATAACACAGGTGGTTAACCATGAGGTCATCAGACAGCAGGGTGTGGGGAGTAGAAGTTAAGGAGGGGGGCCTTCCAATGAGGTTATAATCTTAGGTCAGTTCAGTCTGAGCTTACCTATGGGGCACTGAGGTTATAATGGCACTGCTTGTGTGTAAATCAATTACTGCACATATTCCAAAATGTGTTTATGTACTGTATAAATATATATTCCTAATGAGTGATGATGACTGATACAGTATGAGGAAGGAAAATAAAGGGGCGCTCCAAGTGTGGCTAGATTTATGTAGTATAAATAGTAGTGAAGTATAGTATGAATCTAAGTTAGGTTAAGAATAGGTTATATTTGTTTTTTGATAGATATTTCAAGGGGTTTTCCACTTAGTTGGGAAATAATGTTTCGTTGCAGGGGTCTCGTTCCTCAGACCATCATCCATAGATCAGCTAATTGAAGTCTAATAGCAGTCCCTAAATCGTATGGAGCTAGTTTTCTTTCTTCGTCTGAGATGGCCAACACAGCACTACTAGCCGCAGAAATTCATTGATCACTCTAGGGTTATAAAAAGGAGTTAGTATTCTCCTATTGGGGGAGTTTTCTATTTTATTTTATTAATTTGCTGAAACATCAGAAACATTCACACCTTAAAGATCCCAGCTGCCACTATTGCCAACTGCACCTGAAGGTGGAAAATTAATTTAATATAAATGTTGTTAGCTTTGCCTGAAATAGTTATATATACCATATGGATATGTGTGACTACAATCATGTGAACTGTATCAGAGAAATGTCGATGGAAAAATTGCATTCTGATACCATGCATGCACAGGGTTTGATCATTAATAATTCCATACTGGATGGTAAAGTTGATGCTGGACAGTTCAGTGCTGACACCCTGGATGCAACAAAGGAATAATAGCTGGGTTGCTTAAAACCACCAGGTGGTTTTATTACATTTATTATAATATATCTATATAATATAGATATAATTCAATCAAATACTATCTGTTTGAATATTACCCAGTTCCCTTTCTTATTATTGTTTTTAAAAATAAGCAAAGAAAGAACAGTTTACTGCAATGCCTCCCCATGTAGCCAACTGCTCAGTCATTAATGACATTATTACAATACAGGATTTATATAGCACCAAATTTTTGTGCAGCGCTTTACAAGATAACATCATCAGAACAGAAGTAAGCCAAAGAAGACAGTACAGTTCTAAGGTCACCATATTTAAAATGATTGAGGTAGAAGTTTCTTCTTTACAAATTCAGTTAATACACTTACCTATCATTTAAGCACTACTACTCTTCCCATCCTGGTCCTGCCACAGCTCTGCAACCTACTACTGGGTATCACTTTACTTCTTGCCAGCTAGCAATCTGCTCTGGCTCCCAGTAGCATAGGAATCACTTAGGCCTCATTCACACAGCTTAGAGTCAGCCCTTACAGATCCATGCAGCGTGCACGGCAAAATTGGGCCGTTCCCAGGAAGGGCAGGTGCTGCGTGTGATTGTACGCAGCACCCTGTTCTTCCCTATGGGAGGACGCGGCTGTACGTGGCCGTACGCTCACCAAACCTGCATATCCTTGCGGGTGCGAATGTCTGTGCTCGGAGGAATACAGGATCCTTTGCACGCGCATGGATGTGTAGCTTGGGTGAGCGTACGGCGTCACAAACGATTTTTAACAAACCTAAAAAAGGCGCAATTTAAAATTTAACACATTTTTGGTTATTTAACAACTCAATATCTTTTATCTTTTAGATTTAGTTGGAAAAAATATTTTTTTGTGCACTGATACTGATTTGAATTTGCTTTTATCAATTTAATTGTGTATTTTTATCGGTTTAATATTGATTTGAAAAACATTTGTGCAATTATTGCAGGATCTACAAAATTAGTAGCACTATCTTTTTATTCTACCTGCCTGTGCTTTCAGAAAATATATGGTTTGGGGGGTCTTTTACAAACGTTGGCAACACAGCAGTAGAAGATCAAAACAATGGGAAAAATTGCAAAAATTGTGTGGCCAGCTGAGGTTAAAAGCGTTCCGCAGGGCTTGGCAGCCAAAGGGTTAAACTGAGAAAATGTACCATTTTAAGAAAAAAATAAGGTAGTTTTGAAATTGATGGCAGCAATACATCTCAAAAAAGTTGGGACAGGGCCATGTATACCCCAGTGTAGCATCCCCTCTTCTTTTAACAACACTCTGTAAACGTCTGGGAACTGAGACCAGTTGCTGGAGTTTTAAGAAAGGAATGTTGGGCGATTCTTGTCTGATATAGGATTCTTACTGCTCAACAGTCCTGGGTCTTCTTTGTCGTATTTTTTGTTTTAAGATGTGCCAAATATTTTCAATTGGTGAAAGGTCTGGATTGCAGGCAGGCCAATTAAGCACCCGGACTATTCTACTATGAAGCCATGCTGTTGTCATAGATGCAGTATGTGGTTTAGCATTGGCCTGCTGCAATATGCAAGGCCTTCCCTGAAAAAGACCTTGTCTGGATGGGAGCATATGCTCTCAAACCTGGATATATCTTTCAGCATTGATGGTGGTTCCCAAAAAGAATGTCAAATTTTGATTCGTCTGAACACGGAACAGTTTTCCACTTTGCGACAGATCATTTTAAATAAGCTTTGACCCAGAGAAGACAGAGCAGTTTCTGGATCATGTTTAGATATGGCTTCTTCTTTGCATAATAGAGCTTTAACTTGCATTTTTCGATGGCACAGCGAACTGTGTTCACAGACAGTGATTTTTGGAAGTATTCCTGAGCCCATGCAGTGATGTCCATCACAGAATCATGCTAGTTTTTAATGCAGTGCTGTCTCAGGGTCTGAAGATCACGGGCATCCAGTATTTCGTTTCGGCCTTGTCCCTTGCGCACAGACATTTCTCCAGATTCTCTGAATCTTTTGATGATATTATGTACTGTATATGATGATATATTTAAAGTCTTTGCAATTTTACATTGAAGAACATTATTCTGAAATTGTTGTTCAATTTTTAGACGTAGCTTTTCACAGATTGGTGAACCTCTGCCCATCTTTACTTCTGAGACACTGACTCTGTAAGATGCTCTTTTTATACCCTATCATGTTACTGATCTGTTGCCAATTAACCTATTTAGTTGCAAAATGTTCTTCCAGCTCTTCCTTGTTAGTACCACTTACTTTGCCAGCTTTTTGCTGCACTGCCCCAACTTTTTTGAGACGTGTTGCTGCCATCAATTTCAAATTGACCTTATTTTTTTCCTAAACTGGTAAACTTTCTCAGTTTAAACCTTTCATATGTTTTCTATTTTCTATTGTGAATATAATATGGGTTTATGAGATATGCAATTCATTGCATTCTGATTTTATGTAGATTTTACACAGTGTCCCAACTTTTTTGTGTCTTAGGCCAATTTGAAGTGGCCTTGTACTTTCCATATACTGGATGGTAAATGGAAAGTTCTGTACCCTGTTCCAGAATCCAGGAAGTTGTTGAAAGTGATGGGCAGAAGGTAGGCAGCACTCACTACATAAACTGAATTGTTTCAAGTAAGCTTTGATTACATCATGATAAACAACTATGATATGGTTAAGGTTATACAGTATATAATGTTATATATTATATATTGTGGCAGTGCATGGCAATGCCGTGACGTAGCATGGCAACATTGGCACCCAGGAATCTCAGCCAAAGGGGCTGAGAGGATCCAGAATATAAACAATGTTATAAGGAAGCGCCTGGCTTTAAAGGTCCTTCCAGGTTTTCCTAAATGTAGCTGGGATCTGGAGCTCTGGAGATCTCTTAGAGCTCTGGGTGGGATGAGATCTCCAGTCCTGGGGCCAGGTGTTACCAATGACCAGTACAGCTGGATCAGGTGGCTGAAAGCAGCTTATTAGGAGTCTGGACCAGAGTTCAGAGAGGAGTGTTGGAGTTGTGTGTGTGCAGGGAGCACACGGACACAGACAAACTCGGGTGCGTGCTGGACGCACACACAACGGCCAGGGGTGGCTGGGAGAGGTCAGGAAGGTCAGTGACCCTAGGACCTGTGGTACAGACTGCTAAGAGAGCAGAGTGAGGGCTCACGAGGGGTGAGCAGCATGAGTGTCTTGAAGCTGTGGAAAGCTACCGACCGAAGCTAAAAGACTGTCATTTATGTTGCGGCTAGAAACCGTCTTGTGCACAGGGTAGGTCTACCCTGTGGATGGAATTATAAATTTGTGTTTGCCCTAAATAAACTGCATTTTACTTGCACCTCCGGTCTACAGTGGAGTGTCCTTGTTACAATATATAGATAAATAACATATTATAATTATAAGTATATACATATATATACATATATATGTATATATATATCATTACAAATACAGTATGTATGTAGGTATATATACACACACAGTATTGTTATATATTATATTATATATTATATTGTTGATGGAACTTGATGTCAGTAAATATGACTATAGGAGCTGTAATCCTAGTTTGTAGACTAACCAATGTAATGGTGTTTCCTTTGCGGCCTTACTCTTGCTATATTGTTTGCATTGTTTAAATGTTTTGTACACTGAGCAGAGGAAGTGAATTGTATGTGTTTAGATGTTGAAAGGATGAGAGCTGCTAGTTGGGATAAATATGGTAATATGAGAAACATGTGCTATATACAGCGTCCATATGGACATCTTGGCGAGCATTCTGCATAGTGTCTGATCTGTCTGGGTATCTTAAACATGCACTGGAGTGATTAGCATAGCAGAGAATTATGGATGAATGTATATTTTTATTTAGCACATTGCGTATCGACTTAATAATGTCTTTGAAGTATGACTGATGTCTGAGGAAGTAATGCTTTTGAACATGGATTCCCAATAGAGAAGAACTTTGAGAATTTAGATAAAAAGCAGTGAACTGATGTAAAAGCCTGTCAGCATAGGTGCTGAAAACTATGACAGGAACAAAACTGAACCACCAAAAAATAATATATTCACTATAAAAGAAAAAGAAGAATGTACTATTAATTGCTCATTGGAAATACTTTATGCATTTAAAGTGGACCGAAACTCTAACACTACAATCCCTCTTTAAAGTGAGATTAACAGGGTTATTCACAAAAGGGTGAAGAGTTTGGAGAAGGCAGGAGAAGTGAACAATCTTGGACAAAATAGCTGATTTGGAAAATGTCTCCAATAAGCGCTGACTGCTGTGTCTTCTGTGTCCCACAGAGTACGTGCTGCTGGGCTGCCTGCATTGACTTACCTTGTGTCTCTCCTTGTCTCCCGGCCGAAGATCTGAACTGCGCATGCGCCCGCTCTATGATCCTTTGCAGCAGCCCAAGAATCTTCAGATCCTCAGACGGGTAACGTTTTGTTTTTTGCATATATCTACTGCTTGCAAGCAGTAGATATATGCAGCAATCTGCGAAGGTTTAAATACCCTTTAACATGGTAACGTAATTCAAGAGTAATATTTTAAAAAAATATGCAGCTTAGTTTAAGATAATACCAGGTGTTCCTACCATGAAGGCCAATGCTTAGGCATTTTCTATTATGGGGTGACAACATTCTGGCCATCACCCAATTGCTTTTTAGGGTAGGGCTGCAACCAACTAATCGATTAATCGAGAATAATCAATAATGAGAATAGTTGTCATTACCCATTAGTTGGTTGGATCCCCTAGCTCTCTTCTCCATGCTGGGAGGAGGGCACAGCAAACAGTGGGCGGGTGCAATAGCCAGCCTGCTATTGGCAATTGCAATTTAAATTGGCCTATAGCAGGCTGGCTATTGCACCAGCCCACTACCTGCTGTATTTACATTCAGCTGCCGTCTGCAGAATCTTGCCACTGGCAGCTGTCATTCCCTGGCTGAAGCTATTCAAGCGCCATGTGAAAAAAGTAATTTTATTGGTTTCGGCCTGACACATTGTGCTGCGAGAGGTGCATTGCAGTGCCATTCAAATTAATGAATGGCACTGCAAACAATTGAATCAAATGAATGGTACCCCAAACATGCCTCCCACCCATTGTTATCGCCCGCACTAGAACGCACAGTACCGCAGTGCTGTGCGTTCCAGTGCAGTGCGATTGCAAAAAAATGTGCATGCATTTTTATTCTGAAGTAAACTTTATGTTTGTAACACTGCAACACTGCATTTGTGTATTTTATTTTAAATTAAGATGGTATTTTTTTTATCCAATTAATCGAAAAAATTATCGGGCAACTAATAGATTATGAAAAAAATCATTAGTTGCAGCCCTACTTTAGTGTTGTTCATGTAGGGACTTAAGCTGGAGTGTCTCTAGGCAAATGTAGGGGTCATTTACACTAATCTGCAAGTCAAAATGCTGAGTGTGAAATCCAGAGTTGTGTTAACTTTACTGAGAGTGTACAATGTGTAAACTCTATTTAGACCTCCACACCGGTGACCTCTAGTGACCTCTAGTGCCATCTAGTGTGCGGTGGAAAAATGCAGCTAGTGCACACTAATGTTTGTGGTGTGAACATGGCACAAAGAAAACAATTATTTTCTATGTGCCCTTGCGGTGACTGGCATTGATGTGGTTGGAGAGGGGAACAGGGTAGGAAGATGACTGCCTGTAGGGAGCATATTAGTAGAAGGCTTCTGTGCTGAAGTTTGTCCAGGGGAGCTTGGTACAAGCTGCTGCTGGTGGCTATTGCAAGAAGTTCTCACTGCATATTAAAGTGACACTAAACTCAGGAGTTAATTCTTAAAAGTACCCTTCCTCCTCGTTATTTCAGTCATGTTCCCGAAATGTCTAGAAGGATATATTCTTAAAGTGACACTAAACTCAGGAGTTAAGCCTTAAACATACATTCAAGTTCCTTAAGGTGATATTAAAGCCAAAAGGATTTTAAGCTATTTCAAATCCTGATGAAATCACTGACAATGGATGCTGCTTCTTGATGGTTAAAAGTCCTGACTTGCTGTTTTGGAGTGACTCCTTTCTCCAGATTGCTATGGAGTCACCCTTGTGTGTGCTTGTAAGCTGTATGCGTCTCCACAAACACACAGACACAGCAAATCAAGCTTCTCTCCTCCCCTGTGGCCCCCTCCCTTCTCCAAGCTAGTAGATGAGGAGTTGCTGGAGTCTGCATTGTCCTTTGTGATCTTGTACTGGACAGGATGTTCAGAGAAGCTGAGCTAAGAGACTTGGAAGCAGCTTTTCAGAAACATGATTGTAAGTGTTTGGGCAAAAATGTAAAGCAATGCATTGCTGGGCAATGTATTTTTATTTTCATTCATGGATTCATTATTGAAAAAAACTTTGAGAGTTTATTATTACTTTACCTATTAACAAAACTGTATATTATTTGTGTATCACTCAGCTGTAGATCCTCAAATCATCTCTGAATTCATTCTGACACTGTCCTTCCTTCTGGATGGTGGCTACTTTTGTTCCCCATGGTCCCTGTATTGTAAAGTAGCCACTGCTCCAAAATCCCTCCCATGATGGACTACAATCTCAATACAAATCATTAAACTAAATTGTAGTCCATCATTGGAGGGATCTTGTCACCCCTTCACGTTAATGATCAGGTAACAGCCGCTGCATATAAACGCCAGCACACAGCATGTAATCGTATGTGATATGATTACATGCAGTTAGAAAACAATCACTATCCCTGGACGCATGATCGAGGCATCCAGAGATAGTGATTGATTCCTAACCACATGTAATCATATTGTGTACCATTACATGCGGTGTGCCAGCGTTTACACGCAGTGGCTGTCACCTGATCATTAACTTGAATGGGTGACAGTTGCTGCATGCAAATTGCAGATTAGGAATTCCTGCTGCAGGAAAACACAAGTTCCTGACATAGGTATCCCTAATCGCACCTAAACTTACAGGTGTGAATGGGGCCTTATTGTGTGTATATTAGTGTTTGTATTTCTGGTTGTGGGGGGTGTATTTCTATGTGTGTGTACTTCTTTTATTTCCAACAAGTTTTTATTGTTTTCGTACACAAATACGTATGACAAAGCCTCACATAAACACTTTTCCACAGAGTAAAATTCAGGGTCAGGGAAAGGGGGGGGGG
>NW_017306338.1:1316814-1380078 GCF_000935625.1 Nanorana parkeri
GGGGAGGGGGGGGGGGGGGGGGGATGAATTATGGGGGAAGGAAAAAAGGGGAAGGGGAGATTTGGCCTCTGAGCCGAAACACATATGCATTAAATGTATATCCAGAATTGGTAAGTCTAATAGCATTGTTCATTTTATGAGTACATAACACACATTTCTAATGTCCCCCATTACCTTGAGGTTAATTGAAAAGCATTCAAAGTTAAAAATTCCTTTATAAGCATAGAGAAATTGTGAGTTGCGAAGGGGGGATTGACCGAGGACCGCCAGTGAACTATGATTCGGTTGGGGAAGTAAAGCATGCTGTGGTCTTATCGAGACTTTGGGTTTGTCAATTAGCCGCCATAAGGCCAGGATCCCCTGACAATCTCATTCTCGAGTAGTTTCTTCTTTATTGATCAGGATTCAGATTTTAGAGATTGGTAATCCGGGGAGCTGGTGAAATGGTGCCAGCACGCACATATGCGTGAGAATTTGGTTTGGTTAGCGCATCCCTTTTTGTGAAGAGCAGCTCCTCCATCTCATGGATATGGTCAATCTGTCGGATCAATTCGGACAGCGAGGGCGGCCTCATCTCCTTCCAGTGTCTCGGAATGATTGTGCGAGCGGCGTTGATCATATGTTGTTGTAGTGATTTGCTTGATCCCAGAGTGTTAGTAGGGTTTGTCAGTAGGAAAGTCGTCGGTGTGAAGTGTATTGTCTGTCCAGTGACCTGGGAGGTAATTTTGTGAACTTCGGTCCAGTATGTGTTAAGTTCTGGGCAGGTCCAAAAAACGTGTAGGGGAGAGCCCACGCCTGTCTGGCATCTCCAGCACGTATCCGGAATGTCGGGGTAGATCCTATGTAGAATCTGTGGGGTCCTGTACCAATGTGTCAGTATTTTGTAGTTTGTTTCTTCAGTATTGCTACTGATAGAACTGGTGTGTACATTTCGGCAAATGTCACTCCAGTCTTCGTCTGTCAAGGACATTTGCAGTTCCTTTTCCCACTATGTGTGTGTATTTCTGTGTCTAAGTATTTCTATGTGTGTGCCGCATCATCTTTCCACTTACAGGCAGTGGTGTATTTAGGTTTCGTGCTGCCCTAGGCAAAACGAAACTGGATACAGCGTCTGACAGATTGTGCTATTAGGCTTTATTCACACTGCTAAGAGTCGGCCCGTACAGATCCATGGGACGTGCACGGCCGTATCGGGCCGTTCCCGGGAAGGACGGGTGCTGCGTGTGATTTGTACGCAGCAGCCTGTTCTTCTCTACGGGAGGATGCAGCTGTACGTTCACCTGAACTGCACGTCCGTGTGGATGTCCATACTCGTACACTGACAGGATGGACTATCTGCGTCCGAACATGGACACCCGCACCAGCACGGATGTTTATGGGTCAACTCTGAAGGCCGTGGCACACTGCACGCAAAGCCTTGCAAAGCGAAGCAAAGCTGTCCAGCACAGAGCTTTGCGTGCTGTGTGTGAGGTGAGTGCAGGCACATGATTGACTGCACCTTCAGCCAATCGGCTCCTGCATAAAAACCAGCCAGATGTCGCATCGCAACACGCCGGTTAATACGCGCAAGCCGATTGGCTGAAGATGAAATATTTCATCTCGGCACGCTCAGCTACGCGAGCTCTCGCAAGCTGAGGTGCCGAGGAGAAAATTACATGACACACTGCTCGCGAAGACAGCGCGCCACCGCTCCACGCTGCTTCGCGTGCAGTGTGTCACAGCCTTAAGCAGTGTGAATGAGGTCTTAGTGTTGCAGGGAAGCCGGGGTCTCAAGTGGGCTGTAAAGGATCTCTGGTGGGCACTGCAGGATGTCAGGCTGAGACCACCATAGACCTTGCAGTGCCCATCTGAGTTCCTGCAAACCCAACCAGAGCCCACCATAGACCTTGCACAGAGACTTTAAGGTGGGCTGTGCATGATCTATTATGGGCTGTGGAGGGTCCCTTTCCCTGCACACATGCTGCTCTTCTCACCTGCAGCTCCCCAGCCTGCTTCCATTCTGCATCTTGCTTCCAGCCTGCATCTTACTTGAGCCGCCCGCAGCCTCCGCCGATCGGGGCCGTGTCTATCTCGGTCCCATCCCATCTGCAGCCGCGATGCTTCTTGGAGCCGCCATCCCATCTGCAGCCTCCACCGGCCCAGGTCCGCATCTTTCTGCAGCCGCCGAATCTTCTTGGAGCGGCACCGCAGCCTCGGACGGCCAGGCCGCTTCTCCCTCGGCCCCGGCCACGCCTCCTCATACACCCGCCAGCTCACTGCCAGGCCCCGTTAGCAGCCACCTGTTAAGGCAGCCGACGCTGCTTGATCTTGTGCGCCCGGCACCTTGTTCGTCCCCAGCTTTCCTCTTTGCAGGGGGCAAAAAATGCCACTCCCCTGCAAAGTGCAGCTCCAGGCAAACGCCTTGTTTGCCTCGCGGTAAATACCCCCCTGCTTACAGGGCCTAAGGGGGCACCATGTCTTTTACAATGCTAGCAACACCCGTGCCAGCAATCATTGCAACACCATGATGCACACGGCATGCTATACTCTCTTTGGCCTACAGAAATAAGGGCCGGTTGGTGGTTTTCATCTCCCATGCCAAAGGTTCCCAGTCCTCTCCTGAGTCCATGAAAGCAGATTTCTTCAGCTCCAGTCCAAGATTTCCCTCTGGATTGGAGGCTTTACTCTATGGTTCTTCCCACCACATGTAGCAGATTGTGACTCGCCTCTGGAAGCACTGAACCCCAAATCACTGCCCTTGCCATAGGCTGTGCATATTTCTCTGTGTGCATATGGCTTTGTGTGTGTATTACTATGTGTGAGTGAATGTGTGAATCTGTTGGTCCTCTCTGATTATAATTTAAACCTGTGGGGAAAAAACACACACATATACTGACACTACACACATATACACATGTATACATACCGTACTAATATGACACACACTGAAACATTATCACACATAGCGATATCACTCACAAAAATCCTGACCATACACCTATTGCATAAAAAAAAAAAAAATCACAAACACATATACTGACGTTATAAACATACAGACATTAACACTGCTACCATATACAGTTATGATTTATGAAATTTGGCAAGCAGCCCTTTTGGGAGAAAAAAGTTTGTCCTGTGGCCCCCCAAGTAAATTGAGTTTGAGACCCCTGTTCTAGACATTTCAGGAACATGACTGAAATAACGAGGAGTAAGTCCCTGTTGCTTTAGAGCTACCAGCAGCTGTACTATAAATTTTGCACCTAAGGCCCAGCTACATAAACATTGTGTTTGGCACAGTGCCCGATTACCAGAATAGGCCAGAAATGCAGGCCAGAGGTGCAATACAGCACCCTGCAGCAAAAGGACCCTGCAAAAGGCCAGTTGCGGAAAAGTTACACGCGGCACCTTTAGTGCCAAAGCACTAGAATAGGACAGTAGAGGCAGCACAAGATGGTGGCAAGGCAGCAGTGGTGGAAGGAGTTGGTAATGGTGGCAGGAGATGGTAAATGTGGCAGACCAGCAGCTGTGGCAGGAGCTTGCAGTGATCAAAAGATCTGGTAATGGTGTTGGACCAACAGTGGTGGAAATGGCTGGTAATGGTGTTAGACCAGCAACGGTGGAAAGATCTAGTAATGGTGGCAGGAGACTGTAATGGTTGCAGGCCAGCAGCACTGGTAGAAGATGGTAATGGAGTACAATAAATTTTTAAGGCCCTGATTTCAAGCACAAATGTAGTGGTTAGCATCAGCTCCAGGGGTTTTGTACTCATTACTGATCCAGCACTGGATCTTATAAAAGTTAGCTGGTCAACTTTGTCAGGGTTCAGGCAAATATGTCTCTCTGTCACCCAACTGCCCATTGCACTAAATGCCCTCTCTGACATCACACTGGCTGCAGGGCATGCCAGCAGCTCCATCACTTAGAGAGGAAGCTCTGGCCAGTGGTCCAATACCAGTTGAGCCTATAAATTATACAAGAGTAAAAAAAACAACAAATTTCTCCTTTTAGTTTACAACTGTTATTTTTCAGTCCATGTATAAATGTGATTGGTTGCTGTGGCCAAATTAGATAATCTTATTGACATCATGACAATAAGCCCTTAATGTTATAAAGTAAGGAAGAGTTTTACATTACTATGAGTTTTACATCACTTCTTGTCTGCCTGACAATGGTTTCACCAGACAGTAAGTGGGGGGAGATCTGCAAAAGGGACATGGGCAGAAATATAAATCTGAAAGGAGTTCTAGCATTCCCCTGTTCTACTGAAGAAAAATATTTTTATTACTGTGTTGCTGTTGGAGAATTCCCCTCACTTCCTGTCTGGTAAAATGTTGTCAGCAGGACAGGAGGTGACGGGATAGTTCTCTATCAGAGCAGTAAAAACGCAACAGAAGTTTTAAACCTTCATCACTCTATCCACAACTCAGGAAAAAAAAGTTATGCTGGACATACACTTCTAAGAGTTCTGTAAGCTTTACTTTGTTTTAATTAATCTACAAATGCTACATGAAGTTGTTTTGCATACCCTGTTTTTATTAGTTGCAATTTAAAATACTGATTATCATTTAAAATAAATGTGAAAAATTAAAAATAACTAAATAATGTGAAATACACAATAATATTTACACAGAGTATTAAGTGCTTGGTTGAGTGCAGTGCTCTGCAGTTCAAGTCTTATAAACAAGTGAAGATATGCTTACTGTACATGTTATTCATGATATAAACTGACAGTCATAAAGCAAATTTTATTAAGCAGGTGACTTAGATAAATGATGGCCATTACCGACAGCCCTAAAAACTGGCAGACCTAAACATGGGAAGGCCAGCCTGTGTTAAAACCTTCTCCATCTGTGAAAACAATGTCTCTTTAAATGAGGGGTTATTAATTTCAGTGCGGAAAACTCAGAACTGCAAATATTTCCCTCACTAAAGACAAAGGATTATATGAGCAACTGTGCTTTTACAATTATCCCAATTTATTGTATTAGCAAATACACAAGCATTATCAGTGCCCAGATAACATACAATATGTATTTTATTTTCATTTACTAAGTGCATGTGGTCTAACAGTGTTTAATATACTGGAACATGATAGATCATTAGGAATTGTTTCAATAATATTTATTTCTTACCACTATCATCATGTTTATTATTGTCTTGGTCACCTTTTTCACTTGGTCATTTTGGACATTTCAGAAGACAATGGAAACATGGCTGGCCAGGAAAGGGGGGACAGCAAGTGTTCATCTAGCTCTCTTGAATCGTACCAGGCCACATGTCCCCAGCATGGATAGGGTTTATTGCCAGCCCCCCTTCTCCCCCTACAGCAAGGCACCATGATAAGGACAAGGGCTTCATACCAATATCCTTTGCTTAATGGATGTGGGGGTCTGCGGGGGTGAACTTACTGGAATCCGGAAGCCCTCTTTTAAACAAGGGGGCTGCCCAGATATACAGCTCTCCCCCTACATGAATAAGTAAGGGTTACATATTACTCCTTGTTACCCATTCAGAAAAAAATTTGTAAATAAACACACACCTACCTAAAAATAATAATTATTTACTAAAAAAAAAACAACAAAATACTGACCCATGATGTAGATCCAACGTCAGTCGTGTTGTCTAGCGCTGTAGACCCATTGTCAATCAGGGTAAAAGGTGCCCTTTCGACCTGACCACACATAAATGAGAACCAGTGCCATGATAATCCTCTCCCACCAGACTCCATGAATGCATGAATTACAGCCCCCCAGCTGGCAGCTGAACATCAACTGACTGGCTAGGGATTCTGGCTGATGTCACTGACCTAAATATGGTTGTAAACTTTCACACCCACCATTCATCTCATTCCTTTATTTTATCAACTCACTTGTTCACCCTGTCCTTATCTACGGAAGTACAGAAGAGCCCTGGGGGCATGCTAAAAAAATATGAAACATAATTCTTAATTTAGAAGTCAGAATTCTGAGTTTGAAACTCAGAATTCTGAGTTTGAAACTCAGAATTCTGAGTTTGAAAGTCAGGATTCTGTGTTTAAAAGTCAGAATTCTGAGTTACAAACTCAGAATAAAAAAAAAAGAATTCTGAGTTTGAAAAGTCAGAATTCTGAGATTAAAAGTCAGAATTCTGACTTTTAATTTCAGAATTATGACTTTTAATCTCAGAATTCGTTTTTTAAATTCCTGAGTTTTAAACCCAGAATTCTGACTTTTAAACACAGAATTCTGTCTTTCAAACTCAGAATTAAAACTTTTAAACACAGAATTATGTTTCATATTTTTTTTAGCATGGCCCCAGGGCTCTTCCGTACTTATCTCTTGCATGTTTATATGCTGTTTTTTTACCTGGTTGCTGTAGCTCTTTCTTTAAATCTGTTAATCAACTCTTTAAACCCAGTCTTGAAAGTTGTTACTGTATATCTGAACACTTTCTCATGGGTCTGATATATTGCTTTCTAGGAATGACCCTGATGACATGCTGAGAATGACAATTATCCACATGTAACAACAAGTTTCTAGCACTAGGCTCCCTAAAAGATTGTAGAAATCCTGTCATTTGCCATGGATAGTAATATCCAAATACTTAATCGTGTCTAGATGTCCCTCACATGTAAATTTAAGATTTAAATTGTCACTTGATAAATCTGGGTTTCTCAACTGGTGGGTCGCGACCCAAATGTGGGCTCCATGTTCAGTGGGTCACCGCGTTCCTTCCACTGGGCTAGGTGAGGTCAGTTCTCGCGCCGAGCAGCCATTCAAAATATGGTTACTGGTAGGGAGTGTCAGCTTGAGGTGGGGTGGGCTGGGGGTATGGCAACGAGGGAGCTGCATCCATATGTGCATTGCTTACAGCTCCCTCGGGTGTGCTGTAGAGGTGCCTGGACCAGAGTGAAGTCACATTCTGGCTCTCGGCACCTCTACAGGGCATGCAAGGGAGCTGTACAAGCACAAATGGATGGAGCTCCGTCACAGAAAAGCAGCCCACACTGGACCCCAGGCTGAGGATCCACTCCAGTTCTCGTAAATGTAAGGAGACTGGGTGGATCTTAAAAAAACAAAAAACATTTGTGTGTATGTGTGTGTGAGAATGTCTGTAAGTGTGTGAGATTGTGTCTGTGTGTGTCTGTCAGTGTCTTTTTGAAGACCCGTTCACACTAGTAGAGTGTGTTAATAGCACAATCCGGTGCAATTAATGCACTGTACCAATCGCACCTACCCCAAGTTCTGGTGCAGGAGTTGCGTTGTGTTGCCATTAATTTGAATGGCACCCCGAATGCACCTCCTACCCACAATTCGATCACCCACACCAGAACACGCTGTGCATTCCAGTATGGTGCGACTTGGGTCGCAACTTAAAGGAGAACTATGAGGTGAAAGCTTTTCACTCCCCTCATAGTTCTAGCCGCCCTGTGACAATGAGACTGTCACAGGTTGGCTCACTAGATCGGGAAGTGAGCGAACACATACCGGCGTTCGCTCACTTCTCGATCCTGTCACAGCTCTCTGCCGTGACAGGGAAATGGCTGGACTCTCCCCTCCCCGCTCCGATCCTCCAGCGCTGACTGGCGGAACGGACGGAGAGGGGGCGTGTACAGCTGGCTCTGCCTCTAGATAGGCAGAGTCAGCTGTCACTCATGCAGTTGGGCGGATCCAGACATAATTGTCGGGATCCGCTTCAGCTGCGGCGTCTCAGTATACCGCGAGCTGTAGCTTGTGGTATACTGAGCTTAGGGTGACGGGAGAATGCTAGTTTGTGTCCTCCCGTTATCCTAAGGAGAACTGTGGGGAAAAGCCCTAACCCCATAGTTCGCCTTTAATGATCAAGGACAAATGTGGGTCCTGAGGTTACACAGGTTGAGAACCACTGAGGTAAATTATAAAATCTTGTACATCTAGTCTTACATCAACCAGGAAAAAATCAGAACATTATACATATCTGCCATCAGATGAGGGTGGGGAGAGAGTCCTGAGTTCTGTGTAGTTTCCAGCTAGGAAACACTAAGCTCCCAACAGTGGATAAAGTAGCAGGTAAGTTTAAGGAAGATAGGTATAGGTTACTGTGGGACAGCATTAAGGTGAACCTGCTGCTTTAGTCTTCCTAGCAAAAGAACAGGTTTACATTAATATAAAACAAAAGTCAGAACCTTCTCCGTTCTACTAGAAGTTCTACATTTCCAGGTGATGAAATATACAAACTTTCTCATAATGGCCTGGTTCTACAGAGCACTATTTTATATCTGTAGCCAACGTTAGAAGATTACAATATGAACTAGACAGATGCAATCTAGAATGCTATATATTATAATTTGCTTTAATTTATGAAAGGAAACCCTAAGCTATGGCTAAATCTGTAGCATTATTATAGAGAATGAATAGCTATCCAAACCATTTTTATATCTCACCTCTTCTATAGTCCACTCTAACTGGAAGTTGAGACATGTTTTCATAATGTCCCCATGAAGCTGCTGAGTGATGTGAGAGTGGAAACTGGAGCCAAAATCCTGTAGATGATTTCCATTAAGCTCCCCATAAATCCCCACTATTTTTTGGTTCCCGACTCTTCCCCAAGTTTGAGAATGTCCCTGCCCGCTTGCTTCCTCTGTGCGGGTGACATAAATGAGTTATAGCTGCGTTATTCAACACTCGGCAGGGAAATAAGAAAAATTGCATATTAATTACACCTAACAGTATTCTCGTGCTGACATAATATCCTTTTCAGAGGGATTTGAAAAGGAGAGTTTGAACTTAGTCCCCATGGAGCTTGTTAAAATGCAAAATCTGGAAAGGTAGATTTTTAGTAATTGGTTTATTTAAAGAAAGTGGGACTTTTCATATTTTTAAAAGAACATTCTGTCACTGGCTTTATGGTACCCATAATGGTTGCTGTGCCAGATTCTGAACTTAAAAACCTCCTAACCATCTGGAAACTACTGTCGAAAAATGCTAATGCTCATGTATTAATAAAATACTCATGAGAAGAGCCCTCAACACCACCAGGTATCAGCTAGCATCTTAATGTCATCTTAATGTCATTCATTGTCAGTTGTAATAACTCTACATGGCTATGCAGCACTACATAGATTCTTCATTTTCTCACTACTTTATATTCTAATGGTGAAAAGGTATATCTAATAGCCCCCTGTGGTAATCTACAAATGTCAAATGGTATAGCAGATCAACACTTTGCTAAACGCAGCAATAATTTGAAAGGTTTTAACACAGTCTTAACAGGCTGACAAGCGCTGGCATATAAATGCACAAAGGATTTTCCTCTGATTTGTGTCTTTTGTGGTTAAAGTATATCCAACCTTAAAAACCAAACAATTTACATATTGTAACTTACCAGTCCTTAGCTGTGGTGGCTGCATTCGGTTTCTTTTTTTCATTTTTTCCCCCTTTATTTTCACCTGATGATTCTGGGAATAGCACATTTCCTGTCCCTCCTTGGCTACACTCATTTCTCCACTGTATCTCTAGGAATGGCCATGGTTGTCACACAGGCCAGACTTCAAACACGTCTGCCTTTGTTCATCTCCATCACATGGTGGATTAATGGGATCAGTGGTTTACACCAGAAAGAAAAGGGGGGTTGTGTTTTCAGCTCACATGAAGTGGCAAGAATGCTACATTTCTGGCTTGATCAACAGATGCTTTCTGTATTTGCTGAACATGTTCTTATCCTGGAAAAAAAGAAAACGAATGCAGCCACCACATCTAAGGACTGGCAAACAGAAATATATTACATTTTTGGTTTTGGTTTTCGATATACTTTAATTAAGCTTGCTATGCAATTGTGAGGCATGGTAGCTGTGCCACTACAGCTAACAGCTTAATATGAGGTGTACTAGGTACAAATGAGATTTATCATTATTATCATTATACAGGATTTATATAGTGCCAACAATTTGCGCAGCGCTTTACAATATAAGGAAGACATTACAATTATAACACATTTGAAGAAAAGATGGTAAGAAGGGCAATGACCCGCAGAATCACCCATTAAAAGATTGCTTAATCACAGCCTACAGAAATGAAAATACATGGCAAACTTACTGTATTTATGAATCAAAGTCTATATATTGCATGTTATTAAAACTGGCAGTTTTTGAAGAAAAAAACATATACAGTATATATCAGGGGCGTAACTAGAAATCACAAGGCCCAATGTTGTGACCTGTGACTTCTAGTTATACCCCTTGCAGAGCCCACTTGAGATCCTACCTGAGGGTGACCCTGCAGAGCCCACCATAGACTCTTTATGGTGGACTCTGCAGGGTCACCCTCAGGTGGGCTGGTCACACTCCTTACCTGTCCATCTCCTCTTCCTGCACGATCGCTGATGGACCCCACCTCCTCCTCCGTTACCGGCCCCACCTCCCCCTCCACTGCCTGGTCTAGCCTGCTCCACCGCTGCTGCTGGCTCTCATTAACTCCGCAGCAGCTGTGAGAAGAACGCGCTGCTGCACAGATCACTGTCAGTGATCTAAACAGCAGCGCATTCTTCTCACAGCTGCCAGTAAAAGCCACCAGCATAAGATGCCATAGCGACCCAGGCGGTCCGCACGGCATCTGTGCCCCGGGCCCCATAGCGGCCGCCTGGGTCGCTATGGCGATTGTTACGCCACTGGTATATATGTAAAGCCATGCCTGCAAAACTCCTAGTAGATTTATAGGTAAGACAAATTACAAAGAAAATAGCTATGCTGCTGTGTTCACTTTAGTTTACATAGATATTAATGGCTGACTCAACAATTTATACAACAAAATTGAAGTCCCATTCCAGTGTAATTTTTTACCCCATCCAACCCCTCCCTTTAACCCTCCTCTAACCCAGGAAAAGTCCCTGCCATTTCTGTGTACATGTTCCTCTCCGGCAGCATCACTGGTGAGATTTGGACTTTTGCCAATACCCAGCAACTGCTGGTTATTGAATGCTTCTTATATTTAACTGTATCACTTCAAAATGTTTCTCCCCAGTTTCATCCAACCTGTTATTTTCAATAAAACTTCAAGATTTGTTTACACGGTCTGGTTTATTAGAGGATAGAAGGGTTTAGCTGCATGTCAAGCTGCACCACAGGCCACAGGTTCACATGAAGAGAAGACAGAACCGTCAAATGGCAGATACCCAGAAAGTGGAATACAGAATGCTAACTATACAGAGTCCTGTTACCTTGTAAGCATAGCCACCTACATGTGGCAATACAGTAGTCTCTAAATAGTTTAGCACAACCACAAGACAACATGTCAAAGAGTCGAGCGTCTACATACAAGACATTTCCTAAGTCTTCACATCTAGATCCTCATCTGTAAGTATTGCACTTGCCATTGCCCATGCAAAAGCTGAAGCAGTGAAAGCTCATACAGCATTTGCGGAGCAAGAAATGAAGATGGAGAAATAGGAAGCATAGAAAAAATGGTACCTGCATGAATCTATAACCAGCCTGTTTGGCAGGGAGCACATTGTGAAGGCTTACAACAATACAAAAACACAAACAATCCCCAGCTTCACCTGCCAGCTAGCCTGCAACCAAACAAATTGCCCTGTCAACAGTATGCGTTAAAATCAGAGGTTTTAGTTGCACAAACTTTTGGCCAAAAATATGTAGAAGCAACACCGCCGCGCCAAGGCACCTCTGCAAGGTGTGGTCCTAACTCTATGTATACGAGTCTCCAAGTGTGTCCAAGAAATAGGAAGCATGCCTAAGGCTGAAAGGGGACATAACACGTGCAGCATGAGTTGTCATTAAACATGGAGAAAGCATGCTTAGAAGCTGCAGAAGCAAGCTTAGGGGATAAGAAAGCATGCTTAGAAGCTGAAAAAGCAAGCTTAGGGGATAAGAAAGCATGCTTAGAAGTTGAGAAAATAAAGCAAGAAGCATCCTTGGAAAAAGAGGTAGAAATGCCGAAATCAGGATTACTAGCTGAGAAAATCACACCAGGAGGCTTTGATGGAAAAGCAGAAAGCCCTCCTAGAAACATCCCTAGAGAGACCTGCTGTACAGAAGAAAGCAGCATCCACCAAATCTGAAGCAGGGATGAAAGTACACTTATGTTCAAAGACCTAGTATTGGTAATAGAAGAAGTTTGTTTAGAAAGCATGCACAAACCACAAATACTACTCATTTGCCTTGTCCCTTCATAGGCCCTTTTTGTGACAACTTTGCCTGTGACAGTGACCAAGATTGTTTAGGGTGCACAGTCTTTCAAAGAACAAAGGATGCAAATCAGATCTATCAGTGTCAATGTCTCAAACACTTCTTAGAAATAATGGTGCGGAAACTATTGAAAAATGATACAAACAGCTGGGTCGCACTTCTTCACTTCAGATCACAGAGGCAACGCCTGCCTAATAACAGAGAACAATTACTGAAGCAATTCTCTTTACTTAGATGTCATTTCCAAAGAAAGCCAGAGATGAGAGACTACTACTTTTTCATTTAGAAAAATATTTGAGAATGGTAATGCAGAAAAAGCTCCCACTGTTAAAGACTCTGAGAAGTGCTGTTACCTGCCAATATATGGAGTATATCACTCCTTAAACCATGTTCTGACAGGTCCAGACCTCAATAACAAACTTCTGGGAGAGCTCTTATGTTTTCACAGAGACTCTTGCTTTCATCGCTGCCATCCAAATAGATGTTCCATTGCTTCCTTGTAGAGAGAAAGATAGGAATTTCGTGAGGTTTTTATTTTTGGTTTAAAAGACAATGATCCTTCCAAAGACATCATAAAGTATGAGAGTACATGTCTTTGGCAACAGCCCTTCTCCCACAGTTGCTATCTATGGACTTAGATGCTCTGCTCAAAAGCCTGAGTCTGAGTATAACTTTTTATACAAAAGAACTTCTATATGGATGACTGTGTAAATCATTGTCTTAAAAACCGGTCCTCAACAATCAATCTTGCCTCAGGCTTCACAATATTTCCTCTATCAGTAGAGATGTAATGGAAGCCCTACCTTCCAAAGGCCACTATAATTATCTAAGAGGCTTAAAAGCTATATAAATACTTGTAATAAATAATCCTTATGTCGCATGCCCTTATGCTCCAGTACCCTCTACAGAAGTAAAAAAGCCAAAAACGTTGCATATTCTCTGATGGTTTTGATAGCATTTGAGCTATCTGAACTTATCACATCAGAAATGGACATTGAATTTAAAGATACATTTACAACAAGACCAAGAAATTCTATGTTTATGTTAACAACAGAATGCTAAATATCACAAGATCTACTTGTCCAAAACAATGGCACTATGTTCCTACTGATCACAATCTAGCTGCATGTCGCCTTAAAGGTACATGGGTAACAGAGCCCACACTCTTGTACTCAGAACACAGAACCGACTTTTCCTCACAGTGACACATTTGAGCTAGTAGATACTGACTCAGATGCTGAAATCTATCCTGAGGTCTCTGCACTTCAGACAGTGACCTCAGAAAGTCAACTTAAATCTCACAGACTTTATTCATTCGAGCTATCAGTTGCAGTGGCGGAGCTAAGGAACAAAGGGCCCTGGTGCAAGATTTTTTTTGGGCCCCCCCCCCCCCCAAAAACAGAAAAGAAAGCAGGGATGTGCCGCTGTTTCGGCAGAAAGATTGCACTTTCGGCATTATGCCAGAAGTGCAATTTCTGGCCAATATGTTTTGGCGGCCGATATATCGGTGCATCCCTAATATATATACAGCAATGCAGCCTAAACCACATAGCTCGATCTTTCAAAGGTGACACAACGAAAGCAAAATTTAACGGTTTCCATCATTGCCAAAAAGTAAGTTCAGTATCAGTTCTTAAATAATCTAAGATTGTCAACATCTGCACTGTGCAGCACAAAATCTTTGTTAGAGAGACTAATTGTATTGCAAACAGAAAACATATTCCCAGCGTCAGTCCCCCGACATATCCCTAAAGACAGTGCCTTGAGAAAACTTGACCCACCCATTTCTTGATCAAAATGGCTACAAAATCTATGCTAGAGAGACTGACTGTATTGTAAACAGAAAACATATATCTAGAGACATTCCCCCTGACATATTCCTAAAGACAGTGCCCTGAAAAAACTTCACCCATTTCTGGATCAAAATTGCCTATTAAGAGTAGGTGACCATCTTAAGGAGGTATCATTAAAATCACATGAGAGAAACCCTATCATAATTCCTGGCCATCATCACATTGCTTTTTTGATTGTGATGCACTCTAATCATCAAGTCAAACATGGTCCATTGAGAGTAGGTGACGATCTTAGGGGGGCAAATTAAAATCAAATGAGAAAAACCCTCTCGTAATTCCTGGCTATCATTGCATTGCTTCTTTGAATGTGCAGCACTATCACCATCAAATTAAACATCAAGGAAGAATATTTACAGAAGGAGCTTCATAAGCTGCTGATTTGTGAATAATTGGAAGTAGGGATGTTCAGATACCAGTTCAAATACCAGTGCTGATACTTGGCAATTTCACAAGAACTACCAGGTTTGCAGCTGGGATCTGGCTCTGGTACTCTACCACTGTCCTGAAATCATTAGTCTGTATTGTTTTAGATAAACTGTCACATGACACTAAACAAAAATGTATCAGTAATTGTATCTGTGAGTACTTGGACAAGTAATTGTACTTGGTCTGAAAAAATGGTATTGGTGCATCCCTAATATACAGTATATTTATATAAAACAAATCATACATTAAAACACGTATGCACAAATACCAGGAGCCCTGTATGCTCTTTAAAAATGACAGCTGCCTCCTAACTTTTGAGTTTTTCTCTAGTCTAGTCTTGGAGCTGGAAAATTATCTGTACTTGTACCAAGTACGGTACTTGGTATCTGAACATCCCTAGTTAGAAGTGAAGGACGCGAGTAGTGTGATCTGCATATGTATTACTTGCTGCATGGCATGCTTCAAACACAAATGATGACACACCTACCAGCGGACATATTAAGTACAGACCCTCCTTTCACTAGTGTTGGCCTTGATGTCTTTGGCCCTTGGTCTGTCACCACGTGCCATACCAGAGGGGCAAGCAAGCAGCATGCGTTGGGCAATCATATTTACCTGCATGACCATTAGAGCTGTCCACATTGAGGTTATTGTGCATAGGGACACTACTAGCCTCATAGATGCCCTCAGATTGTTTGTTGCTTTCCAGAGAATGTAAAGCATATACACTTAGGCAGGGTCACTAAATTTGTTGGTGCTGCCAAGGAACTGCATATGTCTTTGAATATTGACACCAAAAGTGAGTAGAGATATCTGAGTTACCAGGGCTGCACATGGACTTTCAGAACATCTCACTCCTCTTATGGGAGGAGCATGGGAAAGAATGATTGTTATATCTCACAAATTAGGTAGCGACTGCTAGTCCGATTCATGATAGTCTCACAACTTTTATGGCAAAATTCTCAGCCAGACCTCTAACTCAAGGTTCCAGTGACCCAGATGACTCTTTATTACTTATGTTGGTTATGTGTTTAGATGAAGCACTAAGATCTTGAGGAATCCTGAATTAAGTTTTACTTGCTTAGAAGAATTTCATTTGAATATGGCATTGTGAAGAAAGCATATAACCAACAGGTTATGGGCCCAGGCACTAAACAGAACACTGCAAGTCAACAAGAGCCGCATCCAAGCTACTGAAAGATGGCAAGTAGTTCAGATATGAAGTTTGCAATCGCAAGCTCAACAACACCAACTACCAGCTACGGAACTACAAGCTTGAAATGCTGCTAAGCAAGACGACTTGTGGCAAGTACTGTGGCAAGCAAAAACTGCATGAGCGTTCAAACCTAAACAGTAAACTATATCTGCTACCCAAGTTATATAAGATGGGGCTAGAAAAATGCATAAACACATGAATGCCATTCTGGAATTCGTAGAACAACTTCGTGGAACTGGAGAGGAAAATAAAGATAACCACGTGGTGGCATTACTGCTATGCAGTCTTCCAGAGTCATACAGTGCTCCTATTAACGCTCTAGAAACCAGACCAGAGCAGACCAGAGCATTAATCAATGAACAGGAAAAGAAATATGCACAATGGAGAAAATGAGAAAGCCCTTAAGGTGCATGACAGCACAAAGCAAAAAAAGAAAGCTGAGTGTGTTTTTAACTTTCAAAGTATTTTATTAATTTTCCAAAGTACAATAAAACAATAAAATAGCACATGATGCACAATCAGTATAGCATACAATTGCAACAACATTAGCACGGATCGCAATCGCTAGGGGTTCTATTGCTAATGCAAAAAGCAGTGGGGAAAGTGGACAACCTTGATGTGTGCCTTTAGAGATAGCTATGGAATCAGAGATGTGGCCCTGTAGCCTAATTTGTGCTGACGGAGTGGTGTATAAGGCCCACAACGTAGTCAGAAAGAGGGGGCCAAAGCCCCATTTCTCGAGCAGCTGGAAAAGGTATTGCCAAGACACTGAGTCAAAGGCTTTTTGTAAGTCTATAGACAACAGAAGCCCGGCTTGTGATTGCCCTCCATCCCACCCTGACTGCAACAAGGTGATAATATCAATGGCCCTTCTAATTTGATCCGGTCCTTGCCTACCCCGCTGAGTGTGTTTTTACTGTAAAAAGACTAAACATCTGAAAAAGGACTGTTCGATCTGGAAAGCCGAGCAGGAAAAGCGAGAGACACCTACAAGAGAAAGAGCTAAGGCAACTACAAAGGAAACTGCAGGCACATCATGGAGCGCTACCTTCAAAGTGACTCAGACCAGTATATCACACGGAGGGTATATTGACTCAGGCGCAACAAGCCACATGACTAGTGATGAGACCTTTTCACAGAAATTGACTTCAGTGCAAAGGACAAAGTCTTCCTAGCAAACGGGAAAAGTATTACTGCGGAAGGTAGCCGTCAAGGATTCTTGAACTGCATCACACCATCAAGGGACTAGCATAGTATCCTTGTGAAAAAATTACTGTATGTCCAAGACCTAGAAGGAAGCCTTCTGTCAGTGAAAACCCTTGCTAATAATGGTCTCACAGTTCAATTCCGAGGCAATGAATGTACAATCCGAAACAATAAACAACAAATCCTCGCAAAAGGAAAATTGGATGAACACCTGTACAGACTCTCCAAATTGGAGAACACAGCCATTGAAGTTATTCTGATGGACTATAGTGAACAAAGTAAGGGATATTGAATCCTCCACCCAAAGACTAACAAAGTGACAATAAGCGTAGCGTTTCTTTTGATGAGAACCCAGCACCAGAAACAATGATCCCAGTGAGTTGTGAAGTGAATCTGCCCAGTAAACCAGCAAAGAAACTGATCAAAGTGAAGCCGCACAGGAGTCAGAGCAAGAGGTGGAACTCCCAATGGATAAGTCAAGTTCCATTTTAAATTCTGCTGAACAACCTGAAATTAGAAGATCCACTCAGGCAACAAAGAGAATATCACCCTGCAAGCTGTCATATACTGCTAAGACAACATCGTGGGAGGACAAACAAATTACCCAAACAATAATCAATGGAGGAAGGCAGCAGAAGAAATAAAACCACTCCAAGAAAATAAAATCTGGACACTCACGGATCTTCCCCACGATCGCAGAACTATAGGAAGCAAATGGACTTTTAAGGTGAAGCTCGATGCAGTAGGAAATATCCACAAATACAAGGCCAGATTAGTTGCCAAGGCCAAGTTGCCCAGAAATTTGGAGAAGACTACGATCAAACATTCACTCCCGTCGTAAAACACTCCACCATCAGAACACTCCTTAACATCACAGCCCGGAAGGGCATGCAAGTGAAACACCTAGACGTTAAAACAGCTTTCCTATATGGAGACATTAAGGAACATCTCTATATGGAGCAACCATAATTAGGTTCCAAAAAAAAATAAAAATAAATCCAAGGGAACAATGAACGTGTACATCACCATGCACATTCACACCACGCCAACGCCTCTCACACGTTTCACCCCCTGGGCTTACTCATAGAGGTCATATGCTAATGTACTGGTATTACTTCTGTAATATGTCTTTTGAGCTGTAGATGGCACTGTAGTTAGTCTTCATATGCATGCTTATCTATGATACACAGGAAGCTGTTTTTTCCATCTATATGTTTCCTGCACAATGCTGTATTATGATGTAATATTCTTCTAAGCAAGTAAAACTTAATTCAGCATTCCTCAAGATCTCAGTGCTTCATCCAATCACATAACTAACAGCTTTCTCCTACAACTCTGCTTAATCTCAAAACTGTAATTGCACCTTTGGGAGAGTTAACTGCAGTGGAGACAAGTGAAAAGTCTTACAAATACATTCGAGAGGCAAACTGGCAAACCTTATTTGAGACCCAGTGATACTGTTCTTGTGAAAAGCTGCCAGCCTCAAAGAAATTAGTGGCATCATCAAAACTCTTCCAACTGTGGATAAGAGAGTCAAAAAAGTAAAACTTTGCAGAAACAAAAAAACAAGCTGTTCCTCAGACCAGTTTCTGAATTACTCTTGTTGTTATCCTCTGAGGAATCAAACAGTGGTAGTAGCTGATACCAGGCAGCGAATGTCACGTGTCCAGCATAAGACTTCATAAGGTTCGTTGTTGTTAATACTGCTAAAATTGTCTTGGGCTTCACCCTACTTTGTCTCTGTGGTGAGATTTGGATTTGTACCAATACCCAGTATGGGGGAAGGACGGCTAAACTTCACACTGCATTAAATCACCTCACACATCGTCCAGCTGCCCTCGCTCTAGGTATAGCTGCCCATATTCCCGCATCTACCTAGAGGTAGGCTGAACGCTGTTTGAGGTGCTTTAGTGCAGTTTAAAGTCCAGCCGTCCTTCCCCAGCTCTCCTAACTGAAACTGTGAACCTCAGTACCAGCTCTGCCTGGGAGAGAATGTGCTGAAGCCTGAGCTTTGCAGCTGTGATCGAGTGATCACAACTGCAATGCTTTCCAGACTTGAATGCAAATATTAAAGAAATGCATTTTTAAAAAATATATTATTAATGATGCATTTCTTTCATTTTTGCAAAAGGTGAACTTATCCTTTAACAAAATCTGGGAAACTGCTAACTACTGATTTTATCATTGATTTTAAAATGAATTGCCTTTTGAGATCTTTTGTGATTGCTTGTCTAAATCTGTGTCTAAAGTGCCATTCTGCAAGCTAATACAGGTGAAACTCGAATAATTAGAATATCGTGCAAAGTTCATTTATTTCACTAATGCAACTTAAAAGGTGAAACTAATATATGAGATAGACTCATTACATGCAAAGCAAGATAGTTCAAGCCGTGATTTGTCATAATTGTGATGATTATGGCTTACAGCTCATGAAAACCCCAAGAACCCCAAATCCACAACCTCAAAAAAGTAGATTATTACGTGCAATCAATAAAAAAAGGATTGTACATAGAACAATATCGGACCGCTGAAAAGTACAAGCATGCATATGTACTCAGTAATTGGTTTGGGCCCCTTTTGCAGCACTTACTGCAATTACTTTTGCATGATATTCTAATTATTCGAGTTTCACCTGTATATTTAGCCTTAATTCTTAATAGCCATATGACAGAATTTAGCCCTCTGCACACACTACCAGAAAGCACCATATATTCTGCAAAAGACAAGGACAACTGTCAGCAAATGGTTTTGAATCTATCAATGTAATTGGAATGGAATCTCATTTAACCAATTGTTTTTTTCTACATGGGTCAGGGATTCAGAGCTGTAATATCTGCAGTGTAAAGTTACAAATAAATTAAGGATTCTAATGGGTTGCTATGGGCATTTCATACTGGGGGGGCAGCGCAGTGGCTGCAGTGGTTTGCATATCTGACTTGCAGCACTCGAGGGTCCCCTGTCCAAATCCTGGTCAGGACACCATCTGCAAGGAGTTTGCATGTTCTCCCTGTGCTTGCGTGGGTTTCCTAAGTGTACTCCTCTTTCCTCCTACACCCCAAAGACATGCCGTAAGGTTAACCCCTTAGTGACTGACGACGTACAGTGTACGTCGCCAGCATCGGGGCTGTTTAAACAGACTCCCGGCGACTTTTGCCACTCCTGTCTATATTGGCCCTGTATGTTTGTACAATAGGAACCTGAGATTGTAAGCTCCTTGCGGGCAGGGACTGATGTGAATGTGCACTATGTAAAGGCACTGAGTAAATTGTCAGCACTATATAAATACCTGTAATAAATAAATAAAATACAGTATCCCCTACAAATTTGATCCTGATCGCCTGTTCTTTATTATAAACCAGCCACCACTGTATTCATTTAAGAAGTATGATCTGGCACATTGTCCTATATTTCACATTTCATATGCTAGTCATCAATTATGTATCAATTAAATAGATCAGTGAGTTGCTGACGTGCTGGAATTTGGTTTTGCCAGGATAAACAACACATTCATTTTCCAATAATATAAACAAACAACCAAATGACTGATAGCTGCGTCATCCTTAAAGTGGCAAATGACCCTCCTAAATGTTTATAGACTAAATTGATCATCGGAGTTGGTTACTGGTCCTTCCTTATTTATTCCATGAACTAAACAGTATGTGCTGTGTAACCTAGTGTTTTACTACAGAGACAGGCGGGGTTTCTTACACTTAATGTTTGTTTTATTTCGTAAATCCTACTCCTTAACAACAAAAAAAGAAAAGCTGGAGCCTCTGTGCCTACAGGCATAGGAAAGAAAATCTGAAGGCTCATTTGAGTCCTGTTTCTGTTGCGGCTTGACCTTTCATCTCCAATCCAGCCAGGTTTAATGTTCCATTATGAGTCCAGAAAAAACTATTTTCTTTTTGAAGGAGCTGTATAAAATTCTCCCCACTTTCCTTGCCAGGAACCAGAAGGAAAGGGGTGGGCGCCTTGAAAAAAAAAAGAAAAAAAGGGCCATGTTCTTCAAGCTGCGATTGTTTGAAGGCTGTTTATATAAGGGTGAAGGGTTTGTGTTTAGTGTTAGAATTTTAGAAATCTCATGCTCACAGGAATCAAATTAGACAGCACTGTGCATTGACAACCAGAAGTAACCGTATGTTTAAAGATTAGCAGCCATCCAAGTAACAGGATTCCAAGAGGATTATGAGGTAATACTTATACTGTAAATCAGTACCCGATGATAGTAGTGATAGAATAGAAATATAGAGCAACATTAAATATACTGTATGTCCAACATGCTTACTTTTACAACTCCATCACTCTGAAATTGCAGAATGGGATGATTGGGGGTCTCAAGGTTGCAGGATAATTGCCCCTCACATAGTAAACATTTCAGTGTGAACAACAACTGAGAGACCATTACAATATGCAGGCAACAGACAAGGCAATCATTACAATATGTGGGCAATGACATTAAATGAAACCCAGTATGCCTCCCCTTCCTCCCCTCCCTTTCCTTTACTCCAGGCTGTAGCCTCCTCTGGCCATACACAGCTTCATATGTACATGTGTTTATGGACTGTTTTGTGCATTTTAAACACATATTTATGCGTTTATGTCTTTGGGCACATTATTTGTGCATTGTAAATGTACTTTTTCTGTCAACACATTAAAAGTAAGGTTTTTTTCATGGTGATATGTGTGTTTTTTGTGCCTTTACCATTTATTGCAATGGGGCAGCTTAATATATATAAATGCACAAAATGTATGTACAAAATGTATGTGAACTAGTCACACAGAAATGAATGGGATGTCTAAATGGAATTAATGTTTATGCAGTAAAACAAACATCTGCAAACAGGCTCCGAGATACAGCAAAATATACATACAGTAGTATAGAGACAAGTATACACTGCTGTACATTCACAGGCAGGGGAACTGATGTTCCCAAAGAAACTCAGCAGCTGTGTCCCCTATCCACACTGATTGATGACCAGCATTCTTCAACTCACTTCCTGTGAGCCCAGGGCACCAAGGACACACCCCATAGGACCAAGTCATAGGGTTGCCACTTAGGTAGTATTTTATTGAGCCTGGCCAGTAAAAAGCAAACTTGTTGACAATGTTATTAATAGGAAACAAAACCACAAGGATTATATTTTTTCCCAGGAAAGATATCAACCTTGGCAAGTAATTAAGCCGGCCCAGAGCAACAGGAGAATGGTTTAGAGAACAGAGCTCACTTCATTACGTGGCACTGCTCTCTGCAGCATTTAAGACCACCCACCACCGAGGACAGAAAAGGAGAAAGAGGACCCTTAAAGTTTTGTGACCAGACTAAAGACAGGTGAAAAATGTATGCGTATTTGGAATTCTCAGAAAGCAAAAAGTGACAGTATGTGCTCTAGGGGGAATTCTGGAGCTAGGCTTTAAACAGCTGAATGCTGTCAAGAAGCCTATTCAGGAGTGCCGCATGAGTGTCTGAGCATATGCACGTGCCTGGTTTGGTTCATAGAATCGGACCTGGCAATGCGCTTCCGCACAGATGTGCACGATTGTTCCTTGGTGTGTATTTAGGCATGCTTGCACATGTTCTTCAGAAGGGCTATTTAGGCTGTAGCATCCAAGCTCTCAGTACTGAGTGATCATCAGCTTCCCTGTTTACCTGAGATCCTGAAACCTGACTCTTATTTCCTGATACTGACCGGTTTGTCTTGGCTATTCTTCTGCTGCTTTGAATCCCTCCGACCACAGCCTGTCTCTTGACCTCACTCAGCCTGATGCCTCCACAGTATTGTCTGAACGTTAGTGACCCCGGCCTGTTTCCTGACTACAATCCTGCCTGCTGATCTGGTACCCTGCTGCCCACACGTTGACTATCCAGCTTGCATCTGACTATGACTCTTTCTGGGCTGCCTCCTCTAATGGTTTCCTACATTTACTTCCTGCCTGACGTTCATCACAGAGACCTACATCTTCTGTCAGCAGTGAAGTCTTCCAGCACTCGTGCCCCTCCGAGCTCTGATACGCCTGTCCTTCCACCCAGGAGTTTTGAGACTGGAGTTGCAAGAGAGGCTGCCCTTGTCATTTCAAGCTCCCCTAAGGTACGTGACATATGCAATGGCAAATTACATTTGGATAGAAAGCTGAAGTCTCAGGTAGCTAGGATGTGCCCCTTGAATGCACTTCAAAAATGTGTCTCCCCAGGTGCATGTTAAAATCCTCTGGGTCCGAATGCACAATATGAATCTGGCTTCATAAAATGTCCACATTATTAATAGTATCTACCATATACATCACTAAAAAATATAACAGGTGTATATAAAAGTTTTTTTTTCTAGGAAATATACATAAAGTAATACAACTTTCATTGGGGCAGTAAGAAGTCAAAAAAGAAGTAATGTTGATGCAAGAACCCTTCTATCATGCCCTATTACTGCATTAGACTCCTTAGCCTAATGCAGGGTTGGGCCTAATGTAGGGCTGCTTAGCCACGGCTACCCCTCCTGCTATGTTACTTTTCCTCATATTACCTGATCATTCAGCCTTACATTTTTACTCATCTAATGTTGCATCTGTCTGGAATATAAGGGTACATTTTGTGTTATTGAAGTGAAATCCTGACAAACCAACCAGGGGTGATTTGGCAGTCTTGTGCATTCTTCCAGCAGTGCTGTTTCTTTGTTCATGCCTAAATTTTTTTTTTTTAAATAGTTGATAAATTCTGATTCCTGTAGTAGGTTAAATAGCACAGAGGATCACCCGCACATTTATTAAGCTACTTTGTCTCTATAATAGCAAACATCCCTCCTGGCAATACATGGTGGTTGAACAAAGTGGCAGCCATTCAAACAGAATCAATGTACTTGAAATTGAATTATTTGGCTTTAGATTAATATAATGTGGGAAAGAAAACAATCCCAAGTGTCTTTGCCAAAATGGCTGCTTGCCTGTGTTAATGTATAGAAGGATTAACCGTAGCTTAAATTGGAACTACAACCTCCTCTTCCTTACAGCTAAGGGGCCAGCCATCTTAGCCTCTATTTGGATTGCAGTTGCCATGGTGCTGCACATGTGATCAGCTATGACACCAGCCATTTGAGGACTTAAAAGTTCAGTTGAGAGATGAAATAACCACACTGGCAACCTAGACAGTTGGCATGCCTTGAAAGAAACTGTTTTGGGAAAAATTGGTTGAGGCCAGTTCCATTTTAATAAATATTTGTCAATTCCCTAGTACAGCTCTCTCTCTTGCTTACATTAACTTACATTAACTCTCACATTCTTCCCTCATAGTCATATGAACCAACTGTGTCACTGGCAGTGCAGGGATATACCAAGACTATATGTCATGTGAAGGCTGGGTGATAAATGGCATTCTAGAGCTCATGACCATGACCAAGATAACTAAGAGGACTATGCCAGCTAACATTGACACCATTGGTAAGGGCATACCTACCTATTGCTTGCAGACTGTGGAGGCAGAAAAATATACCTGTACAGCCCACCTGAGAGTCTGCACAGCCTACCTGAGAGTCAGGTGGGCTGTGCGGGGTCTATGATGGGTTTTGCAGACTTTTATTAGAACCCTTGAAGTGGTAGAGAGGGTTTTGAACTTAAGACATCCAGGGCAAAAATAGACAGAACAGAACTTCAGACTCACCAGTTCCTTTCAGTATTCCACAGTGCAGGATCAATAAGAGCTCATTCTTACACTGGGTATTTGAACAACAGCTGAAGAAGGATCGGCATGAGCAGGGGCGTAACTAGAAATCACAGGGCCCCATAGCAAAATTATGTATGGGCCCCCGTGATTGCTAGTTATGCCCATTGCAGAGCCCACCTGATACACCAAACAGCCCACCTGAGAGTGACCCTGCAGAGCCCACCATAGACTCTCTATAGTGGGCTCTGCAGGGTCTCAGATGGGCTGCACACCTCTTACCTGCCAGCACTGTCTGCCTCCGTGGTCGCCGGGCCCCGCCTCCTCTTCCGTCCCTGGGCCCTGCCTCCTCATTCATCGTCGGGCCCTGTCTTCTCCTCTATCGATGGGACCCACCTCCTCTTACATCACTGACCCCTCCTGCTCTTAGGTTGCCGGGTCGGGCCCCGCCTCCTCCTTCACTGCAAATGCAGGGTCCAGTCTCTTCTGCAGCAGCTGCTGGCTGTCACTGACACAGCTCAGCAACGGATGTGAGGAAGAACGCGGCACGTTCCTCTTGACAGCCAGCATCCTGATATGCCATAGCAACCCAGGTGGCCCGCACCGCATCAGAGGGATGCACTGGCCGGGCCCCCCTGTGCCCGGGCCCCATAGCGGCCGCCTGGGTCGCTATGGCGATTGTTTCGCCACTGCTAATAGAACATATCTATAAATACACAGTCTATGCTTCTTAAGTACTGTACTGTAAGTAAGAAGCGAGGGTAGGAAGATATTCATTTCACAGCTACACTGCAGAAAGGGAGGTCATAGCTTTCCAAAACTCTTGAAAATGTCTCAGTGAATAAGATAAAACAGGGTTCACCTCAACCATCCAAACATGCAATGCAGAAGTATACACAGTTCATTTTATCCAATAAATGTATGTTCACTGCTCTTTTGGTCAATCAACCTCATTGAACTATACTATATACAGTATATGACTCAACAGACTTTTAAAGTGCTGGAAAAGTTCCATGGATGGAACATGGAAGTCTAGATTGAAAATCTGTCAGTTCTGGCATTAGCCAAAAAGAGATGGGGTTCTGAGAGTACTACTGGACTAGTGTAAATATCTGAGGTACCCAGAGATTCAGTAATTCTTGCCATAATCACACAATTCACCGGAGTCTCTCTATATCAGTTGTTGTTAACCTATGAGATGCAGGGGCCTCAACTGTAGCCCCTAACGTCACCAAGGGTCCTCAAATAATAATTATCAGTACATGTGATGCTATAGAAGATTGTCACAGACTTCACAGTTACTGGAGGAAACAATCAGAGACTGTGGACATTGTAGAAATGTGGTTGGAGACATGCTGTAGGATACAGTCAGAGACTGCTAGAGATTACTACTATTACAGCTTATCAGCTCTACCACTACCCACTGCTAGGCGGCAAGGGCCACAGGGCAAGAACCAAAGGGCTACAGGTTGGGCACCAGGGCTCTAAATATTCTCATGACCTTTGAAAAAAATAAACAACTTCAAAGGGTGCTCAGAATCTCAGATAAACATTTCTAATAGGTAGAAATACAATATACTTATATAATTATACATATTGTCAATTTAATAATACTATATTGATTCATAGAACTGAAAGCAGAACTCCAGGGGAAAAAAAATTCTTAACACTTGCAGTGGAGCTACCCCATGCACTTCAAGGGTTAAGTGCTCATTTGTGTCTAGGATCAAAAATAACAAAGTTATACTCACCCACTATACCTCAGATTCGGCCAACTGTGACAGCACTCCCTCCTGCCTGTCTTCTCCTCCGCTGTAGCAGTGGCATGTCCCTCGGCATCCTCACGTCCTATACACGGTATAAAGTACGTTATGACTCAGGGACTTTAGACCCTTAAGGGGGAGCGAGGCGGAAAGGATCAGTTTAAGAGCTGGTTAGCTCTGAGGTTCAGTGAGTATACATTTTTTTTTAACCTAGTCAAAAACGAGCCCCACTGCAAGTGTTAGGACTTTTTTTCCCCTGGAGCTCTTCTTTAAAGTTTGGTAACATATATAATGTATATATATATGAGCTTCAGATGTTTATGTAGCAGGGGTCTCTTATAGTCCCAGTCCAGCACTGGTAACATCTGCCATGTGGTCTCTTTTGGAGCAAATGTGTTGAAACTCTAAGAGAATTGCTGAATTACATAAATTAGACATAGCTATTTATTTGACAAACTTCATAGAATGAATACATTTAAATTGTTCAAGGTCTACACATAATTTTCTGAAGCGAACACATACATGTATTCCATAGAACTATTATATTCATAGCCTGTCAATATTCCTTGAACTCAACTAAGAAATTCAAATTACATTTGTTCCTTCAATGTTTTTGTATATCCAGTAACAGTATCCCTTTTATAACCCAGCATAATAGTCTGATTGGGAGTTCACCTAGTGAAGACGGGTGGAGAGTCTGAAGGCCTGGAAGCTTGCATTACACAAGAATAACACATGCACTACAGATTTGTACAAACTACTTATCATACTGTATATGGCAATTCATTACTAGCTTGTCAAAATATCATCCTAATAAGTCCTTTTGCATGGCACAGCTTGTGACAATAAATTCATTCATTAAACGTTTTCTAAATTGTGTATGCCTGATAGTTTGTATTATCCTATACTTTTAATGCTTGGTCTTCTCTTTTAAAGCCTAACTTCACGTTTTTATTGTAAAAATTGCTTTATACAGTATATACTTTAAATCCTGCAGTCTTCAGGCTGGTCACTTGTTGTCAAGGGACTTTCATCTTCTCTGTATGGCTGTGGGTGGTCCTTACTCATGGATAGAGCACTAATCATGTAATAAGGCGTGATTGCTGTTCTGTCAGCAGTCTTATGAGCCCAGGTCTCTGTGATCATATACCTCCAGGAAGTGTATCCATAACTCAGTCCTGGAATATACTGCTATGACCTCCCATTATACCCCGAACTTAACCACCATGGTGAAAAGCCACATTCCAAGGATCTACATGAGTTTACCGCAGGGTGGGAGTACACAATGAATCTCCTCCAAATGTATGTTTATTTCATACAGTAATATCCAGAAAAGCAACACTCGCTTCCATGTTAAAGTCCTGCTGGGCCTTAGTCATAACAACATGCTATGACTAATGCTCAGCGGGGCTGAAACATGTAAGCAGGTCTTGATTTTATGAACTGTACAGTATGAAATAAAGATAGATTTGGAGGAGATTCCTTTTTGTGCTTCCATCCTGCTGTAAACTAGTGTGTCTATGACACCTGGCCTCACACGAAGTAGTGTGGTTGATACTGGGCATCATGCAATAGGACTGGTGCTGGATTGGCGATTCTGATGGAGACAGCAGCGGGAATAAGGTAATTATTGCGGTGAAAGCTGCTTTTTTTATTTTTCCCCCTGCTGGGCAATTAGTTTTTTCATTTTAGCAATAATGTGGAGTTGAGCCTTATAATCGCTATACTATCTCAGTGTCAACTCACCAACTGTATAAGCAAAAAAAAAAATCTAAGTTACATTGAATGTTAAATTTTAAGTAACACACGCCGTTGTTCGGTCACAATACCAACACTTTCAAAGTAAGCATGCCTACTTCATGAAGAAAAAAAATTGGGATTCAGTATTGATGTCCATTTGCAGCCATAACTTGACCCATATACTCAGGGCAGCCATCAGGGGGGTATGGCAGATACTCATGTAAGGGGCCCGGGCAGCCTGGGGGTCCGCCCGGGTCCCTTACATGACTATCGCCCAACGGTGAAGGGCTAGGAGGCGGAGGCCTGGCCCTAGCAGCGCAGGGCCCCACCATTGCAGCTCCAGTGGCTTTGAGACAAGCTAGGGCCCCATCAGCGACGCTGCTCGTCTGATGTCGGACTGGCCGGAAGTGGCGTCACTTCTGGCCAGTCCGGCGGCAGGCGAGGCCATGTGTGCAGGTAAGAGGAGCTAGGAAGGAAAGGAGGGAGGGATGCAGCCCTGACCAGCCCACCCGAGACCCCTTCAGAGCCCACGCTAGACAGTCTCAGATGGGCTATGCAGCATCTATGGTGGGCTCTGCAGGGTCACTCTCAGGTGGGTCCTGTGTCCAGCGCATCACTAAGCCCTGCATCCAACGCGTCACTAAGCCCTGTGTCCAGCGGCGCGGGGGGCCCGGCCTAAAGCCGTGTAAGGGGCCCTAAAATTTCTGATGGCTGCCCTGCATGTACTCTTGTGGTCTTGTTGCCTAAAGTCAGATTGCTTATAAAAACTCTAGTTGTTTGAATATCATGATTTTCTGGCGCTTCAATACTTCCTGAATTACTTACCTTAAACAAATAAACAGATTGGGAGATCTGCTTTCAAGCTGACTTTGCTTGTTTTTTGTGTGTCAATGATTTTGAAAATTTTATAGCAGAGACAGCCAGGAAACTGACGTAAAATAATATGTTGGTTATGGGTAAATGCTGCTTTGCTCTGGCTCTCCATATCATGATTTGTTGTTTTCAGCCTCACTTACTACTCAATGTACTGTTGCACTGTCCACAGTGTAAAATAATTCAAATAAAGAAGCTGCAGGAAAAGTTAGGCCAGCTTGTAATAATTGTGAAAGGTGCACAGAGCTGAGAAGATACCCTACGAACTAAAAGAGGCTAGTAGGCAATATAATCTTGCCACAATCCACATCCCTTTTGATCCTGTAGTTTTCCCATTCTAGGTTGTAGAGCACACAATACCATTTGCCATGTTGCTCAGTTTTTTCTTTGATCCAGATTCATAAGTCAGCCCCATTTTCACCCTTCAATAAAAACCTGAAAATTGACTTCCCAAATGGTACAGATGCCCCTGCACCTTCAACACATAACTGTTGGACATGCGGTAAAGGCAATGGATTGATGCTCCATATATAGTAAGGTTGCCCAAGGATAAAAACACTCTGGAATAAAATATTTGACATATAGTATGGCCAAGTCACTGGAGCATATCTAACACAACCTTGGGCAGCACCATGGCTTAGTGGTTAGCACTTCTGGCTTGCAGCACTAGGGGTCTGTGGTTTGAATCCTGGTCAGGACACTATCTGCAAGGAGTATGCATGTTCTCCCTGTCCTTGTGTGGGGTTTCTTCCCGCACTTCAAAGACATGCTGGTGGGTCAATTGGCTCTTGTCTGCATGTACAATAGGGACTTTAGATTGTAAGCCCCTTGAAGGCAAGACCTGATGTGAATGTGCACAATGTAAATTGTCTCACAAGTTGTCAGTGCTTTATAAATACCTGTAATCATAATGCATCATAGATCACTCTGTTATCCATCATCTCTGGATCCATTTCTCATATCCCTAATATTCTATTTTCTTCATCACTGCAAACATTTTCATCCCAGCAGTTTTTGCTGTTTGTGTGTTGTACTATTGGGTGAGGTGTGCTGGCAGTTTCTACTAGGCGCTGGCATATAACTTATGAATGGAAGGAAATTAAGTATACAACTTTGTAGAGGAAATGCTGGACTTAGTATAGGATGTGGCACCAACCCTTCCTTACTCATTCTTCATGCTAAAGCGATCACCCATGCACAGCTAACCCTTTCACCTACTTATGTAACCATCAATTATTATTTCCTTCTTTTCCTTTCTAACAGTTAAAATCATCACTTCATTCACTCATTTATTTCTCTATTCTTTCACAGTATTTTACTGTATATTTAATGCAATAACATCATCCTGGCACCAACTCTTACATTTTTTTTCTTTACCTTGTATGATGCTTAGGATAATGACAAAAAACATGATTATTGGAAACTAAAAATATAATTTTTTTCTGTCCAGTTTTCTGAGAATATTGACTGATACAGTTTACGTTTCCACCTTGATGTCAGCATTGGCCTGAACTCATACTACATACATTAAAAGCATGTAATGATACAGGAAAAACAGCTAATACTATTTAAAAAGGAAAACAACTGAACCTGACAATACATTTTGCAGGGAATGTGGTGTAGTGAGACCATGCACAACAGGTGAAAAGTGCAAGTCTGTCACAAACTGATACAATTGACTATCAGTTTGCATCCTGTTAAATAAATGATGCCCTCTAGTGGTCAAATGATTGCTGTGCTTCTGACTAGCTCTATGATAATATTAATTGCAGAACTAAAAGCTCACTTAATGCAGATGATTTACTTACATTTTTGAATCCTTGAAAAATATATCTGTTTAACCAATAGAAGTGCATGACTGAACTGATTTTTATAAATTCCGCCATCTAATATTTTGTAAAATGCAAGATCAGATTATTGGAAGTTACCTTTTTCACACATCATGCACATACACTGGTCTCTGCATATATAGTGGTACCTCGGTTCACGAACGCTTCTGTTTGCGAACAGGAAGTTCAGCAAAATTTGGCCTCCGTTAGCAAACTCTGCATCGGTTGACGAACACGACCACGGCCATCTTCCCCGCTCTGACACGTGGCTTCCACTAGTCGAGATCGCAGTCGCAGACAGGCCTGTACACACTTGCTGTAAAGCTTTTTGGTGTGCTTTTTAGCACATACAGTACTGTACAGTTTTATTTAATCCAGCATGGCTCCAAAGAAAGTGCAGAGCAAGCATGGTGGTGACAAGAATGTGCAGAGCGGTAATGAAGGTGACAAGAATGTGCAGAGCGGTAATGAAGGTGACAAGAATGTGCAGAGTGGTAATGAAGGTAACAAGAACATGCAGAGCAGTAATGAAGGTGACAAGAATGTGCAGAGCGGTAATGAAGGTAACAAGAAAGTGCAGAGCAAGATTGGTAAGAATAAGTTTTTGAAGACAATAACCATTAAATTAAAGAAGGAAATTGTAGAAAAGCAGGATCGAGGTTAGTGTTCACTCTCTGCGTACTGTACTGTACTTTGTTTCATATTTTTGTGGTTAAATTCATTTTTTTACATATGGTTCAGAATGTATTAACCTCATTTACATTGAACCCTATGGGAAAATGTTATTGTGTTCGCGACCATGTTCGTAGGGGTCAGAACGGATTAACCTCCTGCCATCTGCCCGCTGAGAAAAAACGGACGACAGACTCGCATTAGCTTTTTTTTTTGCAGAAATAACACGCCCGCTCTGCACAGCCGTTACTGGCTCTTTCATATACATTCGATTGGCGGCTCTATAGCCTGCTGATCGTATGTATTGTGCTGTCTTTGCGCCCCCCCTCGAGTGCCGCCGCTGCCGCCCCCCGCCTCACCTTCTGTCCTGGGATCCGCTAGCCCATCTGCGGCCCGGGACCGACTCGGAGGGCGTCAGGAGGAAGATGGGAGCGAGATGAGCATCTTCTTCCTCCTTGCTGATCTCCCTCCGAGGTCTGAAAGCAGAAGTGATGTGTATTACATCACTTCCGCATTCACCTGTCAGTCATCTGGCTGCTATAGCCAGAGAGAAGAAGCTGATGAAGCAGATCCCTTCACCAGCTTCTTTGGGGGTCCCCAGGTGGCATTAGGGGTCTTAGAGACCCCTAATGTCTCCATAAAGAGGACCTGTCAGTGTGCCTTTGCTATTATATAGGGGGATTGTTATCCCCCTATGTGATAGCAATAACAATAAGTGTAAAAAAACATAAAAAAAGTTAAAAAAATAATAATCACATATAAAAAAGTTTTTAACCCCCCCCAAATTTTAAGTCCCCCACCCCCACATTTACGCACATATAAATGTAAATACGCGTTCGATGCGGCAGCGTGCTAAAATTACAATTGCGCTACACCTGTTACATATCATCGCGAACGTCGGAGTGAGAGCAATCATTCTAAGGCCATTAATCACTGATAACACTAAACTGATGAGCGGTAAAAGCTTTTAAAGCGTCGCCTATGGCAAATTTTGGGTATTGTAGTTTATTTCGGTTTCGCGCGTGCACGCAATTTTAAGGCTTGACATGTTTGGTGTCTATTTACCCGACGTGACCCTGTCTTTTATATTTTACCAACAAATTGGGGTAATAGTAAATGTTTTATTATTTAATATAGGGGAAACTGTTTTTTTTTTTAATTTCGGTAATTTTTCCTTAATATAGTAAAAAATAAAACCCCCAGTGGTGATTAAATACCACCTAAAGAAAGCTCTATCTGTCCCTAAAAAATGGTATAACATTTATTTCAGTACAGCGTTGCATGACGGAATAAATGTCAGTCAAAGTACCGCAGCGCTGAATACTGAAAAATGGCTTGGATGGGAAGGGGGTTAAACACCGCGGACTTCAAGTGGTAAACCTTATTTACATTGAACCTTATGGGGGAATTTGATTTGTTTCGCGACCAGAATCATGGAACCAATTATTTTCATGAACCGAGGTACCACTGTAATGTGTCCAAAGTAATTACAGTAAACACTCAGTTATCTGGTATTCAACTAACCAGAACTCTCATCTAACCATAAAAAAGATCCCCTGTGTACTCACTGTTTTGCTGATCTGCAGCATGTATTATCCTGGAAATGATCGTGTGTCTATTTGTCTTAAGTGTGTCTATATGTCTTAATTTGCTTTTGATTACTGCATTTCAATATTAATATGAAGTCATTACAGAGTTTATTTTATGATAGGGTATAGTATGGGAAATGGCATTAGTTAGATCTAATTTTAATAGTAACTCTCAAGCAACCAGAAACGAAATTTATCTGGAATCTACCAATTCCTGTGGATGCCAGATGACGGGAAGTTTACTGTATCCTGGTCACCCTAGCTGGCCATACATCACCCATTTTTCTAAAGACATGAAAATGTGTATTGAGGTTAAGAAAGTAGAAAGGCAGAGCTTACTCTAGAGAACCAATGTAAAGTTTAATGTTATAGTAACATACAGTATATCTTAATGTCCCTAGAATAGCTAGCAGAGACAGACTAAGACAAAATGGGAGCCATAGACAAGGATAACAGCTCCCACCACACCTATGGTTAACATTTATATGTATTGCAATAGCCTCCTCATTTGCATTGTCTGTAGTGGCATTGCCCAACTGCCTAAAATGCGTCCTCACTAACAGGCAAGTTCTCAACTCTGGGCAAAAGCCTGATTGTGCTCAGCCTGGCCCAGCTTGGATCGGTTTGTCCCTCTATACCCAATGGCATGCTCCAAGAGTTTGAGAGACGTGCAGACTGCCGATTGGAGGTGGTTGACACTCTCATCTCGGTCGTCCTAGGAGGTTTTGGTGGTTGGGTGTGAGGAGGAAGTGTTTGACAGTGCTCGGGCTGCTGCTGTCCCGCTTTGGGCTGCAGGGTCTGTGGGGTGTACATGTCCACGGGGCTGGTTCGGGGTGCGGTCAAGGGTGCTAGGAGGCCAGTGTATCACCCTTCGTATGGCCAATGATGAGTACTGCAGCTAGGCTGCCACCACTAACTCATTTTTCACTACCACCCTTGGAAATCCATTGCCTTTCAATAGGTTTGCTAGGCTGGACATCACCTGAACAGTCCACCTATGGGATTTTAAAAACAGGCTGTGCCACTCAAAGACAACTAGTCAACTTTGCCAGCTCTGAAGGCAACAAATACCCAGTAAGTAACACCATTGTAGAAGATGGGTAATATAAATATATATGGGTGACAATATTATTATAATAATATGTTTTTTCAAAGGTTCCTGCTTACTGAATGCTTATTTGTACACCATGGACCCATATTTATCCTATACCTGCCTGACCCCTATAAAGCCTGTACTGTATGTGCCATCCATAGAGTCTATACTGTATGTATAATGTCCCCTTTATTTGGAAAACTAGGTGGCCACCTTAGGCCTCGCGGTCGCCTGATTAGAGAGCTGCCTGTGCTCCTGGCAGCCCTAATTTTATTACCTGAAGACCCGCTCTTCATTCTGCGAGCATCTACCTGAGTGTCAGCATTCTCTGCTACACATAAAGATTTCAATTTGGAGCATAAATTACGTATTGCAGCAGAGTTCCCAGCCAATAGAGTCTATTTCGGGAGCACTGACCTTGTGCTCCGGGATGTGGTGAATGGCTGGGGAGGCGGAGATCCTCTGAGGATATCACAAGACTTCTCTGTATCAAGCTTCTCATATTATTGCAAGGTTTGTATGCTGGTTGTAGCATGCCATGTGTGTCGGCTGTAGCCCTCCTGTACTTACCAGCAGCTGGTCCCGCCCCTCCATTGTTCTTCTGTGTTTGGTTCCACCCACAGATTGCAACACATGTTAGGGATCACATGATCGGCCTGCTCAGTCTAAAATGCCCGGGCCTATTTTTTGTCCCAGTCCAGCCTCGTCCCTAACAGACATATATAACACATTCTTTGGACGTTTAATCGAGAATTAGATTCACTGTCATCCTCCTCTCCCCCATCCTCCTACAATATGGCAATTCGTTTTTGTTTATTTTTTGATTTATGGAGTGAGTACATTTTTTTGATTGTAAGTTCACACGTGCCAAGAGGCTACAGGACCAGTCTTCCTGCAGTGCAAATCTCGCACATGTTTAAAACGGAGCCGGCTGTGGGTCATGAGGAAGTCACAGCCAGCTCACCGAATCCAAGATGGCAGCATAGAAGATCAGAAGCCACGAGGAGGATCAGCTTGGTAGAAATCAGTGCTGTACTTGATAGCTTGTAAGTGTGTGTTTTTTAAATAACTTGTAACTGCTGACTTATTTTTCCCCTAGTCTAGTGACGTTCCTCATTAAAAACCCCTAAAAAACGGTAATAGTTGAGTTTAGGCTCTTGGATGAAATAATTATACCAATGCAGCAATTAATACATTTGGCTTGTAGAAAAGACAGTCTTGTTGTTAATATTTGTAGAGTTCTTGAGTGAGAGAAGGTTAAATTACAACATAACATAGCTGTAAATGGATTTGTGGTATAAGAAAGAAATCACTGGGTGTATTGCTGTGAAAATAGTGGCCGGTCTCTTACCCTGTGAGTAGTTCATTATTATCAAGGTAAGTGCAGATGGAAAGTGTGCCGCAATGTTCCAAGGTTTCCTCCCTGTTCTAAACTCCTGTATACATAGCCTTTACAAGATTTTTTCATTTTCTTCATCAAGGCTAACCTGGCACCGCTTACATGCTATGGGGTGATGTACAAATAGCTGTGCTTTTGTTAGGCTTTATTCCCCAAAGAAAGGTACATTCAAAAGGCAATTATGACAAAGAACAAGGATACCCTTGTCCTGCCACACGCCTGTGCAGTGTTACATATGTGTGTGTTTCGTCAACCAAAATACATAGAACAAAGCAGGAACACTGAAAGGTTAACCCAAAACCAAAGCCTGCATTGTGGCAAAAACATTTTTTTTTACTATTTCATTCCAGAATAGTCTAGTATATACCTCAATAATGTATCACTGTCGCAGAGAATGAATATTTGTATTTATTTCATGGATGCTTAACTTTATGGCCTTACAACTCATACTGTATATGCAGCCTTTATGAGTCCTCTTTTTTCTATGTGACCTTTCAAATTCATACATTTGCTTTATGTACTGATTGCCTCCATACACTTGTGCTAGAATGCAGACAACAAGACAGTACAGATCCTGCACTTATACATTTTAATGGGGCAATCTAGGCAGTAGTCCTCAGGCAGAGTATTATCATATAAAATAAGGGTGCATTTTAGATACAGTGTAATGTTAAAGACCAATTGAAGCCACAGAAATAGATACATGGCCATATAGATATTGCACTGTCAATCTTCCTTTTTATAGTCTTTCATTCACTGTCCTGTTACAGAAGTTGCACAGTGTGTCTAATACAAATGAGCAATAATGACTCATTATTGAGCCTGATGAAGGGGACCCTGTGTGGCCCTGAAAGCGCTTCTCTTTATGACTTCTGTCAATAAAATGAATTTACACTATGTGAATCTCTGGATTGGAGTGCTGGTGACAACTTCCTATTTGCCACTAGCAATGACACCCAAAATAGTTTACTGTGGAGCACCCTTATACAAAGACACCTCCCTAAAGTGTACCACTCCATAATGCATTACAAAGATGTCCAGGTTAAAGCTCACACTAAACATATCCATAATTTGGGAAAAGAATGACCATCATCTTCTGAAGCCCTATATGTAAAGCCAGAGGCATTGATACCCCACGGCTCTATTACCATGGAGCACCCCAATACAAGGACACCCCCCCAAAGATCTTCACTAAAGATACCATAACTAACAGCACTGACCGCCCTTGTAATGGAAGTATATACACTGACTGCAAATGTAATGGAGGTATATACACTGACCACCAATGTAACTAAAGTATTTGCACTGACCGCCAATGTAACAAAAGTATTCACACTGACCGCCAATGTAACGAAAGTATTCACACAGACCGCCAATGTAACGAAAGTATTCACACTGACCGACAATGTAATAAAGGTATTTATAGTGACTGCCAATGTGGGGTCCCCCTAAAATACCATACTAGACTGAGGGACGAGGGAATGTGGCCTGGTATCGTGCAGGGAGGGGTGGCCACTCGCTTGTCCCTCCTTTTCCTGCCCTGCCAGACCAGTGCTCAGATTAAAGGAGAACTATGAGGTGAGTGCTTTTCACTCACCTCATAGTCCTAGCCGACCTGTGACAAGGAGAACTCTCAGTGTATCGCGAGCTGTAGCTCGCGGTATACTTAGCTTAGGGTGACGGGAGGACGCTAGTTTGTGTCCTCCTGTTACCCTAAGGAGAACTATGGGGAAAAGCCTTAACCCCATAGTTCTCCTTTAAGAGTCTGGTTTGGAATTTTAACATCCAATTCAAGACAAGATGGTAAGGAGGGCCCTGCCCCTGAGGGCTTACAATCTAAAAGCCGAATGCAGCCGATATACAGCAAAAAATAGTTGTACAGGGCTGTAGTGAATGGATGAAGAGCCTTCGATTCACTTCGCTTCCATTTGGCTATTCATTCAGCTGCCTTCGGCTGTCTCCATCACTGTTCCCTATAACTCCTCCTATCTTTCCTATGATGTCTAAGAGTTGCTGAGCTTCAGTTGGTGAACAGGATAAGGTGTATCCTTATTGACATGCCTCTGTACTTACAGCGCACAGAGGTATGTCCAAGAAGTGGCATTCCAGTGCGGACAGCCCTGAGCCCTGCATGAGGTCTAAGAAAGGGATACATTATTATTTTTATACAGGATTTATATAGCACCAACAGTTTACAATATGAGGACATTACAGTTACAATACAAATCAAGACAAGATGGTAAGGGGGGCCCTGTCCGTGAGTGCTTACAATCTAAAAGGGAGGTGCAAGTGATACTGTATAAAAGGTGGTAGCTGTGTGGGGATGAATTGTTTGAGAAAGTGATAGTTCAGTGGTTAGGTTGAGGCGAGATAGGCTTTCCTGAAGAGAGTCTTTAGGCTATGTTCACACCATGTCTGGACCAGATCTGGAGCAGATCTGCAAATTCTGTGCAGTGCATTTTTGCCGCAATTTTGCCACGTTCCGGTGCCTTTTTCTTTAGCTTAAAATGGATTTTCAGGTGCAGTCCAGTGCGTTTGCATGCGTTTTGGTGCATTCCAGACCAGAAAAAAATGCATGCAGATTTTTTCCACCCGCATCGGAATGGACTGCACTGGTGTGAACAGAGCTCAAAGATTTACTAGAAATACATTGGGATGCACTTCAGGTGCGGACAAAAACTGTTCTGGTCTGGATTTGGTCCAGACATGGTGTGGACAAGCCCTTAGGGATCCCCTAATAGCAGAAAAAGTAGGAGATAAACGGAGAGGCTCGGCTAAGGAGTTCCAAAGGATTGAAAAGACTCCAGAGAAGTCCTGGAGGCAAGCATGGGAGGAGTTGACGAGGGACAGCAGGAGGTCTTGGGAAGAGCAGAGAGGGCGGTTAGGATTTTAGTTTGAGACGCGGTTGGAGATGTAGTCGGGGGCAGAGTTGTGGATGGCTTTGTAAGTGGTTGTTAATATTTTGAATTGTATCCTTCAAGTGACTGGAAGCCAGTGGAGGGATTGGCAGAGGGGGGTTGCAGACATTGAGTGGCTGGTTAGGTGGATGAGCCTAGCAGCAGATTGACTGAAGGGGGATAGCCTATGTAGAGGTAGGCCAATGAGGAGGGAGTTGCAATAGTCGAGATGAGAGATAACAAGTGAGTGGATGAGTAGCTTTGTGGTTTCATTGGTTAGGAAGAAACATATTTTGGAGATGGTACAAAGGTGAGATGGCAGGATTTGAATAGTGATTGGATGTTAGGCAGAAAGATTAGGTCCGACTCAAGGATCACAATTAGCATCTTGGCATGGGGGGAGTGAGGTATAGTTGTGTTATCAATCCAAATGGAAACATTTGGGGAAGGTGCACGGTGAGGGGGAAGGGAATGTAATGAGCTCAGTTTTTGAAAGATTGAGTTTTAGGAAGTGTTGTGACATCCAGACTGATATGTCAGTTAGTAAATTAGTGTGGCTCAAAGACACCAAGTGGGTGAGTTGTTGAGTGTAGAGATGTATTTGAGTGTCATCGGCATAGAAATGTTATTGGAAGCCATGCAACATCTTCTTTAGATGTGTAATATCTCCTGAAATGGAAAGTATACCTGGAATGGTTCAAGTTAACAGACTGCCACCTACCTCCAGGTATGATATAGCTAAATTGTTCCTCTAAAGAAAGGTAAAATTCCATAAAACACAGTTGAGTTGATACAGCAAATACACTGCACGTTAGATTGAAATCTAGCCAGTTCACAGATGATGCCAAGAGCTTTAGTAAACATCATTTGTTCAGTTTCATGCCTTATCTTTTCCTCCATTTCAAGGAGTCCTGGCGGTTCTCAGACACTTCTGCTTACAAAGGGAAATGTTTTTATATTTACTGACCATGGGAAGTCTTCCTTTGTTACACTGACACCTTCCCCTGCAGACAAATAACTCCCTTGTCCAGTGGATATAAACATCTAAAGTGACGTATAACTGATATAAAACAAAATATGCAGACGGGTAATTCTGTATATAAATATAATGAGAAATGTTTTTTTGCAGCAAAGGGCAACTAAGTAAATGTATTTGAAACAATGTATTATACAAATGCATTAACGGAAAAAAGTTCTTTAAAGTTATTTAGGTATCTTCTTTGTATGACATCCAGACTGATATGTCAGTTAGTAAATTAGTGTGGCTCAAAGACACCAAGTGGGTGAGTTGTTGAGTGTAGAGATGTATTTGAGTGTCATCGGCATAGAAATGTTATTGGAAGCCATGCAACATCTTCTTTAGATGTGTAATATCTCCTGAAATGGAAAGTATACCTGGAATGGTTCAAGTTAACAGACTGCCACCTACCTCCAGGTATGATATAGCTAAATTGTTCCTCTAAAGAAAGGTAAAATTCCATAAAACACAGTTGAGTTGATACAGCAAATACACTGCACGTTAGATTGAAATCTAGCCAGTTCACAGATGATGCCAAGAGCTTTAGTAAACATCATTTGTTCAGTTTCATGCCTTATCTTTTCCTCCATTTCAAGGAGTCCTGGCGGTTCTCAGACACTTCTGCTTACAAAGGGAAATGTTTTTATATTTACTGACCATGGGAAGTCTTCCTTTGTTACACTGACACCTTCCCCTGCAGACAAATAACTCCCTTGTCCAGTGGATATAAACATCTAAAGTGACGTATAACTGATATAAAACAAAATATGCAGACGGGTAATTCTGTATATAAATATAATGAGAAATGTTTTTTTGCAGCAAAGGGCAACTAAGTAAATGTATTTGAAACAATGTATTATACAAATGCATTAACGGAAAAAAGTTCTTTAAAGTTATTTAGGTATCTTCTTTGTCCTATTTAAAAGGTAATCAGTTCTTTTGAGAGCTGCACTTTACCAGAGTGCTGTAAATGCTTCCCATAGAGAGACTGGCATATTATTACAGAGACTTCAGTGAGAGTGGTATGTTACCAGAAAGAGACAGCATTGAAAACGGTATGTTACCAGGGACATCGAGGAGAGCTGCAAATTGTCAAAAAGATACCATACCCAGGAGAGATGTACATTGCTAGAAATAAATAACTGTGCCAATCTGAAGTTGCTACCGAACTGTGCAGGAACAGTTGTCAGAGGGTGCCCACCAAGATCTTAAAGATGTTTAGTGGCTCTGCACTTTCACGGCTCTTAAGAAAGTGGCATTTCATACACTGCCTGGCAAATGACCTGTGAGGAATCTTTGCAGTGTAGATCTACAGTAAGTTAATTAATTATATTACTGCATTGATATTATAATGCCGCTTTAAGCCAAAACGTGCCAAGCTTAGAAAGCAGAAATGTAATGCAAATGCTGGCCACAAATTAATAATACACAACAGTGGACATTCAAAGTTGGCTATGGTGGGCTGTTAGTAATAGTGGTGCAAAGACAGCAGGCAGCTAGCTACTGGCTATGAGCAGTGAACTACTCAAGCTATATTTACATATTTCCATTTCCCTATCCCCTGCTGAAGCACCCAAGGTGGTCACCTCTTCTACCTATCCATTGGCCTATCCCTGCTGATGACCAGTAATCTCATGGTCAAAAGTGAAAAAAGTTGACATGTTAAAATGGTTATCCATACAAGGCAGTTAGTATATTGAAAAGTTTGAACCACAAAAAGCCCAATAATGTACTATTAAGTTGTGTAACTTAATTTCATTTCAGTATCACATCCAGCCCTTGGATGTTAACTGATGTTGTTACATATATGGAGTCATTGCACATCATCACAGACCATTTAAATGATTAGGCACACATTGGAGGTCTTACAATCACATGTGTAGTGAATTTTAAGTTGCTGCATAAACTGTTTTTTTCTCCTGTTGATGTGTTGTTCAAATGCCACTGGCATCCAATACTGCATTGGACTGGCTAATGGCATAGCAAAATGTCTTTGGGTCCAGATGCAAAAACCGAATCAAGACCCCAATACTTCTACTTACTATATACACAAATGCCTTACACATTATAACAAACTCATTCACAGTGAGCACTCTTCTAATTACATCATAATAATGCTTCCAATGAGGGAGTACAATGGTACAACAAAAAGGGAAAAGACAAACATTCTGCAATCAGGAGCAGAGCCTGGCTCTCAGGAAGTTGTTGCGAACTTTGGTTCTCCCTGTTGCTATACTGCTCATACTAGCATTTCTTCAGAAGCATCTCATACAGCTATGAGCTCTATATTCTGTGACCCTCTATAAATTATATCTGTTTCCTTTTAAATTCATAGAAGGCCCAACTAACATATTAAGGTAAGATGTCATTTCTAAGAAAATCCAGCAAACTTGCTTCCTCTTTCTTGGTCTTGATATGAAATGTTGGTGCCAACAGGGGGTTTTCCAAACTTTCTTGGAACCAGATGAGTAGATCATGCCAACAAGGGATAGGGTCAGAACAACAGTGAGATCGTGGCAATATGCCCAGACTCTCTACCTAGACGAAAAGACCACACCTTACCATAGGGATTATGTCCTTGGCGTTTGATGGCTTTCTAACATTTGTTCTCTGGATCTTTTTGAGAATTCTGTTGAAGATGACCTTACAATATGTGCACAGGCTAGCCACACCAGTTCATAATAGTAGATAATTTCTCATATGGAAGAGTATTTATAATTATAACAATATCATTGCATACAATGCATTTGGAATCCCGTATGGCTACCTGCCATTGGAATGAATGTCAATACATTTGTAATAGCTGACAATTTTCATTTACAGTGATTTTGAATTAAAATGGCCAGCTTGCTTCCACATTTCTTCTGCACGTGCAGATATGTCCTAGACATTTTATTGTAAAACTGCCATGAATTTCAGCAGTAGAGCTGGACTCATATTTCACTTGATTAGTGAGCTTGTACCCAGGAGAGGTTTCAGTTGGTTACAAAGGGAGCCAATTCTTCGGTACAGCTGCCAGGACCTGTCTGTGGAGGAAATCATACCAAATTCCCTTACAAATTAAGGTGGATAATTAAAGAACAATGGAGACCATTTAATGGTTAACCCATCGAACTTTCAAAGACCTTCATATGTAATGCTGTTCACATTGATTACAGCTCATCAAAGGTCTGTGTTTGTTAAGGTGCTCTACATAAGTAAGCCTTCTAGGAGCATATTACATTGATTTTCTGGTAAAATTGTTGTGAAGGAACATTATGATTATAAATAGACCTGCTAATATCCAAATCATCCATATTTTCTAAGAACACGCATATTTATATAGTTTTTAAATCAATTTAACATGTTCCACAAATCATGGAATGAAAGACAAATATTTTCTTTGCTTTAGTATATGTATGTATGACTGATATTTGTTTTTATCTGATGAACAAACAGCTTTGAGTTCATGAGTTGGACTGGAAAATAGCTACACATTATGTATTTAAAGCATACTACACATGGTGTATTTAAAGCGCTATCATAACTTTTGTAAATGAAACAAACAAATATATACTTCATATACAGTTAATCCAAACATACTACCTAGAGCTGTCATCGAGCACTGTCCTATTCAACCAGAAATCGCTTCTTTTAAGTTTCTGATGTCCCTCTGCTTCTATTCTAATATTGGTTATTTGACATCCCCTAGGGCCGTGGTTCTCAACTGGTGGGTGGCGAACCAAAAGTGGGTTGCAACCCCATATTCAGTGGGTCACCGTGTGCCTTCCACTGCATTAGGTGATAGGCTCCTCAGCCTCCCCCTAGCGCAGCACTGTCAGTTCTTGCACCCAGCAGCCATTCAAAATATGCTGTCTGGCGCCAAATGTCAGCTTGAGGTGGGGTGGGATGGAGATATGGCCCGTGAGGGAGCTCCATCCATACATGCATTGCTTACAGCTCCCTCGGGTTTCCTGTAAAGGTGCCTGGACCAGAGTGATGTCACATTCTGGCTACCGGCACCTCTACAGGGAGCACAAGGGAGCTGTACAAGCAATGCATATATGGCTGGAGCTCCATCACAGCAGCCCACACCGGACCCCAGGCTGAGGATCCACTCCATTTCTCGTAAGGTAGGGAGACTGGGTGGATCTTAAAAGTCACAGTCCTGTGCGATTAACGCACGGTAGCACACAATCGCGCCTACAGCGCATTCTGGTGCAGAAGGTGCATTGCATTGCTATTCATTTTAATCACACCCCAAACACACCTACCACCCAGAGTTCAATCACCCGCATCTAAATGCACGTTACCTCAATGCTGTGCGTTCCAATGCAGTGCAACTTGGGTTGCGACTTAATGACCAAGGACAAATGTGGGTCCTGAGGTTATAGGGGTTGGGAACCACTGCAATAGAGTAACTAATGTATTTTTAATAAGTTAAAGAAGATACATAATTCACTCTTATTGCTTGGTCAAATCTCTCATAATAAGATTTTTCAAAAACAAATCATTCCAATAAAGAGGGAAAACCAAATAGACAAAGATGAAAAGAATGAAAAAATTCTAACCCTCACATAAAAAAGGTTTGCAGATCATCAGTAAGGTAAGTGTTCCAGAAGATGACTCTTGAGATTCAGTCACTCCAGCCAGATAGCATAGGTAAGTCTCTGACCTCGCTATTGTCCACAGCAGTTAAAGTGACAAAATCAGTGCAGGGTCACTTGTATTTAAAAGCATATTTGCTAAAAGAAGAGGGAATATACGGTACTTACCTTTTAGGTGCTCTCTGTCTTCAAATGCTGCTGTAACGCTGCTTCCCAGACACTGTAAGTATTTATAACTTCCGGATGTGTAAAATGCCTAATCCCTTGCCACACCCTGTAGTTCCTCCCACTGGATTTTCTGGGTGAATGCTGGGGTGCAAGGGGTGGATATTTTATCCGATATACCTGGTGGGGGTGTAACGATGCTCTAGATGTTTTGTTTGGTTTTGTGTTTTGTTCTGTGTTTTTGTGTAGATTGTATTTTTGCTGTTTTCTTTTTAATGTCCAATTTTGTATTAATGTATATGTTTTGTTTATTATTATTGCTGTTTGCTTAGGATGTTGATTCTTATCCGGACAGTGTGTCTATCAGACAGGAAAGTTATTATTGGTGTGTATATTCACTGTATGGTGGCATTTTTTATGCCATATATGTGTGTATACTAGGGCGACTGTTGGAATATTGTGCGCTTACTTTCTATTTACATCTTGCCATGCTTGAATTGGGAGTGAATTGTATATCTTGGAATGACCTGGTGGTTGTGGGAGTCTGCAGGCAGTGAGGCTTTTTTTGCATCAGAGTACCACCTTTCATAAAGGGGGCACCCAGATGCTGCCCCCCTTGTGAATGAGTAAGGGGTACCTGAACCCTTCCCATTCACTAAACGATTTAAACAATTTAAATAAAGAAACCACGCTTATAGAAAAAATCCTTTCATTGAAAAAAAAACAAAAACGTTTGATAATTCCTTTAATAATAATTTGTAAAAAATCCCCAAAATTGTTCCACCGATGTAATCCAAGGGTCAATCCAGCGTTGCCCACATCATTAAAATAGAAAAAAAAAAACAACGGCCGCTGACCCGCCCAGAGGTGACGAACTCCCGCCGCAAAATGAACGATTTGACAGATGCCGGCAAAATGTAAATAGATAGGTGGAGCTAGCGCTGACATCATCGCTGGTTCTGCCTATCATTTGATATTTGGCCGCACCGTCAAATCGCTATTGCAAGTCCCGGCCAAATGAAAACAAGTGGGTACAGTCGGTCGTGACGTCACGGCTGGCTCCGCCCATTTGTTGTCATACAATGACAGGCTACTCTCCTCAGGTCCCCCTAACTTATTCACAAGGTGGGGGGCAGCATCTGGGTACCCCCTTTATGAAAGGGGGTACCATTATGCACATAAGCCCCCCTGCCTACAGACCCCCACAACCGCTGGGTCAGGGTTGTAGTGGAAGAGGCCCTTGTCCCCATCGGCATGGGGATAAGGTACTTTTCCAGGGGGGACCCTGGAAAAGCACCCTCTCAATGTGACCTGGTATGGCGCAGGGAGGGAGTGCTCGCTCGTCCTCCCCCTTTCCTGCCCTGCCAGGCCTGTGCTCGGATTAAGGGTCTGGGTGGAACATTTTTTCGCCCCATTTCTGGGGTGTGGGGTTCCCCCTTAAAATTTCTACCAGACCTAAAGGGCCTGGTATGACTTCTGGGAGGAACCCCGCACACTTTTTTTTTTCCTTTTTACCTTGTGGTCCTCCTAACTTTCCTACCAGACCTAAAGGGTCTAGTATGGATCCAGAGGGGGGCCCTATGCCGTTTTTTTTTGCTTTTGTTTATATTTTTTTTAATTCTGCTCACTACCTCCGTGGCAGCATTCAGCTATTCACTCACTGCTGAACTGATGAACTGTCAGGCGTTCGGCCCGGCCGATCCAGATGTTAGATACGCTGAGTCAAACATGTTTCTCACTTCAGCTCAGCCGAACATACTGAGCATGTTTGACTGAACCGGAGGGAGCCGAAGCCAGCCGGTGTACGTCTGAAATCAGCCGTACTCGGCTGAAGTGAACAGCCGAACGGCGTTCGGCTCCCTTCACTTCGGCTCGGTTATTCACTCAGCTGCCGTATAACACCCTATGTCTTAGCCCAAGAGAAGAGTCACAAAAACAGAACTAATACCAAAGTAATATGGCAGTCAAGAGTGACTAGTTAAGGAAGTTGCACAGGGTTAAGCTGGACTGTGACTACACCAGCTAACACAGACAACCCTAGACAGTCAGGCATGACAGCATAGCCTCCACAGACAGGTACTTTGGAATGGGAGTTGGCAGTGTCCCAGAATAAAGGCAATAACCCAGAATAACATCTGTGTTGTCTATTTTATTTAAATTTAAAACCAGGAATACATCCAGACACAGAAGCTTATGGTTCAGGACACAGTCCAGGCAATAATGCTTGAATGGAAAGCTACTTAAAGGGAAACACATATAGAGATAGTATCTCACAGAACCTCTCAGATGTTATAGTCAGATAGCTTGGCAGAATCTCTGTTAAGGATCAGGCTCAGCAGTATATTGTACGGTGATGGAACAAGCACTAGGTGCCCCAGGGCCCCGGTGCAAGAAACCATTGAGGATCTCACGGACTTACCTTAATCCTACAGCCGATCAGCTTCCTCGTCTTTGGCGGCCAGGGGGCGGGGCCGAGTGAAGAGGGTCCGTCCTCTCCCAGTCCCAGCTGAAGAATGCGCTGCCTGGCGGCGCCTGCTGCGTCGGTAGCGGCCCCGCCAGACAGACAAGTGACACACAGAGGCGCCTCTCTATCCTGCACAGCCGCTCATACATGCAGAGCGGCGGAGGATGGAGCGGTGCTATCTGGAGGGGGGGGCATGAGGAAGCTTTCGGGCCCCCCCCCAACAGGCGGAACGCCAGGGGCCGGTCGCAATTGCGACCCTTGTAGTTCCGCCAGTGTGCCTAGCTATAGGACTAATGCATAATTGATGACAATGCTACATACACTTCTCATTGGAGCTTGTACTTATAGTCTATTGTCCACCTAAACTTGACACAAAAGGCTTCAGAGTTTCTTGCCTCTTAGACAAGCAAGAGGCTTTACATACTTCCCAACCTAAATGGTTGGAACCCAATGCTCAACCAGCCTCTCAATGGTTGCATCACTTCTTCTCCACACTGTGTCTGCAACGTAAGAGTAGGCTGTTTATATTTGGAAACCAGATCCTATTACCTCTTTATGGGATACCATCTTTGACTATTCAGCACAATACAAGGGTATACATCCAATAATGCTAATCCTGTGCTACAATTCCTTAGGTAAAGTAGACCAAAAACTTCCTTTACCTTCCCAGGAGGGCTTCAGCAACAAAGGCAGTGCTGTCAATCCAGAAAGCAGCGAGTAGGACTAGGTGTGACCAGGTGTCGACTGAAAAGCTGCAAGCTCGTGAACCTGCAGTGACAATGTTGATCGCCATGCCCCTGCAACATCATATTCCACGATAGTGCAATCAGGCACAGCCTACATGAGAGCAGTCATGCTGCTCTGAATTCAGGAGCAGTACAGCATTGTTGGCACGCCATCACAGGAAGCTGCATTAGGTGGTCTCACTGATGGATCAACAGGTATCTGTGGGACTTTGCAGGGGAACTAAGAGATAAGTGTAGATACACGTATAACTAAGTGCTGTAGCACATATTTGTTTAATGGGACACATAGTTCTATTTGGGAGGCATGCATCTCTGCTAAGCATATATGCAGTTCTAGATAAACTATGAATATTATTAGCCATCCCCTTGGGGGTTGTCTGTCATTTGATGAAAAATGTCTTCAGTTGTCATTCACTGATACAAATCCATACATAGGCTCACAAAATACAGTACAAATTGCATACATACACATATATATACATGACTATCCTACACCTTTGATATTGAGCTGTCCTTCTTAACTCTAAAGGCTTCTTTTTTAAGACTTTCCAATGTTACCGTATTTTAAGCACAACTACAAGCTACTGAAATATTTTGTAGTACAGGGTGCATTGATAACTATGCTTATGATTCCTATCTCTGCACAGAGTCAACAATCACACACTTCACAGTTTCACACTTGGCAGTTCACACTTGGCTAAGAGGTTAACATCTGTCTTTAAAAGCTACATGATTTATATTGTAAGTTGGTATAAGAGAAACGGTGCTAAATGAGAAGTTAATCTTTACCCCAAACCTTCACATGTATCAGACACAATATTGGGATTACAGCTGTATGGTTTGATGACACGATAGGGCTGATTTTTAAAAGCTAAATAAATAAAACAAATGAAAGTTGAATGCCAGATCTCCCTCAGTTGGTTTATTGCCTGAAGCAGTGAAAAGCAATATCAACAGTGTTACTTTTGAATAGGGATGAGATCAGGTTGGAACTGAACCTGGTCCAAACCTGAGATCCTCTGAACACAGAAGGATCTCCTCTGAACAGGGACGGATCTCCTTCCGTTGCTGCCCAATCAGCTGCCGCCGGGGAATGCCCCTGCTGCAGCTGCACATAAGTAAAGAGATTGGATGCAATGATGTCACTGAACTTATATGGCCACATGGCTATAATTTGTCAATGACATGTGGCAATGTAAGGTCAATGGTGTCAGCACAAGCATTCCGGCCATTTGCTTGTCCCTTCAGCACATGTTTCAAGTGAAAGTTAGATAATAAAAAAAACAGCTTTGGAACTACAACCTTCTATCCTTAACAGCCAAGTGAGGTGCCATCTTAGCCTCTGTTTGCCATGCTGCTGCACATGTGATCAAATATGACACCAGCCATTTCAGGGCTTGAAAGTTCAGTTGAGGGCTGAAATAGGTGCACTGGAAACCTGACAGCTATATGAAAGTAACTGTTTGGGAGTTACAGTGACCAGTGCACAATTGCACATAGCGATTGCCGTGCAGCCCCATTGATTTCAAGCTGTTTTAGCTCTAATCGTGTTCGATTGCACAGGTGGAATCGCGGTGGGAAAGCGTGCAATCCGCCCGGCCCGACTGGGGTGCCATTAGAAAATAATGGCACCACCAGCGTGATCGGCGGTGGTTGGTGACTCCTTGACCGCACGGCAATCCGCGCGGTATCGTGCATGTTTGCCGCATGGTCACGAATCGTGCAGGTGTGAACCTGGCCTGACTGAACACTTCGGCTGCACAGTGACATTTTTACTTTTGTACAGGGGGAAACTGAGAGCCATGGCTATGGATGAAATGCATGTTTTATTATCAGAGGAAGTTATAGAAATGAATATATTCATATGGTAGCAATAATTAGGTCACCAGCCCACCCTTGCAATAAAAGAGTATTTTGAACAAAGTGTGCCATTTTATTCAGACACAGTTTTTTGTTCACACTTGTCCACCAAAACATTAAAATTGTAGGTTTCCAAAATGAATTGTGATTTGCTCCATCGGGGCTACTACTATGCTGACGTCACAGCCACATTCACTTTCGCTGTGAGTGCTAAGTTCAGCGGCGGTTTGTTAACGCAGCACTTGCAGCGGCTGAGCAACTGAACGCACCTTATGGGTGGGAAACCCCGGCCCTCCAGCTGTTGTAGAACTACAAGTCCCTTTTAGATTGTAAGCCCTCAGGGGCAGGGCCCTCCTTACTATCTTGTCTTGAATTGTGTTGTAATTGTGATGTCTTCCTTATATTGTAAAGCACTGCGCAAACTGTTGGCGCTATATAAATCCTGTATAATGTATAATAATAATGAGGCTTGTTGAAGCACAACTGGAGCGCTGGAGTTGCCAATCTGACTTAAGGTGACCATACATTGCACGATTCTCGTACCAGAATCGCGGGAAATCCCGCAATCGTACGAGAATCGTGCAGTGTGAATGAAGACGTGCGACTGTTTCTACTGTACAGTCGCACGTCTTTTGTCTAAGGAGCATGCTAGAAAACCAGCCGAAAATCGGTGCTCGGGAGACAAATGCCGAACGGGCCGGTGTGCGCACGCGCACACTGCCCGTTTAGCATTGCAGTCATCGGAAGCCCGCCCCTCAGGGGGGCAGGCTTGCCATGATCACAAGTACGATCTGCCTGTCCAAGATGGGCAGATCGTACGTTTTTTTAATTACTTTACAACCCTCGCAAGACTAAGGTCTTGCGAGGGTTGTAAAGTGTATGGCCACCTTTAAGTTCTGTTTACCCTTGTGCGGGTGTGACGGTGTGTATGCACATATTTGTGTGTTATCGCACCAAAGAAGACTCTGCACCTTTTTTACAAAATGTGCTGACCTAAAACCCATGCAAATGAAAGTACATGGTGCAGCAAGTTGTTTTGGGGTTCCATTAACAATGAATGGTGCACACAGGTGGGAATTTATCAAAACTGGAGCAGACAAAATCGGGAGCAGTTTTACAGGGCTAGTCACAAAAGGGTGAAGGGTTTGGAGAAGGCAGGAGAAGTCAATCTAGAACAACATAGCTGAACTGGAAAGTGAGCTGAATTGGAGAATGTTTCCATATCTGCTATTTTGTCCTAGATTAATCACTTCTCCTGCCTTCTACACACCATTCACCTTTTTGTAAATAACCCTGTTAGCTTCCTGTTGAATCAGCTTGTCCCTTCAGCACTGGCCCTGATATCCTGTTTTAGGGTGACTCCTTTCCCTTACAGGATCCTATGGAGCCACCCTTGTGTGTGCTAGTAAGATGTGGGTGTCTTCCCAAACACACAGGTACAGCAAGGCAAGCCACTTCCCTTGCCCCCTGCTGCTCCCTGCTCCCCACTCCTCCATTCTCTAAGCTAGTAGATGCACGACTGCTGAAGACGCACTGTCCCTTCTGGTCTTGGACTGGACAGGAAGTTCAGGGAAGCTGAGCAGAGCTGAAAAAGTTAAAGCTGTTTGGAAACATGATAACTGTAAGGGATTGGGCAAAAATGTAAAGGAATACTTTGCTGGGCAATATATATTTGTTTGATCTGGATTCATTGTTGAAAAAAAAAAAAAGTTTGGGAGTTTAATACTATTTTAAGTTTTGAAAATGAAAGGTAGAAGCTGTTTGGTTACTATGGGCAACTGCTGCAGAATCTGTCTGCTCCAGTTTTGATCAATTGCCCCACTGTTCAAAGTAACCGGATTGATAAGGTGGATGAGCAGATTCAGCACCAATAAGAACAAATGCTCCTACTGTGCCGCACTTAGAAATCCAAGTTGTGTGAATGGCATAAACCTTCCCTTTCATATGAATGTCATTTTCCTCTACAAGCTTCACACTGCATCATACTGCTTTATTCCTCATGTAAAGTCAGATCTAAATTTATCCATCTTTGTGACATTACACCTTGGGCAAGGTCATTTTCTCCCACCCAATACCATCCACCCCTGCGAACGTACACCCTTCCTTCCAGTCACACCCCTCTTTCAGGATTTTGTTTTTCTTGAAAAAGAAATAACAAGTAGAGGAAAAAAAAAATCAACTTTTGGGGCTGTGAAAGTGAAAAGTAATCTGGGGGCTGGAATCCACTCCAAAACCTCTTGGTCTCTGCCCCTTCTCTCTTCTTACACACTCCCGCCCCTCGGTCTTAAAGAGAATTGACTCATCCTGAATATTCACATGTTAGAAAACTCTCTCCTTTGCTGAGCTGGGCTCAGCTGACTGCTGTTAGGCTGCAAGGTGCCACTAGCAGCTGACCAGACATCCAGCTGTTTCTGAAGGAGAGAATCACATCTGTCTTAAGGCACCACATACACAAGCCACGCTGATTGCTGCCACTGGAACGGTAAGCCCTGGCTATATTTAAGCATGCTTTGCTTGTCATTTTACCTAGCATCAAGACATAGATTTATAAAGTCATGGTCAGTCAATCAGACAGCAGCTAGGCAACAACGAGATGCTGTAGCCCATAGCAACCCATAGTAACCAATCCAATTTCAGTTTCCTGTATCCTTACCAGTGAAAGACAGGTTGCTATGAGTTACTACTATTTGCCTTATTATATAGGGCCAGTGATGTGTGCAAGAAAATCTCTTCTTGTGTGCAAGAAAATCAAACCACTAATGTATCAGTCAGAAAGGAAAGGACACAGCATAGCAGGGAAGAATATGCTTCATGGGCAAGTAATAAAAGAAGAAAACGGGTACTTCCTATGGATTCCTACCATACACTTCTTTCTGCCAGTTACCTGTATGCACCAGGGAGAGGAGCTTCAGAGTCAATGCCAAGTGCAGTGACCTATAGCAACCAGTCATCAATTACCTTTTTTCTGAATTGATGACAGAGGACACCTGATTGGTTGCTATCGGCCAGGAGCTACTGCCCATCGCACTGCACTCTGCAAGGGTTCTCATTGTACAGAGTTGTCTTAAGCAAGAATAAAGTCATTAGAAGTGCTATGGCTGATGAAAGCGAATTGATTTAGCTAAACTAGGAAAAATTAAGTGTCGTGAGTTCGGTCTTTCTAAAGCTGCACACTCTTGTTACAATCTGATTGTACAATCAGTAAATCTCCAGCAATGTGAGCACTTAGCACTAAGCAATCCATTGAGGGGAAATTATCAAAAACTGGAGCAGACAGAATCTGGAGCAGTTGTCAATGTAACCAATCAGCTTCTCTCTTCCGTTTGTCTAGTGAATCTTTAAAAATGAAAGATAGAAGCTGATTGGTTACTATGGGCAGATGCTCCAGATTCTGTCTGCTCCAGTTTTGATACCCCCCCCCCCCTATTGTGTTTATATTCAAATTAGTAGGCCCTACAGGAGGTTGTACAATCAGGCTGTATCATGTGTGGTCAGCCTAACAGATCATTCAAGGTCGGTGACCCAATAGCTTTGTATTTGCAGGATGTTAGGAGAAGGCTGCCCATTAGCAACACATGAAATTCATCAAAACCAAAAGCAAATGAGCACTTACCTACCAAAACCAATTAGCCATAATCCTTGCTTGTTTTGACTGCTTTGAACTGCTGAAAGATAAAATCTGGTTGTTATGCGATACTGCAAATGATTTGTTTTTGGTATTGCCTTGGGTCAATCTACCCAAAACCAAAATATTTGCTTTATGAGGATACTGGTTGGTTGAATCAACCATTGGTTTTCTTTGATTTCACTGGGACAACGTTGATGAGATACTTCTGTTGGAGTATCTGACCTTGTGTGTCCTGCCATGGACTCTAACTACTTTTACTTCTGCATGGCATACTCAGCCTATCTATCATTTCTGTAAATAAACAACAAACAGGATGAGCAAAACCCCTTTATAATGGCCAAGGCAGGTGGGCACACCTGGAAGATCTCGCTACCACAGTCTCTGAGTGATCTAAGAAAATGGTGCTTGGTTCAGAAATATTAGTTCTGGGTGGACAGACCTCTTTAATATGCCCAAATATAGTTCTGATGTCTGCATATTATGAGAGTATAGAAAGTAAGTGTGCTGGATTCTGAGAATGTAAGAGCTACTGTAAATGTTACTAGATTTGCGGAGCAGAAAAATGCGAGAGATCAAATACACCCCCAAGGTGACCCTGAGTACTATGTATTGGGACATATATGAATTATAATCAGATCATTTTTATACAGCTGGAGGATTTTAGCCATGTTCTATGTTGTTATATTTAAAAAGTATGAGATACTACAAGACTGTATATTATTGGCTTCAAAGAGAACTAGTGGGGGCGTCAGAGGTCATTTGAAGTCTGAAAGTTGCTCCCTGTCCAGTGCCTGGGCTTAAATATTGCATTCAGAAGGTGGAAGACAGTTCTAGTAATTGACATGCCAGCAACTCTTAGACTTCATGTGACCTCTAGTTCCTTACCTTAGAAATGACATTTTTCAGTTGTTCTCCTTAAAATATACTTTAAAACAAAGAGCACTTATCATTATATTTTCAATGCTCCCTCTGCTGGCCACACCTGCCCACTGCAGCCCCATAGACTTCTATGGGGCCACCACCCAGCTGGGAGAGGGACACAAGCCAGGAGAGGGAGACTTGCAGCCCTGGATGCCAACAAAAAGTGGAGCAGTGGTCCTTCGATCTTGATATAGATCTGTGGGCAAGGGAAGGACTGTTTAGGTCTGGGGAGGGCGCAAAAAGAATAAGTGCACTTTGTCTAAAATTTAATTGTAGGCTTATTAAATCCATCCAGAATCTACAGTATATCCAATCACTGCCATCATGCTGCCTTACCGTCATGGCTTTTGATCATATTAGCATGGCCCATTCATGCTGCTGGGCCTTACCTTCTCTCACTTGATTTCCCTCTGCCTCTAAAGGTTCCGCCCACTTTGAATCCTAGTAACATGTTATTTCTAGATAACCTCATTAGGGTTAGTGATAGGTTCTTACAGGCCCACATTGTTATTATACTTTAAGGTTTCGTATACTTTAATATGTTTTCAGCAGGGACTAATATGCCAGTTTTGACTATGGTAAAGGCATATGATATATTGTATTTGCTATGATTTTTATTAGTGCGGCATGAGGGGAGTTGGGGCTAGGTAAAATGTATCTAAAGACTAAACTTTTTTTTATTAGCATCAGATAGAATGAGAAAGGTCTAGAACATCATCTCTTTGCCCTAGTGACAGGGGCTGAAACTGATGTATTAGAATGTGTGTCAAGTTTGCCCTGGTGGCCATTGTCCCTGGGACAGAAAATTAGGTAAATCCTGAATGTTACACTTGTCACCAAAACTGATCAGTGCAGGGAAATCTTTCAATGGGGACACCAGTCTAAGATTGGAATTCTTCTCACTTTGTAGAGATTATCTCACTTCCTGTTGTTTCTCTGGGACAGGAAGTGAAAGGAAATTTTCCCAACTGGTGATTTTTAACAGGGGTTTTACCTAGGGTTGCCACCTATCCAGGATTCACCCGGACAGTCCGGGTTTTGAATGCTGTGTCCGGGTTTCATGGCAGCAGATACCCGGACACAAGATGTCAGGCAGACAGGGGCAACCAAAATTAGGATAGGGGCTACTGGCCCCACACTAAAAATAGTCTCAACTGTGATATTTACATATGAATGGGTGGCGCTATTTACATATGAACAAGCCGCGACTCATTCTTCCCAAAAAATGCCTGTGCGTCACTAGAGTGTTCAGGTTTCGCTGGAAGAAAAGGTGGCAACCCTAGTTTTACCCTTCCCTACTTTATTGGAAACAAAAAAAGGTTTTGACAGTATATACAGTTTAAGAAGTATAGATTCTGAATGAAGGGTAGAAGGGTGTAATGCAGGGGTGGGCAACTCTGGCCCCCCTAGATGTGCTTTAACTACAAATCCCAACATGCCTCTGGGAGTCATGCCTGTAACTGTCAGTCTTGCAATGTTTCATGGAACTTGTAGTTCCACAACAGCTGGAGGGCCGGAGTTGCCCACCCCTGGTATATTGCTTAACCCTTCTTTTATGCTTGTTGTGAATTGATGGACCTGAATGGCTAGCTCTTGAGGATCCCTACATCACCTTACATGTGTAGCGCTCACCACCGAAGGAGCCGCTGAATGCCCGGATCATCTCTAGTCTGTCTTGGGTATGTTCTTCAGCTTTCCACCTATTAGCCTTAACCGCCCTTCTTCTAGTGCCCACAAACTGATGGCCACTCCAGTAGTATAATGCTGAATAACGTTTTATTGAACATCTTCACTGAGGAGAAAGGGTATAGGGATTCTAAGCTTCCAGGGATAACTGACAAGAGCTCAAGACTCACCAGACCTGGTTGGCATATCAGTGTAGATCCACTTGGGAGGTAGTGGACAGCAACTGATGTAGCAGATAAGCAGGATCGATACAGATCATCAAGCAGGAAAGACACCGTCCATACTCCTGAAGTCCACTTAGTTCCAGGGTACTTCAAGAGCCAGCATTGGTCCCGGTTCTCTTCCTCTATCAGCATCACAGGTCTCCTCCTTGTTGGAGGCCTCAGGGAAACCTTTTCCCTCACACCAGCCTGTGCCCACCCCCAGGCCTCAGGCCTAGCCTGGGGGGACCAGGGTACTTCAAGAGCCAGCATTGGTCCCGGTTCTCTTCCTCTATCAGCATCACAGGTCTCCTCCTTGTTGGAGGCCTCAGGGAAACCTTTTCCCTCACACCAGCCTGTGCCCACCCCCAGGCCTCAGGCCTAGCCGGGGGGGGGGGGCAGGCTGAACAGCACCCAGCTCTATTCCATGGCTGGTCCCTACTAGTCTGAGCACATGGCAAATCCCACCAGTATATGTACCCTATCTCAGCATGCACCACTGGTTGAAAGAAACCCAGTGATTGACTGCCGTAATGAACATACATTACAGTGCCTCTCACTGGCTGTCCCACAATATGACAGAGTCACACTCAGCCAAGGGGGTACAGGCAATGCTAGACACCTGGAATTAACCAGATAATTGCCACTATAAATCCAGCCAGGCTGACAACAGCCCTGGCTATCACTAAATGTCTAGTAGCCACATCACAGAACGTGATGGGGGCTACACATGCATATTCATTAATCAGTACACGTTTTCGCCACAGAGGCAGTACAATGTAGTATATAGTAATGCAATATTTTTCAATCTTCTATTATGTGTACTGGTGTCTTCAAGCTACATCTTCCATGTACGGTGAAACTGCATTGTTTCATGAATTTCTATTAAGTGCGATTATTGTTGTGACCATTTGGATAAAATGAAGATTTCCCCCCTTTCCTCTACACCTTCACCTTGAGCTCATACTATAAATGGACCTGACACCATGATTGATGACATATAGGTTGCTTATAAGATCTGGCTTTGTTATTAGTTTAAATATTTCAAGACTTGCAACTTCAAGTATGAGAAAAAAATGGTACATATTTCACCCTGTGTATCCGAATCTTTGCCTCTTTGTTTATGGACAACAAGAATTTTTAAATAGCTCATATTTGCTACACCAGTCCCATAAGATGTATTGTTATACTGAACACGTGGGCCAAATTAATGCACTTTCTTTCCTTTAAATTATTAGGCTTTTACCATGCTCTTTAACATATTGGGCCTGCTTTATATAAACTAGAGAAAGTCTACACTGCCTCAGTACATTTTAATACAATGGGACGCTTAGAAAATTTAGGCTGCTTCCAAATGAATAAAATATGCTTTTACATGCTCCCTGTGCTGTGTTTCTCAGTCCTCCTTTTGTTGGCGTCAGACCCCATGGGATATACAATTTTGCCGGAGCAATTATGCAATTGCTCTATGACACAAGGTTTCTACCTATTTTGAAGTACACTGCTGATTCTGGATATTTATATGTTAGCTATCCCTTCTGCCTGCTGATATGTAGCTATCATATCATTCCAAGTTATAGGTCCCATGCACACGGGTATCTGGGGATTCTTGCAACAAGAACCTGCAGATTCTTGTGCCAGGAATCCTAGGTGTGTCCGTACAGATGTGGGGGCTGTATGCGGTCACCCTGTCATTTACTTGAATGGGCACAGTTCTTGTCACAGGAAAAGAGGTACATTTTTCACATTAGCTTTGGCCAGCGTTCTAAATAGTACCCCCAATGGCACCATGTTAATATGCAATTACAGTATGTGGTGGCAGCAGGACTACGTCATCGTTTGCAGTGTTGACTGTTTACACTGTAAATAATGCAGTGCACCGCTATGGATTGGAATTCTGCAAACACTTCTACCTATTAACATGTATTAAGTATGTCTAAAGTCAAAAAATATTTTTTTTTCATTTTGAATAAAGTAGGGAATGGTTAAGCCCCTGTCAGTTTGTGTCATGTGTGTTTCTTTGGAGAGAATTCCATTGCTTTCTGTCCTGCAGACGCAATAGAAAGTGAAAAGAAATCTCTCCAGAGGGAGGTAAGTTCCCTACTAGACAGTTCTTGCAGGAAACAGTATCCCCCATTGGAAGATCTATTCCTGTTCTTGTGGCAACTAAAATATTTGGATTTTCCTCCACTTTCTATCTTGGTGACAGCTGTTAAGAGGACAAAGAGCATGAATCTCCTTAATGGGCAAACAGAAAGCAATAAAGTGACATTAAAGGCAATGTTTTTCCCCCCCAATGCTGCTGAAGGACTTACCTTATTTGATGCCTCTTGCTGCGATCATCTTCTTCCTTCCACTCGTTTCTGACAGTACCCCCAGCACTGGTTGCCAGTCTCTGTTCAAGTGCAGACTCCTCAGATCCCACAGAGTCTCTCTGGCGTGCGCGCTCCCAACTGCGTCCATTCACTTTTATTTTCTCTTTTCTCTCCCCCCCCTCTACTGTGCATGCACCCGCACACTTCCTACTTCACAGCCGCTCGGGTGCCGGAAGCTCTTCAGCCAGGAGCGAAAGGCGCTGGAACAGGTAGGTATTTGCCTACCTTTTTATTTTTATCAAATCATGGGGCATATATCTACTGCTCGGTTCATTTTTTAAATGATGCATTTATTCTTTTACTTTACACATTGAATCCTAATCCTTGGTTTTTGAGGCACTAGTGACACATCCAGGGCCTCACAGATGACTCCTGGGAAGGCTACTTCACCATAGGTGTGCACACGGGGAGCGCTGGGTTTGCCTGGGCACACCATAATCACCCCAATAACGCCAAAACCGCAACAGTGAGATCAGCGAGAACACAAAGATCTCTCTGTGACTGGCTCACCGATACAGAGCGCAGCAGCACTTGCCAATTACATTCCTCACATAACAGCCACAGTCCTTTGTGCCTGGGAAGCTGCAAGGGAGAATGACTGTGACTTCCCATCCAATCAGGAAGCCGGGTAGGTGGTCACAGGACCTTTTCCCAGGCTCCCTGATTTTTTACTGCACCCCTGCTGGAAGAGATAATGGACAGTTGAAGAGATGGGAATCTGGGATGCCTCGGATCTGTGTAGGTATGTGCAGGGGCGTATCTGCCGCGAGGCAAACAAGGCGTTTGCCTGGAGCGGCAGATTCGCTGAGGGCGGCGTTGCTGCCTTGCCTAGGACAAAGCTGCACACCCCCAGCGATGGGGCCCTGTGATTTCTAGTTACGCCCCTGTGTATGTGTATATATATAAACTATATATATACTGTATATATACGTGTGTGTGTTTGCCCTTTTGTGTGCACACCCTAATGCAATAGGCTGTGCACCCCTATGTACGTCACCAGTGCCTTCCAGGGAGATTGTCAGAACAGTACAAGATCTCTAAAAAATTTGCAAAATCTCATGAGATCTCAGGGGAAAGTCTTTTTTTCCTGTAGAGAGCAGGTGTGGGATACAAAAGGATAGTGAATTCAAGGAAAGAGGAGCCTGCTGCAAACAGTAAATATGTATTTTCACAAATATGTCATTTCACAACATTTTTTTAAAGGTGCTTTTACTTTATTTCTGAGTATCTGGGTAAAGATCTGCTTTAAAAACCTGACAGGTTGTAACCCTCCCCTACCCTATCCAAAAACAAAAAAAAAGTTTTGCCTTTGGATATACTTTAAAGTGTATCTAAACCCAAAACAAAAATGAAATATATTGCAGCTTACCTATCCTTAGATGTGGTGGCTGCATTCGTTTTGTTTTTTTAGGTTTTGCATCACCTGGTGATCCAGTCAGTAACTAGCTTCCTGCCACTAGCTTCATGTCTTAGGGTGGGTCCACTTTATGGAGGAGCAGCAGAGCCACCCTTGGATAGCAGCATTGTCTGCTTCCAGAGAATAGTGTTAGATCTACCAGCAGATTTAGATTGACTTGACTCACAAATTAAATCTGAACTCCAGCTAACACTTTTTAACAATTTTTTGTTGTCCTTTTGGCATAAAGATGTTACATATATCAATAAAGCTAACCCTCCATCAGTGGTAAATGGTTTGGCTACACCTTCTATCCCAGGGTGGGCAACTAAGGCCCTCCAGCTGTGCTTTAACTACAAATCCCAACATACCTCTGCCTTTGGAAGTCATGCCTGTAACTATCAGTCTTGCAATGTCTGATGGTACTTGTAGTTCTACAACAGCTGGAGGGCCGAAGTTGCCTTGCCCACCCCTGCTCTGACACTTTTGAAGGGCAGTTTGGCCTGTTAGAGGAAGTGGAAAACTAACTAACTTACTGGCCGGATCACTGGGTGAAAATAAGGGAGCCTAAAAAAGAAAGCTAATGCAGCCACCACATTTAAAGATTGGTAAGCTGCAACATATTACATTTTTGCTTTTGGGTTTAGATACGCTTTAAGTGTAAACCAGGTTGATTCAACATTAATATGGCTCTGTTACTTTGTTTACATTAATATGGACAGCAACTAGACTGACAGCTCATGCAGAAAAAGGGGAACTATAGTTCCAATGAGTCCAGCTGATCCCCATAAAGCAGCTTATGCCACCTTTTACCCTAATCTGAATACAGTGCCTGTTTTGTGTTTCCCATGCTGACTGCTTGCAACGTGATTTCTTACAGCACAAACGTTAAAACGTTAACACTTTCATGTGCTGAAAATTGTAGATTGTAAGCTCTCATGAGCAGGGTCCTTCTGATCCTTTTGTGAAGCATTGTGCAAACTGTTGCTGCTATATAAATGCTATATAATAATAATAATAATTTTAGAATCGGAAACTAATTAGCAAGAGTTTAAATACAAAAGAAAGAAAAAGGAAAGGATGAAGAAAAGAAGAAAGAAAAGCCTAATGTTTGGGCAGCCTGAATGGAAATGTGATGTGATAATATAAAAGGTTGGGTTGTTTGTCCCAGTGTCCTGCTCCTATTCTAGTTGCCACGTGCTCTGGAAGGAGTCTAGGGCCGCTTTGGCAAGGACATGGGAGGAGGTGTTCACCAGGACTCTGCCAGTGACAGGCAGGCTGTGAAGTTATACAGAGGAAACTGTGTATTCTAACCAAGGAAATATCCATAGCTCAGCATGTAATGTACAGTATAAAAAGAAAAAAAGCATAAATGTTTCTACGATGGAAGAATGCGAGCTTCGCAATTAACTAAGGATGAAGAAGAAACGCTAAATATAATGAACAGAATCTTGAATACACGGGTCAGCCCTTAGCTTGTATAGCCTGTAGGTACCTTTGTGCATAGAAAAGGCTCTCTGCTGTTTCCTTTGTGGTGTGTCAGAGCTATAGGAAATATGTAGCAAAGGCTGGATAGGAAATACAAAAAATGGAAGGCATTCTTTCCTATGTGATGCTCTTTTTCAGAAGGAGCAGGATTTTATACAAAGGTTAACACTATCCAAGTGAGCATTGTATAGTAAATACAGTCAATGAGATGTGACGTAAAGAAAAATCGCGATAGCTCAATAGCTTGTTGTAGTTCATAATGTGTTCGTACTTTTTACCTCTTGTGCTTTAGGACATTTAGCCTGATTGGATGTGTGTAAAAGTTTAGGGGTCACTTTAGTGGTTAGGTTAAAGGATTAGTTCACCTTTAGGCATATTTCCCCTTAAAAAAAAAACATGCATTCCAGAATGCATTGATGCTCTGCAGATTATAAATCACTGTTCTGTATTTTTTTTAAATTACTCCTTTTGCATGTCATACCTTAGGGTCCTGTGCCGTCTGTCCGAAAAAACTCCTTGGCGGGTGATACCCCTCTGTCCCTGTAAACTGCAGGACACCTCTCCACACCCCTAAGATAGAAGGAGCAAGAGCAGTGGCTCGTTTAAAAACTGCACATGCACAGTGTGCTCTCTCCCCCCTAGCAGCAGTGGCACCTTGTTCAAACATTACACATGTGCGGTGGGCTCTTCCTTTCTGTAGCAGGGGTGGCTGAGCTCAGAGGGGAAGAGCATGCACTGCACATGTGCAGCGTCTGAATAACCCACTGCCGCCATTGCTAGAGTTGATAGAGCACATTGCACATGCGCAGTGTTTGACTGATCCGTGGCTCTTTTTCCATCTGTGTTGGGGACGCGAAGGTGCATCTGCAGTTTACAGGGAAGGAGGGGGAGTATATGTCAGAGAGTCAGGCAGCGCACAGCCCTTAGCTATAAGATGCAAGAGATGCATTTTTTATTTTAAAAGTGGCACTATGATTTGTAATCTGTAGTGCATGCTGGAATGCATGGTTTTTTTGGGGGAAATCTGCCTAATGGTGAACTAACCCTTTAAAAAACAACTCCCCGCAGCCTCTTCTCCCCTGGGCTCCGGTGGTCTAAGGATCCGTGACATCATCATGTCCATTGCCTTGCATTGGATGTGAGGACATTCCACAGCTGAAGCAGAGGGGGGAGAGAGGTGAGTGGTCACCACCTTGGGACTAAGGATCAGGTGAGTGTATCTTTTTATCTTAGACCCCAGACCAAAATGAGCACTTAACCCTCTGCAAGGGTTCATTTTTGCATGCCCGGAGCTCCTCTTTAGGTGTTATGGTATGACTGAAGGTTACTGTAACCCATGCTTTTCCCATGCATAGGAGGGCAATACATTTTTACTACCCCCCCCAATGGCTGAATGAATGGGTGAAGAGCAAAAGGAGCATAAATATGTGCTGCTGGGCAGGAGGAGCGATAAAGTGAGCCTCTTACTTTAAATGGGTTAAATAAGTTGACATAAACCTTTTCTAAAAATCACACAGATGCTGTAATTGCTGACCTACTACTGAAAATGTGAGTTGCCTGACTATTATGATTACCCGCCACTGGCTTAAAGCAAAACTCCCAGCAAACATAGCAAGATAAAAATAAACAGCCCATCCAAAAATAAAATAACAAAACCAACTTGTGTTTTAATATTAGTCTTCATTCCAGAAATTTCCCCACAATACTTTTTTCCCACTAGATGTCCTCATTCTGATGGCCAGCATCAGACTCAGCATTGACCCGCCAGGGTGGAAAGTAAAAGGAGAAGCAGCAGCAGTGATGAGCTCATCTCTCTGTCACTGTGCTTTCTCTTCCTATCAGCATGCTTCTTGTTAGCACATGAGCTGATTGGCTCCTCCTGCAGCTTCTTCCTCTCACACTTCAGCCCTGCTGTACAAGGGCTCCATGAGGCTGATCAAAATCAGGTACTCAAACTGCTAGACATCTAATTATGTATTCATAATTAAAGATCAGCATTAATTTGTGTCTTGTATATATAGTTTTTTAAATACTCACTGAGTCACAGACCTGGAAGATATATGTAGAAGAGAAAAGTCAAAGCTCCTTCTCTGTATGAGATAGTAAAAAAATATCACTGCTCCACTCTTCTCTGAGTCCCACTGTCCGGGTATAGTGTAGGTGCCGGACGGGATCCATCCACGCTCTGTATATATATACACAGTTCAAAGATAAACCGCTACCCTGCTTACATCACCATAAAAAGCTTTATTGGCAACCACAAGCCAGCATGCTTATACCTACCTAGGCAGCTAGGATTTTCACAATGGAGGGAATTATTTTTAACAATTTAAAGTGTGTGTGTGTGTGTGTGTGTGTGTGTGTGTGTGTGTGTGGGGGGGGGGGGGGGGGGGG